>NC_133751.1:110408490-110742092 GCF_036562045.2 Rhinolophus sinicus
GCTAGGTTGGAGGTACCTAGGAGAGACTATGCTGCAAACTGAGCTGCCACTAGTACTGTTGGGGGCCACTTAGCAAGAGGTACAAGACATGTGAAGGCCAGGCACAGCTTGTTTGGGGTTTGTGGACCTTTCATAGGTCTTAGGTAAGTCCATAGTGTGGGCCCATGCCAGCTGCTTGTAATTAACAGCTACTGAAAGAATTTCCGGCCAGGGTGGGAGTTTGGTGGGGTGGATTCTCAGGGAATTGCCAGGGTGGGTTGTTTGATGGAGACATAGATTTGGTGCCCTCCTGCCAGTGCCTACAGACTGGGTTAAGGTCAGGGAACAATGGTGCCAACCTGGTGGCTTTGTGAGGGGAGGGCTCAACAAGGAACAAAATGGCAGAGAGAGCTGCCCTTCAGCTCTTGTTCTGAAGCCAGACAATTCAATCCTCCCTGTATTTCCCTGATGCTTTTTGAGATGCTTCACAGTTTTGGCGCTTAGAACAAGTGCATCCATCAGCAAGTAAGTCCATGCATGGGCTCTGTCTCATCCATCTGGATGAGACAGAGGGACTCCAGCAGCCCTCTGTCTCATCCAGATAAAATTCCTGCTGATTTTCACAGCCAGATGTGGGAACTCTCCTTTCCTGCACTGGTGGTTGGAGCTGGAGCTGCCTGGTGTGTGGCTGGACCCTCGCTTGTCGGGAGGACTCCACAGCTGAGGTATCCCTCCTGATTCTTAACTGCCACACATGGATGTGG
This sequence comes from Rhinolophus sinicus, assembly GCF_036562045.2. Classification (NCBI taxonomy): domain Eukaryota; kingdom Metazoa; phylum Chordata; class Mammalia; order Chiroptera; family Rhinolophidae; genus Rhinolophus; species Rhinolophus sinicus. The sequence goes on from NC_133751.1 coordinate 110,409,234, forward strand.
GACCAGCCTGTTTCCCACCTCTGCCCCTCCTACCAGTCTTAGTGCTGCTTCTTTATATCCTTAGTTATAAAACTTTTGTTCAGCCAGTCTTCAGGTCGTGCTCAAGGATGGTTCTTCTATAATTTAGTTGTAATTTTGATGTGGTGTGGGAAGAGACAAGCACAGAGATTACCTATTTTGCTATCTTGACTGCAAGTGTGATCAGTGATTTTTGTTGTCACTATTTTATTGGTTTTTGGGGTACCATGAACCATGTCCATATAAGAGAGCAAACTTAATTGATAAATGTTATGTGTATTTGACTGCTCTGCCAACTGGCCCTCTTCATCTTGTCAAGTCTCCCTATTCCCAGAGACACATCAATATTGAAATTAGGCCAGTTAATTTCCCTACAATGGCCTCTAAGTGCTCAAGTGAAAGGAAGAGTCACACATCTCTCACTTTAAATCAAAAGCTAGAAACAATTAAATTTGTGAAGAAGGCATTTTAAAAGCCAAGATAGGCTGAAAACTAGGCCTCTTGCACCAGTTTGTGAATGTAAAGGAAAAGTTCTTGAAGGAAATTAAAAGTGCTGTTCTAGTGAGATCATGAATGATGAGAAAATAAAACAACCTTATTGCTGATATAGTACAAGTTTGAGTGGTCTGGATAGAAGATCAAACCAGCTACAACACAACATTCCCTTAAAGCAAAGCCTAATTCAGAGCAAGGCCCTAACTCTCTTCAATTCTGTGAAGGCTGAGAGAGGTGAGGAAACTGCAGAAGAAAAGTTTGAAGCTAGCACAGGTTGGTTCATGAGGTTTAAGGAGAGAAGCCATCTCTATAGCATAAAATGCAAAGTGAAGCAGCAAATCCTGATGTAGAAGATGCAGCAAGCTATCCAGAAGGTCAAGCAAGACAATTAATGAAGGTGCTACACTAAACAACAGATTTTCAATGTAGATGAAAGTGTGTCATGCAGGGTCTCAGCTCCCACTCCCCGCACAAGAACACAGGATATATGAGGCCCAAAAGGAACAACAGAGCCATAGATAGGGGGTTCATACCACTATATTCTCGCTGGTGGCTGGTCAAGACACAAAAGCAAACATCCGCCAGTACCCCAACAGGGGGTCTTCCTGCACCCCCCTCTCGCTGGCAGCCGGGCAAGACACAGGAAGTAGGATCCACATGATCCGCAATCCGTCATCCGCTTGCTAACTGCAATTGCCAGCCGCAACCCGCTATCCACTTCTGTGCCAACCCACCCAACTTGCTCGCTGCAATCCATTGTCCACTTCTCTGCCAACCAACCAATGCCCTAGCATAGCCACGGCAGCTATATTAGTGGCTAATGGCTAACCAGTAACAGGTGATGGCCACCCAGCCACAGCAGATGGCCATCTGATACAGCTGATGGCCATCTAATAACCGAGCCAGCACCTTTCCATGTGAGGCCAAGAGCCTGGAAACTGCTCTCTGGGACTCTGTTCCCACAAAGTGCCTTATATTGAAAGAAGATGCCATCCAGGACTTTCATAGCCAGAGAGAAGTCAGTGCCTGGCTTCAAAGCTTCAAAGGACAGGGTGACACTCCTGTTAGGGGCTCATGCAGCTGGGGACTTTAAGTTGAAGCCAATGCTCATTTACCATTCTGAAAATCCTTGGGCCCTTAAGAATTATGGTAACCCTACTCTGTCTGTGCTCCATAAATGGAAGAACAAAGCCTGGATGACAGCATATCTGTTTGCAATACGGTCTAATGAACATTTTAAGTTCACCTTTGAGACTTACTGCTTAGAAAAAAAGAGATTTCTTTCAAAACTTTGCTGCTTATTGACAATACACCTGGTCACCCAAGAGCTGTGATGGAGATGCACAGTGAGATTAATGTTGTTTTCATTCCTGCTAACACAACATCCATTTTTCAGCCCATGGATCAAGGAGTAATTTCAACTTCCAAATTTTATTATTTAAAAAATACATTCCAGATATCAGAGGAAACAGACTTCAAGGTGAAAAAGATAACAAGAGACAAAGATGGACATTTCATAATGGTGAAGGAGACTGTACAACAAGAAGACATAACAGTCATCAATATTTATGCCCCCAATCAGGGAGCACCGAAATACACCAAGCAACTACTAACAGAACTAAAGGGAGAAATTGACCAAAACACAATTATACTAGGGGACTTAAATACATCATTGACAGCTATGGATAGATCATCCAAACAGAAAATAAATAACGAAATAGTAGCCCTAAATGACACATTAGATGAAATGGACATAATTGACATTTATAGAGCACTTCATCCTAAAACATCAGACTATACATTCTTTTCTAGTGTACATGGAACATTCTCAAGGATAGACCATATATTGGGACATAAAATCAGTCTCAACAAATTTAAGAAGATTGAAATCATACCATGCATATTCTCTGATCACAAGGCTTTGAAATTGGATATCAACTGTAAAAAGAAAGCGGAAAAACACAAATACATGGAGATTAAACAACATACTTTTAAAGAAGGACTGGGTCAAAGAAGAAATTAGAGGAGAGATCAAAAGATACATAGAAACAAATGACAATGAAAATACATCCTACCAAAATTTTTGGGATGCAGCGAAAGCAGTTTTAAGAGGGAAATTTATCTCATTACAGGCCTATCTCAAGAAACAAGAAAACTCCCAAATAAATAACCTCATGTTACACCTTAAAGAACTAGAAAAAGAAGAACAAGTAAAACCCAAGGTCAGCAGAAGAAAGGAAATAACAAAAATTAGAGCAGAACTAAATGAAATAGAGAACAAAAAGACAATAGAAAAATTAATGTGACAAAGAGCTGGTTCTTTGAAAAGATTAACAAAATTGACAAACCCTTGGCTAGACTTACTAAGATAAAAGAGAGAAGACACTGATTAACAAAATCAGAAACGTAAAAGGGAAGTTATCACGGACACCACAGAAATACAAAGGATCATCCAAGAATACTATGAAGGACTATATGCCACCAAATTGAACAACCTAGAAGAAATGGACAAGTTCTTAGAAACATATAGCCTTCCAAGGCTGAACCATGAAGAACTGGAAAATCTAAACAGACCGATCACCAGTAACGAAATTGAATCAGTCATCCAAAACCTTCCCAAAAGCAAAAGTCCGGGACCAGATGGCTTCACTAGTGAATTCTACCAAACCTTCAAAGAGGATCTAATACCAATCCTGCTCAAACTCTTCCAAAAAATTGAAGAACAGACAGTACTCCCTAACTCATTTTATGAGGCCAACATTACCCTGATACCAAAACCTGGTAAGGACAGCACAAAAAAAGAAAACTACAGACCAATATCTCTGATGAATACCGATGCAAAAATCCTAAATAAAATTCTAGCAAATCGAATACAACAATGCATTAAAAAGATTATTCATCACGACCAAGTGGGGTTCATCCCCGGGCACAAGGATGGTTCAACATACGCAAATCCATCAATGTGATACATCACATAAACAAAATAAAGGACAAAAATCATATGATTATATCAATTGATGCAGAAAAAGCATTTGACAAGATACAACATCCATTTATGATTAAAACACTTAATAAAATGGGTATAGAAGGAAAATACCTTAACATAATAAAGGCCGTATATGACAAGCCCTCTGCTAATCTCATAATTAATGGAGAAAAACTGAAGCCCTTTGCTCTACATTCAGGAACATGACAGGGATGTCCCCTATCACCTCTGCTTTTCAACATAGTGTTGGAAGTCCTTGCCAGAGCAATCAGGCAAGAGGAAGAAATAAAAGGCATCCAAATTGGGAATGAAGAAGTTAAATTATCACTCTTTGCAGATGACATGATGCTATATATAGAAAACCCTAAAGACTCCACCAAAAAGCTATTAGAAACAATCAACGAAGACAGTAAAGTTGCAGGCTACAAAATCAACGCACAAAAGTCCATTGCCTTCCTATATACTAACAATGAAATCTCAGAAAAAGAAATACAAAAAATAATTCCTTTTGCAATTGCAGCAAAAAGAATAAAATACCTAGGAATAAACTTAACCAAGATGTGAAAGACCTATATGCTGAAAACTATAAGACATTTTTGAAAGAAATTGAAGAAGACACAAAGAAATGGAAAGACATTCCGTGCTCATGGATTGGAAGAATCAACATAGTTAAAATGGCCATATTACCCAAAGCAATATACAGATTCAATGCAATCCCCATCAAAATCCCAATGGCATATTTTAAAGAAATAGAACAAAAAATCATCAGATTTGTTTGGAACCACAAAAGACCCCAAATAGCAAAAGCAATCTTAAGAAAAAAGAACAATAATGGAGGTATCACACTTCCTGACTTTGACTTGTACTACAGGGCCACAATAATCAAAACAGCATGGTATTGGCAGAAAAACAGACACATAGACCAATGGAATAGAATTGAGAACCCAGAAATAAAACCACATAAATATGGACAGATAATTTTCACAAAGAAGCTAAAAACATACAATGGAGCAAAGACAGCCTCTTCAATAAATGGTGCTGGGAGAATTGGATAGCCACGTGCAAAAGAATGAAACTGGACTGCTATTTGTCACCATGTACCAAAGTTAATTCAAAATGGATCAAAGACTTAAGCATAAGACCTGACACAATAAACTGCATAGAAGAAAACATAGGTACTAAACTTATGGACCTTGGGTTCAAAGAGCATTTTATGAACTTGACTCCAAAGGCAATGGAAGTAAAAGCTAAAATAAACGAATGGGACTATATGAAACTTAAAAGCTTCTGCACAGCAAAAGAAACCATTGACAAAATAAAGAGGCCACCAACTGAATGGGAGAAGATTTTTGCAAACAGTGCCTCCGATAAGGGGCTAGTATCCAGAATATACAAGGAACTCATGCAACTCAACAACAAAAAAACAAACAACTCAATTGAAAAATGGGCAGAGGACTTGAAGAGACATTTCTCCAAAGAGGACATACAAATGGCAAATAGACATATGAAAAAATGCTCAACATCACTAATCATCAGACAAATGCAAATCAAAACCACAATGAGATATCACCTCACCCCAATCAGAATGGCTATCATCAACAAGACAAATAGTAACAAATGTTGGAGAGGCTGTGGAGAAAAAGGAACCCTCATACACTGTTGGTGGAAATGCAGACTGGTGCAGCCGTTATGGAAGGCAGTGTGGAGGTTCCTCAAAGAATTACGAATAGAATTGCCATATGACCCAGCAATCCCTCTCCTGGGTATCTACCCAAAAAATCTGAAAACATTTAGAGATAAAGACACGTGTGCTCCAATGTTCATTGCAGCTTTGTTTACGGTGGCCAAGACATGGAAACAACCAAAATGTCCTTCGATAGATGAATGGATAAAGAAGTTGTGGTATATATACACAATGGAATACTATTCGGCGGTAAGAAAAGATGATATAGGAACATTTGTGACAACATGGATGGATCTTGAGAGAGTAATGCTGAGCGAAATAAGTCAGACAGAAAAAGCAGAGAACCATGTGATTTCACTGATATGTGGTATATAAACCAAAAACAACAAAAGAACAAGACAAACAAATGAGAAACAGAAACTCATAGACACAGATAATAGTTTAGTGGTTGCCAGAGGGTAAGCGGGGTAGGGGGTGGGGGGTGGGAGATGAGGGTAAGGGGGATCAAATATATGGTGATGGAAGGAGAACTGACTCTGGGTGAGGAACACAGAATGGGATTTATAGATGATGTAATACAGAATTGTACACCTGAAATCTATGTAATTTTACTAACAATTGTCACCCCAATAAATTTAATAAAAAAAAAAAAAAATACATTTCATAAGGCTATAGCTGCCATAGAAAATAATTTGCCTAATGCATGTGCAGAAAGTAAATCATTCTGGAAATGATTCACCATTTTAGATGTCATTAAGAACATTCATGATTCATGGGAAGCGGTCAAAATACCAACAATATGAGTTCGTAAAATGTTGATTCCAGCTTTCATGGATGACTTTGAGGGGTCCAGAACTTAGTGGATGAAGTAACTGCAGATGTTGTGGAAACAACAAGAGAAGTAGAACTAGAAATGGAGCCTGAATATGTGACTGAATTGCTGCAACCTCATCATAAAAGTTTAAAGGATGAAGAGTTGCTTCTTATCAATGAGCAAAGAAAGTGGTGTTTTTCAAAGATGGAATCTACTCCCGGTGAAGATGCTATGAAGATTGTTGAAATGAAAACAAAGCATTTAAAGTATTACATAAACTTAGTTGAGAAGCAATATCAGGGTTTGAGAGGATTTACTCTAATTCTGAAAGAAGTTCTACTGTGGGTAAAATGCTATCAGAAAGCATCTAGTGCTACAGAGAAATCATTCGTGAAAGTGATAATCAATCCATGTGGCAAACTTCACTGTTGCTCTGTTTTAAGAAATTGCCGCAGCCACTTCAACCTCAGCAACCACCACCCTGGCAGTCAGCGCCATCAGCATTGACCCTCCACCAGCAAAAAGATTATGACTTGCTGAAGGCTCAATGATAGCATTTTTTTATCATAAAAAAGTTTTTAATTAAGGTATGACCATTGTTTTTTTTAGACATACTGCAGTATAGTATAATTAATTTTTATATGTACTGGGAAACCAAAAAACTTGTGTGACTTGCTTTATTGCGATATTTGCTTTACTGTGGTGGACTGGAACCAAACCAGCACTGTCTCTGAGGTCTGCCTGTACCTTGGTCCCACAGCTACCAGAGGTCAGGGTCACACCACATGTGTGGGGGATACCAGGGCATCCTCCTGGCTGGGGGCTGGGGCTGAGGACAAGGCCTTGCTGAGGCTATGCCCACAATGGCGACAGGCTGGAGGCAGGCTTCCAGCACAAAGAGTAACAGGCATAGGCTCCCCTGGGCAGTAGGGATTGCAGACACACTTAGCCCTGCTTGTGCAGGACAGCCAACCTAGAGCCCCAGGCCTATCTGGGACAGGAACTAACCCTACTTACTGGAGAGGCACTAAGTACTTCTCATTTAATCATTTGTGGGCACAGCAACTCTGTCATCAGGCCTGTGATTCACACCTCTTTACAGAGGAGGAACCTGAGACTCGGGGATGCTAGGCCACTCACCAAGACCACAACCAAGAAAAGGCAGGGGGTGACCTGAAGCCTGTACCTCCAGAGCTGTGGCCTACAGGGCAGGGAGAGACTGCACCTCAGGTGAGGAATGGGGCCTGCACTGCGAAGCCTGCTTTCCAGGTCCTGGCCCACCCTGGGCTGGGTGAGGGCCTCCTTGTGGGTGTTTGTCTCCTGATTTTGGCTGTTGGGTGACCAGGCTGGGTATTCCTTTCCTCCTCAGGCTGATCCCAGGAGGCCCACCTGGGCTGGAGGCCCAAGGAGTAGGGTCTTGGCCTCAGCCTTATGAAAACAAAGTCAAGTGGGGCTCTTAGGAGCAAGGGTGCTGTGTTCATTTCCCAGTTCCATCTACTTAGCTGTGTGACCTGGGGCAAATTACTTAACCTCTCTGAGTGTTGGTTTCCTCATTTGTAAAATGAGGATAATGTTAGGACTACTTCATAGGGTCACTGTAAGGAATAAGTGAGTCAACATATGTAAAGCACTAAATATACTGCTGGTCTATAATAATCACTATATTAACATCAGTGTATAAAATAACAGCTTCTCTCATGTACCAGGCTCTGTGCTGGTCTCCTCTGTGCATTATTTCCTTTGGTTCTCTTTGCAGCCCTCTGGGCATCATAACCTATTTCACAAATGAGGAAGTTGAGGATGAGCAAGTGTAAGTGACTTGGTTAAGGTTATACTGTCCCTGCCTGGAGAGAGCCTTGGCTTTGGGTCCTCTCCACTTTCCCCCTTCCAGGCAGCTCAGTGTTGGGAAAACCAAGAACCAGGTTCTGGGGCAGAGCCCAGCCCCCCGCTATGCCTGGGTTGGTCCGACTCTCCTTGGCCTGGAGGTTTGGGACTTCCATGTTTCCCTCCTGGGACCCTCCTGAGAGTGACTCTAGATCCCTTGTTTCCCTCACATAGCCTTCGTCACATTTTTATGGGAATAACATTTTTGAAACATGTTAATACACCCATCTCATTTTCATCTCCTGGTCCTGACATCTCCCTCTTCTGCTGGATGCATCCATTTGCCTCAGGTACGTTGGGCTTGCAAGAGTGAATATTCAGATTCAGAACTGCAAAATGAGGCTTCTGAGTTTGCACTTGGCCAGTAGGCAGATTTTTGAGAGGCAGACTTTGCTGACAGACAAAGATTTCCTAAATCTTTTCACTTAACATTTCAAGATGGAAGTAGGTATTCTTGAATACAGAGGTGCCTATGAAGGGCCCAGTCCCTTTGAAGCTGCTGAAGGCGGTCTGTTCTGGAGGGTGGCCTGCCTCAACAGGGGGAGCCCCCAGCAGTATACACATGGGGGGCTGCACAGTCAGGAGGATAGATAGGCTGAGTTTGTTCTCCCAAGTGAGGATGCAGAATTTGGATGCATCCTGGGGCAGGGTGGCTCCCTGTGGATGACCCGGACCAGGCCATTCCCATGACCACCAGCTCAGGGGACTGCAGCAAGGCATGTGTCCGTGCATGGTGGGCAGGCCTGAGCAACCTCCTCACACAGGACAGTGGCTGGCTCATACCCAGCAGCTAGCAAGCTCCCTGTGAATTTCACCTGCCCTCTTGCTCTGCGCCCTCTTGAACTGCTAAAGAATTCAGAATTCTGAAAGACCAAACATTTACTTGAGCCATGCAAATAGAGACTGCGCTGTCCAAAGAAAGAGTCTGAGGATCACTCTCAGTTAGAGACGCAATTTGAAGTACTTTTGGAATTTGCTTTAAAATGTTCCAGTGGGGAGGGGGTACATATGAAACATGGTGGGTGAGGGATGTTAATTATAGATGCTGGGGAACAGCAGGTGTGGTTTCACTGTGCTACCTTCTCTATTTCTGTGTGAATTTTAACTTTTCAGAAACAAAAGCTAAGAAACAAAAAAAGCATTAACAATTATTGAATGAGGCCGGAATGGCCGGATGGGACTAAATCAAATGTTGCCTGTTGTAATACTGGGATGGGGTTGTCAAGCAGATCAGAGCCGGGAGAGAAATAAAAAGCAATGTTTCAACTTCCGGTCTGGACAAAGTGACATAGACACATTCCTCCCTGCTCATCCCTGCTAAGTACAGCGACAAACCCTGGAAATGGCACCAGAGACAACCAGAGAAGGACTCTGGGAGGTAGAAGAGGAAGGCCAGCTGGTTTGAGGCTCCAGGATGGCAGGAACAGCAAAGAGGGAAGGCTGCTTACAAACCTCACCCACAGAAGAAAGGGTCCAGACCTGCTGCTTCCTGATCCCCAATCTAGCAACATAAGGAGGCCCAGTGGGCTCATTCCTCCCTCAGTGGACCAGCAGTGACACTAAAAACATAGGTGAGCCAGGTAGGGTCAGGGGGAGATCTGATGACAATAGGTGGCCAGGGCAAACACTCTCTTTCCCTGCTGGGTCTGACACTCCCCCTCAGTCCACCCAGAGACAATGGCACCAGCAAGGGGGACGCCACATCCACATGTGTCCCCGCACAAGAAGCCTCTTTGTCCCTCTACCAACCTAGAGGCACCAGGTAGCTGGGCCTGGGGAAATCCCATCAGCTCCTTAGGCAACAGCAGGGACTTGTGGGAGCCCCAGCAACACCGGACAAACCAATCAGACCAAAATTGTGATGTAAGGCTCTGAAAATTAGATTCTCATTGGAAAAATAGACCACAAAAGTAGGCCAGACATGCATACTAAACCCAAACTGGCAATTGACTGATAAAACAAAACATATAACCATAGACACAGTCTACAAATATAGTAGAGAAATTGTCAAGGATACAATAAAAATCACCCATTATGCAATGAGCCAGGAAAATCACAACTTAAATATGAAAAGAAAATCAATTAATGCCATCCTAGAGAGGAACCAGATGTTTTAACAATCTAGCATTAAAATGCTTCAACAAGCAATGACAAATTAAAAAATAGAAAACTCTTAAAAAAGAAAAAGTAGAAGTGATAAAACTATATCTGAAAAATGCCATAACAGGAATTTTTAAATAAAGTCCAGTGGATGGGCTCAATAATAGAGTGGAGATTACAGAGAATAGAATACCAGTGAACTTGAGGACAGAACAATATAATTCACTTAATCTGAGCAACAGACAGAAAATAGACTGAAAACAAAAATGAAAACAGAACCTCAGGATCTTGTAGAACAATAACAAAAGATCCAACATTTGTGTCATGTATCATCGGAGTCCAGTGGAAAACGAGAGTGGGAATGAAAAAGTATCTGGAGAAATCATGACTGAAAATATCTTGTATTTGGCAAAACACATAAGCCTAGAAATTCAAGAAGCTGAGTGAACCCCAAATAGGATAAGCCCCCAAAATTCATGTCAACACACATCATAATTAAACTTGTAAAAATGAAAGACAAAGAAAATTCTTAATAACCATCAAAGAGAAATGTGCTTTTTTTTTTCTTTGCATTTTCTTGAGACTCACCATTTAAAAACAGTTACCCTTATCATTTTGGTATGTCATTTGATTTTAAAAACATTATTTCTAGGTTACATAAGTAATACATGGTGAATGTGAGAAAATTAGCACATTATTCATTAAAAAGATAAAAATTACTGCAATCCCACCACATAGCAAACACTACCATTAATATTTTGATATTTGTATTTTCAGACTTTTTTCTATGTATACAAATGCATATTAGCTAAAATGGAATCATAGAATACATATCATTCCATAATCTACTTGTTTTATTTTACAACATGTTGTGAACATCTTTTCTTGTCAAGAAATGTACATCATTGTTCTTGATGACTATATAGAATTCCATTGTATGAATATACCACAATTTAAATAATTACAAATGTTAAAAATTTAGGTTACCTTGTTTCCAATTATAAATAGTACTGTGATGAACATTTTTGAGTGTATATTTTTGTGCACTCATCTGATTATTGCCTCAAGACAAATTCAGAAAATTTGAATTTGGAGTCAAAGGATATGTGTGATTTAAGGCTTTTGGTCAATATTGTCAAGTTTTCCTTCAAAAAGATTTGATAATAAATACTTCTGCCAGCAGTGTATGAGAATACAAGGTCTCTGACTCCTTATTATGTGCTCCACCTGGTTCCAGACAAGATGGCTTCTCTACTGTTATCTTGAGTGTGCCTAGCATGTTTATCCTTCAGGCATCTTTGGCTTACTGATCCCTCTACCTGAAATATTTTCCTCAGACATCCAAATGGTCCTCACTTTCTTTAAGTCCCTGCTCAGATACCATTTGATTAGAATTGCCTTTTCTGTTCATCTTATCTAAAAGAACCATTCCCCTTTCCCCATATTTCCATAGTCCTCTTACTGTTTCTCATCACCTTGTCTCTCTCACACTAGCTCCTAAGGTAGTAAAAAGAGAGACTGTCATTCACTTCTGGATTTCAGTTCCCTGAGTATATACACATGCTACATGTAAAAGATGCTAATCAAATATTTATGATATTAATGAAGGACTATATTTATTTTTTAAATTGTATTAGTTTGATAGGCGAAAAATGGTATCTTTATGTTGTTTCAATTTGCATTTATTCAATTACCAATTAAAGTGAACTTTTTTCATTTTTTGCCCATTTATTTTTCTTCCTTTGCAAACTATCCATTTATTTCCTTAGTTTGTATTTTCATTGAGGTTTGTATCTTTTTGTTTTTAATAATTCTTTAAGTATTAATAGTATTAACTCCCTATCATAGATTTTAGAAATAATTTGTCGCAGATTTTCATTTATTTTTAAATTCATTTTTTCCATCTGATGTTTTTGTTTAGTCAAATCCATCCATTTTGCTTTATATTTTCTTATATTGGTGCTGTGTTTAGACTATCTCTCTATACTACTAGACTATATGAAAATCATCTTATAAGTTCTTTTAGAGCCTTTATTATATCTCTTTTAACATTTTTAAAATTTTAAATCTATCTGGAACTTATTTTGCTTTAATATATGAGATAGAGATAACTTTTTTGAAATTATGAGTCAATTTTCTCAATAACATTTATTGAGTAATTTATCCTAACAGTGAGAAAAAGCTGATAAGCTACAAAAAATCATAGTTTTTAAAACCTACCAGAGAACTAAGGTTACAGAGAGACTTAAATGTACCAAAGTCCAGAAAGTGGAAGAGGCCATGGCTGCTTTTATTTCTGGTGGAGTGGGGAGTGGGGCGAAACCTGTTGTAAATGGGGGTAAGAAACAAATAGCCAAATAAATAGAAACATAGAATACAACACTAAACAGCAAGTCTGCACCAACCTGTCAACTAAAGCTTCACTAAAGCCCAAACCTAGTTCCACCCTCCACAATAGTGGCCTGAAAGAATAAGGGAATGTCTTTTACTAGGAGTAAATGCCATTAACTTCAGTTTCAACAACTGTTTTATAAAGTCTAATATACCAAAAAACAAACAAACAAAAAGTGATGAGTTGTAAAAAGAAACAATGTAATTCATGGGCAAGACAGGATATAATCAACAGAAGCAGACCCAAAAAGGGCCAGATGTTGGAATTATCAGAAAGAAAATTTAATATAGCTAGAACACATATGTTAGAGAATCCACCAGAAAAGATAGATAACTTGTGAACACACATGGGCAGTTTCAAGAGAGGTGTTAAAACTATATTGAAGAACCTAGTGAAAATTCTAGAAATGAAAAATACCCTATCAGAAACACAAAAATTCTTTGCTGAGCTCATTAACAGCAGAGAAACCAATCAGTGAACTTGAAGATTGGCTAAGAAAAAAATCTCTGAAATGAAATACAAAGAGAAAGAATATGAAAAAACAGGAGAGAGTATCCAAGATCTGTGGGACAATATCAAGTGGTCCAATATATGGGTGAGTGGAGCACAGAATGAGAGGTGAAAGGGATTGGGGAAGAAGAAATATTTAGCAGAGATAATAGTAGAGAATTTAACAAGATTGATGAAAGACACTAAGCCACTGATACAAGAAACTCAGAGAAACTCAAGAAGTATAAACGCAAATAAAACCATACCTTGGCACATCATAATCAAACTATTGAAACCCAAAGATAAAGATGAAATCTTAAAAGCAGCCAGAGGAAAAAAAGACATATGCAGAGGAATGATGAAAAGTACGTACAATAATTTTTTTATTTTTATTTTTATTTTTTTATTCTATTTTTATTTTTTATTAAATTTATTGGGGTGACAATTGTTAGTAAAATTACATAGATTTCAGGTGTACAATTCTGTATTACATCATCTATAAATCCCATTGTGTGTTCATCACCCAGAGTCAGTTCTCCTTCCATCACCATATATTCGATCCCCCTTACCCTCATCTCCCACACCCCACCCCCCGCCCCCCTTACCCTCTGGCAACCACTAAACTATTGTCTGTGTCTATGAGTTTCTGTTTCTCATTTGTTTGTCTTGTTCTCTTGTTGTTTTTGGTTTATATACCACATATCAGTGAAATCACATGGTTCTCTGCTTTTTCTGTCTGACTTGTTTCTCTCAGCATTACTCTCTCAAGATCCATCCATGTTGTCACAAATGTTCCTATATCATCTTTTCTTACCGCCGAATAGTATTCCATTGTGTATATATACCACAACTTCTTTATCCATTCATCTATCGAAGGACATTTTGGTTGTTTCCATGTCTTGGCCACCGTAAACAAAGCTGCAATGAACATTGGAGCACACGTGTCTTTATCTCTAAATGTTTTCAGATTTTTTGGGTAGATACCCAGGAGAGGGATTGCTGGGTCATATGGCAATTCTATTTGTAATTTTTTGAGGAACCTCCACACTGCCTTCCATAACGGCTGCACCAGTCTGCATTCCCACCAACAGTGTATGAGGTTTCCTGTTTCTCCACAGCCTCTCCAACATTTGTTACTATTTGTCTTGTTGATGATAGTCATTCTGACTGGGGTGAGGTGATATCTCATTGTGGTTTTGATTTGCATTTCTCTGATGATTAGTGATGTTGAGCATTTTTTCATATGTCTATTTGCCATTTGTATGTCCTCTTTGGAGAAATGTCTCTTCAAGTCCTCTGCCCATTTTTCAATTGGGTTGTTTGTTTTTTGTTGTTGAGTTGCATGAGTTCCTTGTATATTCTGGATACTAGCCCCTTATCGGAGGCACTGTTTGCAAAAATCTTCTCCCATTCAGTTGGTGGCCTCTTTATTTTGTCAATGGTTTCTTTTGCTGTGCAGAAGCTTTTAAGTTTCATATAGTCCCATTCGTTTATTTTAGCTTTTACTTCCATTGCCTTTGGAGTCAAGTTCATAAAATGCTCTTTGAACCCAAGGTCCATAAGTTTAGTACCTATGTTTTCTTCTATGCAGTTTATTGTGTCAGGTCTTATGCTTAAGTCTTTGATCCATTTTGAATTAACTTTGGTACATGGTGACAAATAGCAGTCCAGTTTCATTCTTTTGCACGTGGCTATCCAATTCTCCCAGCACCATTTATTGAAGAGGCTGTCTTTGCTCCATTGTATGTTTTTAGCTTCTTTGTCAAAAATTATCTGTCCATATTTATGTGGTTTTATTTCTGGGTTCTCAATTCTATTCCATTGGTCTATGTGTCTGTTTTTCTGCCAATACCATGCTGTTTTGATTATTGTAGCCCTGTAGTACAAGCCAAAGTCAGGAAGTGTGATACCTCCATTATTGTTCTTTTTCTTAAGATTGCTTTGGCTATTCGGGGTCTTTTGTGGTTCCAAACAAATCTGATGAGTTTTTGTTCTATTTCTTTAAAATATGCCATTGGGATTTTGATGGGGATTGCATTGAATCTGTATATTGCTTTGGGTAATATGGCCATTTTAACTATGTTGATTCTTCCAATCCATGAGCACGGAATGTCTTTCCATTTCTTTGTGTCTTCTTCAATTTCTTTCAAAAATGTCTTATAGTTTTCAGCATACAGGTCTTTCACATCCTTGGTTAAGTTTATTCCTAGGTATTTTATTCTTTTTGCTGCAATTGCAAAAGGAATTGTTTTTTGTATTTCTTTTTCTGAGATTTCATTGTTAGTATATAGGAAGGCAATGGACTTTTGTGCGTTGATTTTGTAGCCTGCAACTTTACTGTATTCGTTGATTGTTTCTAATAACTTTTTTGTGGAGTCTTTAGGATTTTCTATATATAGCATCATGTCATCTGCAAAGAGTGATAATTTAACTTCTTCATTCCCAATTTGGATGCCTTTTATTTCTTTCTCTTGCCTGATTGCTCTGGCAAGGACTTCCAACACTATGTTGAAAAGCAGAGGTGATAGGGGACATCCCTGTCGTGTTCCTGAACGTAGAGCAAAGGGCTTCAGTTTTTCTCCATTAATTATGAGATTAGCAGAGGGC
The DNA here is from genome assembly GCF_036562045.2 of Rhinolophus sinicus. Classification (NCBI taxonomy): domain Eukaryota; kingdom Metazoa; phylum Chordata; class Mammalia; order Chiroptera; family Rhinolophidae; genus Rhinolophus; species Rhinolophus sinicus. The sequence goes on from NC_133751.1 coordinate 110,424,703, forward strand.
TTGTCATATATGGCCTTTATTATGTTAAGGTATTTTCCTTCTATACCCATTTTATTAAGTGTTTTAATCATAAATGGATGTTGTATCTTGTCAAATGCTTTTTCTGCATCAATTGATATAATCATATGATTTTTGTCCTTTATTTTGTTTATGTGATGTATCACATTGATGGATTTGCATATGTTGAACCATCCTTGTGGCAGAGGGATGAACCCCACTTGGTCGTGATGAATAATTCTTTTAATGCATTGTTGTATTCGATTTGCTAGAATTTTATTTAGGATTTTTGCATCGGTATTCATTAGAGATATTGGTCTGTAGTTTTCTTTTTTGTGCTGTCCTTACCAGGTTTTGGTATCAGGGTAATGTTGGCCTCATAAAATGAGTTAGGGAGTACTGTCTCTTCTTCAATTTTTGGAAGAGTTTGTGCAGAATTGGTATTAGATCCTCTTTGAAGGTTTGGTAGAATTCACTAGTGAAGCCATCTGGTCCCGGACTTTTGCTTTTGGGAAGGTTTTGGATGACTGATTCAATTTAGTTACTGGTGATCGGTCTGTTTAGATTTTCCAGTTCTTCATGGTTCAGCCTTGAAGGCTATATGTTTCTAAGAACTTGTCCATTTCTTCTAGGTTGTTGAATTTGGTGGCATATAGTCCTTCATAGTATTCTTGGATGATCCTTTGTATTTCTGTGGTGTCCGTGATAACTTCCCTTTTACGGTTTCTGATTTTGTTAATCAGTGTCTTCTCTTTTATCTTAGTAAGTCTAGCCAAGGGTTTGTCAATTTTGTTAATCTTTTCAAAGAACCAGCTCTTTGTCACATTAATTTTTTCTATTGTCTTTTTGTTCTCTATTTCATTTAGTTCTGCTCTAATTTTTGTTATTTCCTTTCTTCTGCTGACCTTGGGTTTTACTTGTTCTTCTTTTTCTAGTTCTTTAAGGTGTAACATGAGGTTATTTATTTGGGAGTTTTCTTGTTTCTTGAGATAGGCCTGTAATGAGATAAATTTCCCTCTTAAAACTGCTTTCGCTGCATCCCAAAAATTTTGGTAGGATGTATTTTCATTGTCATTTGTTTCTATGTATCTTTTGATCTCTCCTCTAACTTCTTCTTTGACCCAGTCCTTCTTTAAAAGTATGTTGTTTAATCTCCATGTATTTGTGTTCCCGCTTTCTTTTTACAGTTGATATCCAATTTCAAAGGCTTGTGATCAGAGAATATGCATGGTATGATTTCAATCTTCTTAAATTTGTTGAGACTGATTTTATGTCCCAATATATGGTCTATCCTTGAGAATGTTCCATGTACACTAGAAAAGAATGTATAGTCTGATGTTTTAGGATGAAGTGCTCTATAAATGTCAATTATGTCCATTTCATCTAATGTGTCATTTAGGGCTACTATTTCGTTATTTATTTTCTGTTTGGATGATCTATCCATAGCTGTCAATGATGTATTTAAGTCCCCTAGTATAATTGTGTTTTGGTCAATTTCTCCCTTTAGTTCTGTTAGTAGTTGCTTGGTGTATTTCGGTGCTCCCTGATTGGGGGCATAAATATTGATGACTGTTATGTCTTCTTGTTGTACAGTCCCTTCACCATTATGAAATGTCCATCTTTGTCTCTTGTTATCTTTTTCACCTTGAAGTCTGTTTCATCTGATATCATTATGGCTACACCTGATTTTCTCTGGGTACCATTTGCTTGGAGTGTCAATTTCCACCCTTTCACTTTGAGTCTATGCTTGTCCTTGTAGCTGAGATGTGTCTCTTGGAGACAGCATATGGTTGGGTTTAGTTTTTGATCCAATCTGCTACTCTGTGCCTTTTTATTGGTGAGTTCAGTCCATTTACATTTAGGGTGATTATTGATATGTGAGGATTTCCTGTCATTCTATCTTTAGTTTTCTGGTAAGGCTGTGTCTCCATTGTTTCTTTGCCTTTTGTTGTTGTCTATTATTTCTGTGTGGTGGTATTCTATGATGTTTCCTCTGTTTCTTCTTTTATTTCAGTATATATTTCAATTCTGGATTTATTTTGAGTGGTTACCCTTAAGTTTATGTAAAAGAAAGTTTGATATTTAGAGTATTCCATTTTCTTCAGCACGCTTACTTTCTCCATTCCCATATTCCGTTCAGGCCTTTACTCTCCCCTTTTTGAGTTTTGGTTGCCACAAATTGTCCCTGTTGATGGTGGTCGAATAGCCTCCTTTAGTATTTCTTGTAGTGCAGGTCGTGTATTAGAAAATTACCTCAGCTTCTGTATGTCTGGAAAGGTCTTTATTCCTCCTTCATATCTAAAGGATATCTTTGCTGGATATATTATTCTTGGCTCATGGTTTCTCTCTTTCAATAGTTTGAATATTTGGTTCCACTCCTCCTGGCTTGTAGAGTTTCTGCTGAAAAATCTGATGATAATCTAATGGGCTTTCCTTTGTAAGTTACCGTCTTCTTTTCCCTGGCTGCCTTGAGGATTCTTTCTTTGTCGTTGATTTTAGACAGCTTCAATACAATGTGCCTTGGAGAAGGTCTGTTGGGATTGAGGTAACTAGGTGTTCTATTTGCTTCTTGGATTCGAGGGTCCAGTTCTGTCCACAAATTTGGGAAGTTCTCATCGACAATTTGTTTGAATATATTCTCTGTTCCCTTCTGTCTTTCTTCTCCTTCTGGTATGCCCATTATTCTTATATTGCTCTTTCTGATGGAGTCAGAAAGTTCTTGTAGAGTTCTTTCATTTCTTTTAAGTCTCAAGTCTCTTTCTTCTTCTATTTGTGTCATTTCCAGGTTTCTATCTTCGATGTCACTGATTCTTTGCTCCATCTGGTCAACTCTACTACCTAAGCTGGTTATTTCATTCTTAATTTCTTCTATTGAGTTCTTAATCTCCAGAAATTCTATTTGGTTCTTTTTTAAGATTTCAATCTCTTTCGTAAAATGCTCATGCTGTTCTTTGATTGAGTTTCTGAGTTCATTTAACTGCCTATCTGTGTTTTCTTGTATCTCATAATTTTTTTCAGAACTGCAATCTTGAATTCTCTGTCATTTAAGTCACATATTTCTGTATCTTTAAGTGCCTTCTCTGGAGATTTTTCACTTTCTTTCTGAGCTATCTTGTTGCCTTGGTTATTCATGGCGATTACTGGTTTACTATTTCTCTTCCTAGACATCTACAGGAGTGACTTCTGCAACAGGTTGATAGAAAGCGGTCTTTCTTTTGTTTGCCAGTACTTGTTGGTAGAATGTTTTATTATTTCTCCAACTGCAACTTATTTTTCTTCTCCCACACGGTAGTGCTATGTTTTCTCTGCACTATTCCAACTTCTCACACAATGGGGGGATTCTCTGGGAGACGGGCTTCTCCTCTGTTAATAGTTCGTCTAGGACATAGGGCGCAGTCTCCCGGTGGGTATGCGGAGAGCTTTTGATGTTCCAAAGCTCTTCCAGCTCCTGATTCAGAGCCTGTATATTTCAGCAGTTCTGTTTACTCCTGCAGGGATCCGCCCAGATAGGTGGGGCCAGGGGCGGGGTGAGTTGTGAGAGGTGGCCCAGAGCAATGGCAGCGACCACCACCACAGCCGGTCCTGCTTCCACGGCTCCCTCCCCTTTGCCGGAACTAGTTGGGCTGTGAATTTGTGTCTGCGGTCCACAGTTCTCAAAACAGCAAATTTTCTGTTGTTTTGATCTGACACTGCTACTGTTTTGCTTCTAGCACCGGGCAGGTGGGGGCGGGGCGAGCTGTGGGAGCGGTGGGAAGGGGCCGCTAGTCTCAGTGCCTAAGGCTCCGTTCTCCGCTCGGCAGTGCAGGCTTAAACCACCGTTTTCAGCTTTTTTCCCTCAGTCTTTTCTCCGAGGTCTCTGCCGTGAGTGTTGGGTTCAGCCGTGTTATATGCTGTCCCCTCAGCCCTGTGGAGCCCTGGCGGAGCCTAGCAGTCCGAGTTCTTCCCTCTCCCGCAGCTGCGGTAGTTCCGGGAAGCAGCGAGCTCGGAGCACTGAGCTGGGTCTGCGTCCTGCGCCCGCGCGGCTCCGTCTCCGGGCGCTTCTCCCTTTCCTCCTCCCTCCACTCGCGCGAATCTCCCACCTGTAGGTGATTTCAGTCGGTAGTGGGCCTCTTCGTCTTGCCTGTCTGCTGTGCAGGGAGTCTTTTGTGGAGTTTTTGTTGTTCGATTCTTTGTAAATTGCAGGGGAGCTTTACAGAGGCTCACCTCACGCCGCCATTTTTCCGGAAGTCTCACAATAATTTTTTTCATCAGAACCAATGGAGGGTAGATGACAGTGGGATGATAATAAAAATAAAAAACAAAACCAAAAAGTAGAAAACTTTTCCACTACAGAGCATACAGATATTAAAGTGATAATGAGGGGAAATTATGAACAACATCATACCAATAAATTGAATAATTTAGATAAAATTGACAAATTCCTTGAAAATTGCAAATTACTGAAATTCAGGATAAAAAATTTAAATAGTCCTGTTTATCAAAGATATTAAACCTATAATTAAAAACCTTCCTTTAAGGAAAACTCCAGACCCAAAGAGCTTCTTCATAAAATTCTGTCAAACATTTAAGGTAGAAATAATACTAATCCTACAAAACTATTTGGAGAAAATAGAGGAGGAAATACTTCTCAACTCATTTTATGAGACCAGCATAGTGCTGATACCAAAATGTGACAAGAAAATCATAGACCAGCATCCCTCTTAAACATATATGCAAACATTCTTTAAATTATTAAAAATTATAAATCGAAATACAATGTAATATTAATTTCAGATGTACAAATAGTGATTCAACGTTTATATAAGGTATAAATGCTCTAGATGCTCTAGAGTTAGTAAATAGATTTCCTCCCAGTAAGACTAGGTGTTCTTTAGACAACTATTTTCTCACTGTGCCGTGGCAGGTGCGTCTGTGTGCGCAGCCCCTCAGTGCGCCCTCCCTGTTGCAGGGCAATGTGTTGGGGGTGAGATTTCCATGATAGCATATTTCTCTTTCCTATCCATGTCTACGTGGTCTCTTTCTCGTTTGATGTTCAGACACTGTTCAGTCAGCCCTCCGTTCTTCAGGGGGAATGGCTCTGTCTGTAGGTGTAGGTTTGATGTGTTCATTGGTGGAGGTGAGTTCAGGGTCTTCCTATGCTGCCATCTTGGACTGGAAGTCTATATAAAAATTCTTAATAATATATTAGAAAATTGTATTCAGCAATATGTAGAAAGAATAGTATGTAATGATCAAATGTGATTTATCCCAGGGATAAAGACTTCATTTAATATTACAGGATAAATCAATTTAGTTCACCACCATAAGGTGGTGACTAAAGAAGACTAAATAACTAGAGAAAAATGATATCATTATCTCAATAAATGCAGAGAAAGAATTTGATAAAGTATAACACATATTTGTCATATGTGTTATGATAAAAACAGCTAACCAGAAATAGAAGAAAATGTTTCCAATCTTATAAAGGAGGTATACAAAAACCTAAAAAAGTGAGATTACAAATACTTTTAAAAATAACATTAAAAATACTTATGAATAAATCTGATGAAAGGTGAGCAAAACCACCATTCTGAAAATGGCAAAAACATTGTTGAGAGAAAATAAATAAGAGTCAAGTTAATGGAGAGATACATCATATTCATGAATTGGGTTCACACTGTTGCAAAGACGTCAGTTTTCTCCAAATTGGCTTATAGATCCAACACATCCCAAACAAAAGTCCAGCAGTTCTTTTGAAGAAATCTGATTTTAAAATTTATATGGAAAAGCAAAGGATGCAGAACATTTTTTTCAAAAATGCTTTTGAAAAAGAAAAAAGTGGAGGTTGTGTACAACCTGGTCTTAAGACTTCCAATAAATTTATAGTATTCAAGGTGGGACAGCACTGCCATAAGCATAGACAAATGGGTCTGTGGGATAGGAAAGAGGTTTGGGAAATAAACCTACCTAATATGATCAATTGATATTAAGAAAAAATCTCTTCTTTTCTTCCATGCGCTATCCTTTGGTAATGACTATTTCGCCCTCTGTTACTATGAGTTCAGCTTTTATTACTATTATTATTTTTAGTATACTACATGTAAATGAGATCATGCAGTATTTGTCCTTCTGTGTGTGGTTTATTTTACATAGTATAATGTACACCAGTTTCAGCCATGTTGTTGCAATGGCAGTATTTTCCTCTTTTTTAAGGCTGAATAATATCCCATTGTGAGTATGTATGTGTTTGTGTGTATGTGTATAAATAAAATGTGAATATATACATATATAATCCCATTAGTCCATTGATGGATATTTAGTGTATTTCCATATCTTGGCATTGTCAGTAATGCTGCAGTGAACATGGGGATGCAGATGTCTCTTCTTTTGAGTTGATTTTTGACCAAAGAATCAAGTTAATTCAAAGGAGGAAGAAAAATTTTAAACAAATGGTGCTGAAACAAACTGGATATATGTATAAAAATAAACACTATTACACAGAAAATGATTTAAGATAGATCAGTCATCTAAATATGACCCTAGAACCATAAATCTTTTAGAAGAAAATGTAGGAGAATATTTTCAACTTTGAGGAAGACTAAAACACTAACCAAATCAGTACAAAAAACATGAACCATAAATAAAAAATAATAATTGGACATCATCAAGACCAACATTTCTACTCATCAAAAGATAATATTAAAAAAAATGAATAGTCAAAGCACAGATGAGAAAAATATATTCATAATAAAGATATCTGATAAAGGATTTGTATTCATAATATGTAAAGAATTCCTAAAAATCATTAATAAAAAGACAGATAACCCAATTAAAAATGGGCAAAGACTGATAGACAATTCATGGAAGATATAAAAATGGCCTTTAAGCACATGAAAAGATAGTCAATATTAATAGTCATCAGGGAAAAGCAAATTAAAACCACAATAAATTACCACTATAAACCTACTAGAATGGATAAAATTAAAACAGCTGATTATATCAGCTATTGGTGAGCGTGTGGAGAAACTGGAACTCTCACACATTGCTGCGGGGCATGTAAAACAGGAAAGCAGTTCCTTCTAAAGCTAAACATACCAGTATCCTATGACCTGTCAGTTGCCCCCTAGGTATTTACTCAAGAATTCTTAAAAAGGCTTGTGCATGAATGTGCATTGCAGCTTTACTCAAATAAGGAAACACTGGAAAAATTCCCAATTCATCAATAGGTGAACGTATTTAACACTCTTGATATATTCAAAAATGGAATACTACTAGCAATAAAGTGAACTGTTATGTGGTTGAATCTCAAAAATATTATGCTGCATGAAAGAAACTGGACACAAAAGAGTTTATCCAGTGCGTTCCATTTATACAAATTTCTAGGACAAGCAATACTAATTTCTGGTGATAGAAATCAGACTGATTCTGAATGTGCATGTGGGGTATTGACAGGAAAAGAGCATGAGGAAACTTTCTGGAGTGATGGAAATATTCTAGATCTTGATTTAGGTGTTTGTAACTGTCAAAATTCTTGAACTGAAAAATGAAAATCTGTGCATTTTGTGGTATGTAAATTATATATCAATGAAAAAGAACAGTACTATGGAGGGAAGTTTATATCTAGATATTTATTATTTATTGTGGTTATAAATCTAATACTTTTTTTCTGTTGTATTTTCTAATGGGTACAAGCAGTTCTATAGTCAAAGTCTACCAAAGTTTTAGGAAGTAATTTCCATCAAATTTCTTTGATGTCAAAACTTAATTGTCAGTATCTACCCACTGTGTGCGTGCATACGCACTCACGCATGTGTATTCACACAACTGTAGGCAAAGTGAACTTTTGAATATTAAAGTAAAAACACTAACTAATAGAAATTTTAATCCAATAGCAGTACACCATGACAAAATAGGATTTATTCTAGGAATATTAAGAGAAAAACACACGATTATGTTAACACACACACACACACACACACACACACACACACACACAACTTTTGAAAGGGCCATGACTTAGGATGGGAAGGAGACTTACTTAACGTTCTGAGGCCCAAATGTCTCATACAGCAGGCATGTCAGTCCCAGGGGGCAGGGCCTCTCTGCTAGCCGAGGCCTCCTCAGGCTCTGTGGGGCAGTGGCTGGCATCTAGCAGGTGCTCAGTAAGCACTGATGGGACAAAGACATTAAGTCAACAATGTTCTTACTCTATCCCCCCTTTCCTGCCCCCGCCCCCCATGTTTGACCTCCCAGAAAGCCATCCGCACAGCCACCTCCTCCCTCTCCTTAGTTCTTCTTCTGAAAACCTCTCCAGTATGAGCCAACGCGGCGTGACAAGGGCTTTACCGGTGCTGATCACTAATCCCGAGCGCCTGCCACGTGGCCCTGTTCCTATTCCCCCTGTCCTGGCCGCTGGGGGTTGGGGCAGATGTCTATATGGTACGGGTGGTGTGCTCACTCATGCTGGCCATGTCCTCTGCACTGGCTGGAGGCATTCGGGGCAAACCCCACCATGCTGAGCCATGGAAATCCGTGGGGAAACCCTGTCTGGAGGAAAATTGGAGAAATGCACCCAAGTATTTTAGGTGGTGAGACAAAAGAAAATGGAGGAAACTGGGATAACACTTCCTGAGCCGTCTCCCCAGTGGACTCTGAACTTGGTAGCTGCAGGAGCATTAACTTCTATTATTTTCATAACAGCCTCATAAGGTGGGATTTCTGTTGTCCCGTTTACAGAGGAGAATGCTGAGGATCATGGTGTGACTGGCCCACATGCACAGCTTGTGTCTAGAGAGTGTCCTCAGAAGGTGTGGGCCTGCGGTGGCCTCGTGTGAGGATGTACGTTGTGGAAGGCTGAGGACCTTGGTGTGACGGAAGCCGAGGGTCATGGAGAAGTGGCCTCTGGCCTTCCTCAGGGCACCTTTTGGGCCAGCCACAGAGCTGGCAATGCTAGTGTTAGTTCGCTTGGGGCCACAGCCACCAAACCTGCCCTGCTCACCAGGCGCTGTGTGTCTCTCTCCTGGCACCCTGCCAAGGACAGAGCCTAGAGACAGCAGGGACACAAGGCTTCCCAGGTCCATCACAGGGAAAGCAGCACACAGCCTGAGTTTGTCTGCTGGTTCAAACCCAGCTGTGTGGCCTTGGATAAACTACTTTACTCTGTCTTCCTCAGTTTCTTCCTCTAAATGGGGATAACAATGATAATACCAGCAAAGACATTTGGTGTTTCATACATGCCAAGTGCTGTTCTAAGTCTGCTGCACAAATGCCCTAGATAGTAAGGGAGCCCTATTTTACAGACAAGGAAACTGAGCCTCAGAGAAGTTGGGTGCCCTGACCAAGCTCCCTTGCTGGGCTGTACCAGGACCATCTGTGTTCTTTGGACTCCATCAGATGTCTGAGAGTAGGCCTTCAGCCACCAGCCTCAGCACCCCCTGTAGGTTGGGGGGGTGATGGGGAGGGCAGGTAAGCCCCCTCCGTGGAGAAAAGGACAGGCTGCCTAGGGGAGGGGGCTGGGACACAGAAGAAGGGTCTCTATCCCGCCCACAGCCTTGTCACCACCACCGCGGTCAGGCCACTGCACCACTCTGCTCTGCCCAGCCGCACCCCTCCAGGCGTTGGGATGATTCCCTGGACACCAGGGGACCATAGCAAGACCAGTTTCAACTCCAGGGAGTGAGGCCAGTATCTGCATTTCTGCCTGCACCCGAGTCCCTCTTTCCTTGGGAAAGAGTGCACTGTTCTCTCCAGCACTCAGTGGGAGCTGTCTCTGCATCTCTTGTTTGTTCCACAGTGTGCAGGACCCCTTTGCACCCACCAGCCCCAGCACCACCTGCTAGGGAAGAAAAGCCCCAGCTCCCAGAATCCCCCAGGCATCCAGACTTGGAGCCATGGTCATGAATAATTGTCTTTTTTTTTTTTTTCCTGGCCTGAGTGGCATTTATTTATGTTTTTTTTTCCTGGCCTGAGTGGCAAATCTTATGTTTTATGTGGACTTTTCTTTTTTCTTTATAGTTGACATAAAATATTGTACTATGTTTCAGGTGTACAACATAGTGATTCAACATTTATGTACGTGTCTTAATTGTTCTCAGTTGTTGAAAGTAAATTCAACTCATCACCAACCAGATTTCCACTAAATTTATATTAAAAAACAGAAACAGCAAGGATTTGGAGTCTTGGTGGAGTTAAGCATGCAAATATAGAAGTTGTAATGTCTTTTCTAACAGAGACTTCACATTTTCAGCAAGTGAATTTTCCTACTTGAACTTCATTTGCTCTGTCTTGCCTTTGGTAAAGTTTGTTCTGTGCTTTATAAAAAATATCAAACTGCTGTTTAATGACCCAATGGTTCATCACTTAACTCCATGCAGATTCTGTGTTTCCACAAATCTTAAAATAGCCTGGGATTTTTACAGTCAAATTCCACCAGGGGCTGTGGCTGGGATGCAAGGATAGCGTGGACAGCTGTTCTCACCACCAGTGATACTGTGGGCCAGCTTCTGGAACCTTCTCATGGTGGTTTTCAATATTGTGACTTTGAGCTAATTCCAGTGGAATTTGTGACAACCTCTAATATTATCTATTTAAAAAATGTTATTACTTTCAAGTAATAGCCAAAAATGGAGTTTGGACCAGAAATTTTATGTTAAGTTCTCCTTTCTATAGTAATTGAAGAAATATCACATATGGTTCGTGTTTTAATAGTGAGTGTGAACTTGATTGAAGAGTGTGCTTTCTTGGGCTGGTTAAACATTACCTCCCGCTGTTTTACTTTTAATAATGTTTCTTATTTCTTTAGTAGGTCCCTAAATTCATCATTAGTTAGGAAACTTCCTGCCCAACCCCTGTTGTCACATTGAAGTCTTCTGGAAGGAAGTGTCCCTGAGGGAGAAGAAAGTACCTGTAAGAGAGGGAGTGAGTGTATGGGGAGATTATGCAGAATGGCATGGGTAGCCAGCAGAACTGGACCTTAGCCTCCTGAACTGGCTGTCACAGTGCGAGGCTTTAAACTTTATTCCAGCTCTGGCCTGTTTTGGCAACCACACATTCAGTATCTCAGTGACTCAGCGTGCAGGATATGGGGCTGGGAGGACACACCCATGGAGGCCTGGTGGAATCTTGGGTATGTAGGGGATGGGTAGAGTAGTTTGAAAAGTTCCTACTAAAAGTCTGATGTGGCCCCATGCCTCCTACCTCCATCCAAATCACCAGAAGAAGCTACGGTGTGTGTGTTGGGGATCATAACTGGAGACTTGTGGAACCCTGTCAGCAGTCTACTCAATAGCATCTTTCCCTCTCATTTTCCTTGCTATGTAGAAGTACCACAATTTTGTTTAGGTCAGTCATGTGCCAATCTCAGGTGACATAGTCTCTTTCTCAGCCTTTCCAGAGGCTTGTGGTGGATATAACTCATAGTTACTGCCAGGGAGACACAAGTTAAATCTTCTGCAGGGGTGGTGGTGTTGGTGGGGGTGATGGGGGTGGTGGTGGTGATGGTGGTGGTAGTGATGGTGGTGAAGGTGATGGTGGTGGTGATGGTGGTGGCTTGGGGGAAGCAGGGACAGATCTTCATTTTTTACGTTTCTTTTATGTGACCATGAGGTAGCAAGGATGAGGATACAAAGTAGTTTACTACAGGAGGTCAAGTGGAGAGATGAGAGCCTGGGCCCTAGATGCTGCAGTTGAATAGTTGAACTGGTGCCAAGGGAAGCCCTTCTCTGAATTTGTGTTTATATGAGTAATAATCCTGATTTGTTTTAGCCATTGTAGATCAGTTGGGTTTTCTGTTACTTGCAGTCAAATACAAGACTACTGACAGAGGAATCTTCTTGGGAAGTGAGAAATGACTGATGTTAACACATGCAGCATTCAATATTTTATCTGAGTACCTGCCCTGTCTTTTTCTACAATACTCTGCTCTTTTTTTAATAATTCCATTTCTTCCTTTATGTGTTTAACAATATAGTACTTATCAGCTATTCCCATTATATGAAATATTTGGAGCTCTGATTCGCTGTTGTTTCTTTTGACTCTTGGTTCTGATTGTTCATATCCATGACTGTTTTGTAATTTTGGCAAGAGACCTAGGGCTTTTTCTGGGGGTTTCTTTGTGGCCTGGATTGAGGGCATTGACATTGGCTTTTGCCAGGTGCCCACAGTGTGTTACCAGCTCAGGAATACTTTTCATTTATTAATTACTTGGATCGTTTGGTACCTAGGCCATGAGGTACAGTAAAGTTGAACACTAAACCTATGCAAGTTATGTCTTGAGTTTACAAAATCTTGGGGCTCATTCGCTGTCCCCTACTTTGGAGCTAAACAGGGAAGTATCCTTGTTTCCCCTCTTTACAAGGTACAACCTGCCCTTTTACAAAATGTGAAGCGTCTGAGGTGCCACCTTATGCTGGGGTCTCAGCCACAGCCCCTCACCCCGCTGGGCCCGTGGCCTCTTTTTCACACAGACAAAAATCCATGCTCTAGGGGCATCAACGGACCTGTCGTCCCCCCTCCCTCTGAAGTACAGCACGACTTAGGCCTCTTGTCTCCATGTCTTTTCCCATTTTGGGTCCTTAGTACTATTCTCATTTCTTTTTGAACTCAGTTTTTCATTTAAGAAGGTGTTTATTATGTTTTAGCCTGCATCTAGCACAATGTCAATTCAGGCACATGGGACACAAATAGTTAGGTTTACGAATGTTCCCTGGGCCCCTACCCCAAGGCCAAGAACCTGAGTCTCCTTTAAGGTGAAAGTCCCCTTCTAGTGAAAATTAGCTTCCTGAGGACTGAACCGGGTTGATTTTTTTCACCAATTTATCACTAGAATGTAGTAAATGCTCAGTCAGTTTGGGGTTGAATTTTGAATTAGGAATTGGTAACTTAATTGCCAAACATTCATGTGCCTTGTTAACTGCAGTAGAATTATTTTGTTGGGAAAATGTTTTTGACATATTATTAGTAAAAAAACAAAACAAAACAAGAAAGGTGACATAGGTTGCCTGACTACTACATGCAGTATAAGTGCTATTTGGAAAAATGAAACAATGAAAGGAAAACATGAGAAGGATATATAAAAAATATTAAAAGAGGTTATCTCTGGAGTGGGATTATAGGTAATACTTTTGTTTACACATTTGTATACTTTCTAAGTTTTCCAAGTAGAGAATATGCCTGACTATTATAACAGAACTTGTTTTGAATGTGGCTGACAGGGCAATTGCCATCGCAGAGAGACTGTGCTGGGACTGGCTCACTCCCAGAGCTGATTGTCCATGGGGAGACCTGGCCCCACCTTTGCCCTTCACACTGTTAGTCCTGCAGGGCAAGTCCCAACAACTCCCCTTACATACTGGGCTGATCCTGCTTAGGAATGGGGGCTTATGGAGGAAAACATTAAAAAAGAAATAAGAGCAAGATCAACAACATTAATAATAACAGTTAACATGTCTACTTCATACTCGATGCCAAACACATATATACTCATTTATGTGTATTATTCATTTAGTTCTCATAACCTCATAACATGTCATCCCAATTTTATAGATGAAAAGAGTGAGGCAAATACATGTTATAATAAAGCATCTGTCTAGAAAGTATACTGTTTTCAAATATATTGCTGTGTCAGTTAGGATAGGCTAGAGTTTGCTGCTGTAACAAACATTCCCCAAATCTCAGAAACTTTAATAAAAACAACACATTTCTCCCATATACTACATGGCCATCATCGATCCACTAGGGACTGATCTTCTTCGCTTAAGGACCCAGGCTCCATCTCTGTCTACTGCCAAGGCAATGTGAAAGGGACTATGAGATTTGTAGACTGGCTCTTAAAACTTCCTTCTGGAGGTGGCATGGGTCACTTCTGCTCATTGAACAAGGGGAGTCCCATGACCATACCTAACTCCAAGATGCCAGGGGCATGGCTTCCTACCGTGCGCCTTAAAGGGAGAACCAGACTTTTTGGGGAATGGTGCTAATAACGACCACTCTTATCTACATTGACCGTTATAAAACCTGATGATGTTTATTCATTGTAGGTTAGAATGGTTAGCAGACTTTCTAAAGGGACCTAGCCAGGAAGGGGGTGGGCCATGGGACCAATGCCCATGTTCTAGTGTCACAGAATTCTAGACTGTCCCATGCATCAATCATCATAAGAAAAGACTTACCATCTTGTTCCTTCACTCTCGTAGTGGTTTTCATTCATTCCTGAGAGGATGTCCCTATTGCTCTTCCCATAGGGGCCAAAACTTCTCCAAGTGAAGGAGTGTGACCTTTAACAGTCCAGAGGGATGAAAGGGTTCAGTAATGCCATAAAATAAACTGTGGTTCCGCCTCATCTTCCTCCAGCTGTGTGAGCCAGGCAAACACCTAATCTCAGAGTCTCATTTTTCTCATCTGTAAAATGGGCCACCATGCCCATTCCCACTTCCAAGGGTTCTTGTGGGGACAAAATGAGACAAGGTGACAAGTGCAAAGGGCACCCTAGTGCCTGGCATATGTGGTCGCTCACCAAGTATCACTGTCTTCCCTTCACCCATTCACACAAGTTATTTGCTTGTGTATCTCTCAGTTTCCTCATTTATATCATGGAATTATTAATAGGGCAGTGGTATTGATATAATGTAAGTGTGACTGTATTTTAAAAAGCTGAAAGCACTCTAGAAAATGCAAATTGTTAAAAAAATGTTCATGATAAATCTAAACATGTTGAACTTTTAGAAGATGTATCTTAAATCAGTGAGTCTAACACTTTTTTAAAATAGAGTCAAGTTTGGCTATTTTCACTAGTACAAAATCGAGCTGGAGGCAATCACCCCACTCAATGCGGGAGGGGGTTCCCCGAGCTGACCCAGGGCTTGGCTGTCAAGAAATAATTGCCATCTATCAACAATTCTTCCCCAAGTCCAGCAAGGCCCTGCAGGAGGAAACAGGAAACCCCAATTGCACAGATGGAGGGCTGTTTGACCCACTGGAATGGGGGACAGGGAGAGTGAGAAGAATGGGGTGGGGAGAGTGGGTAGCATGGCCAGTGGATTAAGCTGGTGGTCCTTGGTCTTACTTGCTCCCACCAGAAGGAAATCTGTGGGTGGTGGGAATCCCCAGTCTCTCCCTTGTTTCTGCCGGGTTGCTCAGCTGAGTTCTTTCATTACTAAGACTGCGCGAACGCACACAGTCTACTCTCTCCCAGAGGATGCACTGGGACTGTCCCACCGCCTTGTTTCTCTCCTGGACCCTGCCCACCCCTGCCCAAGGCCTGGCCAGACCTCAGCCTGGATGGGTCTGTACACAGGCTCAGTGACTGGCTTTGGCTGGGACAGTGAAGGCATGGGGACCTCTGGGAGGTGCCCACGTCACCCAGACCCCTTCCCTGCTAGTGCCACAAAATCTAAGACAGTAACAAGGATGGGAGACTGAGTGGCAGGGTGGGTTTTGGCTCTGCAGAGAGTGAGAACACCAAACCTCAGTGCTGCCAATGGAGGGCCAGCCTCGGACCCGAGGAGAAGGGCCTTGGGGTCCAGAGAAGCACCTCCAGCTGGAGTAAACAGGCAGGCTGGGCCCACAAGGGGTGATGCGACACCAGCATTAGTGCACCCCAACTGTGGCACGCTCTGCATGACACCCTTGTCCTGGAGGGGAGAGGCCTGCAGACCCCCTGCTACAGGCAAGAGACCCAGGTTCAGAGTGGTGGTGCCCAAGGCTGCAGACGGATGGTCCTGGGTACCATGTTCCAGGTGCAACCTCAGCCCATTCCCTGAATCCAGGAGCTGCTGGGAGGACGTGGGGTCCCAGACTCTGCTGGGGCTGGTCTGTACTTACCACTGAGGGATGTTTTTCCAACAATAGATCCATCGCAGATGGATGGCCGGGGATCAGGGGCAAGGACCTCGCACTCACACGGCTGCCAGCCTTGACCTTCTGGAGGAAGATTACAGATCCTGTCCTGCTACTGATGGCCCATTCTCTTGTTCTCATCCAGGGGCCCTCCTGCTGGTTATGGGACGAGGTGCAGGTTAGTCACTTCCTCTTTCCCTCCCTCCCTTCCTCCCTCAGAGCTGTTAGGAGGAGAATCTAATGTGGTCTGAGTGCTGGGGATTTAATGCTGAATAAAACAGTCCTGGTTCCTGTCTTCACAAACTCACAGTCTAGGGGTGGTAGTGGGTGGATAAGCACTAAAGAGCAGTTCATGGCAGAAGTAAACGTCTCTTCCTAATTGAGGTGATGCTGTGAGGCCAGGTGGGTGGCGTGAGGTGTGTGGCTCCCACACTTGACTCGTTGGGGAGCAGGGGGCTCCTGAGGAGGAGGCTGTGCAGCTGGATGGTGAGGGTGGTGTGGGGTAAGGAAGCACATCAGCCCCCAGGAACAGCCTCCGGGAGGCTCCGGGAGCAGAGGGGCAGGGCAGGGCCACCCCTGAGCAATGCGAGGAGGCCCTTGTGGCAGAGAGGGGGAAGGCTGAGGCTGGGCTAGGGCTGCAGAGTGGATGGAGACCAGAAGCACCCTCAGGAGGTGAGGCCCTGGTGGGACTTGCTTGAAGACAGGCCATGTGTAATGGCCCAGGGATGGGAGCTGTGTGGGGAGTTTCTCCTGCCCTGTCCCAGCCTGTCCTGATACCTGGAGACCCAGAGCCAATTGGGCATCAGCCTGTGAAGCGGGGCTCTTTGTGGAGAAGCAGCCCCCTGAGAATGTAGGCAGACCAGGCCACTGCCCAACTTGGCAGCCTTCCATTCATTCTTCAAGTGTGGAAGATAAGAACAATGTGAGTACTTAACCGTCTTCCCTTCCCGTAGGGCCACATGAAGGCTGTCATGCTTGTGGGGTCAGCATGTGTGGGGCCTCATGTGGGGTCTTGTCTAGATAAAGCCCACAGTGGCTTCTCCCCTGGAACAGCCCCACAGGCTGGCAGCTGTGTGAGTGCCAGGTCCTTGCCCCTGATGCCCGGCCATCCGTCTGCGACGTGATGTGACCCACCTGAGGCTCCACATCCACCTGGTATCAACAAAAGGAGACAGCTGGGGCTGGGCATGGGGGGGGGCCCAGGAATGGGGCAGAGGGAGGTGCTCTCACGGAAGGAGTCAGGGAGGCCTCTCTGATTTATTGGAGGCCATGCTAAGTAGTTTGGGTTTATTTCAAGTTGGAGGAAGCCACGAGAGTGTTTAAGCAGAGAAAAAACTTCTCCCCTCCCCTCCCCTCCCCTCCCCTCCCCTCCCCTCCCCTCCCCTCCCCTCCCCTCCTCTCCTCTTTCCTCCTCTCCTCTCCTCCTTTCTCTCCTCGCCTTATCTCCCCTCCACTCCCCTCTCTCCCTTCTCGTCTCCTCTTTTTTTCTGTCTTTTTTTTCCCTTTTTAAAAAGTTCCCTCTGACTGCTGAACGGAAACTAGTTAGAGGTAGGGAGGGTGACCAGAAAGGAGCTGTGGCCAGGCTGCGGTCCTCCAGGTGAAAGTGGTCATGCAGAGTGGTGGTAGTGCAGGTGGGGATGTGATTGGATGTGGGGACTCTGTGGGTGAGGGAGAGGAGGCAAGCAAGTGCAGACTCTTTCCCCTCAGACACTGCCCTTCAGATTCTAGTCCCGCACAAAGCGGTAAACGAGGGAGCTGTCCGGACTGCTATGTTGCTTGGTCCCGTGGGCTAAGCTGGGTACCTTTAAACCTCACGAGCAGTCAGGCACAGGAGATCACGCAGCATCTGGGGGGTGGGGGGCACCCAGGGGTGCTGCCAAGCCACAGTGGTCCAGTAGGAAGGGGCTGTTGTCAGAGTCAACACCCTGACCTGTCTTTGTCTGATCTCTTGGTGCCTCCCACAGGCTGAAGGTGACAGGAAGCTGGAGGGTAAAGGACATTCCCCGACCCTTCTGTCGGGTGGAGGGTAATCAGGAGGGCCAGACAGAAAAGGCTGGCACACTGGCTGCCACCTCTGGGGGAGGGTGTCTGCACTCGAGTGCCTACATGGTCCTGTTCTCCCCGCAGAGCTGCAGTTTCTTCAGCATGGGGCCCATACAGTGGACCTTTGGCTTCTGTATTTACACATCTGGACACAGGAGGACAGAATTGAAGCAAATGGCTCTGGCCAGGTGTCTGACCTGCTTCAGAGAATGCCAACAGGAGGAGGGGCATGTCCTGGGGTTGCTGGTCCAGGTAGGAACCCTCTCAAAGAGTGGGGCTTCCGTGGGCTTAGCACCAATGTCCAGTCATCTGCAGAGTTCTGGGCAAATTCAGAGGGCATCATCTGGGCCGCTTAACTCTCACCCTGGTGCCGTTCCACCGCCATGCCAGGCCTGCCCTGGGCCCTGGGCCACAAGCCCTGGCCTCGGCTGGCCTGTGGGAAAAGCCATGCACTCTTAGGACCAAAAAGGCCTATCAGTGCAGTCTGGAGTTAAAACCAGAAAAAAGAGGCCCACACCCCAGGTACCATGCTGTGGCTGCTGAATTGCTGCCTTTTTTCTTGGCATTTTCTGGTTTTTGCTTCTCCCGAGAATATCTTGATGTGAACCTGCCATGGATTTGGATTACCCTTGGTCTCCGTGTCAAGGCCCCTTCCTCCATCAGGGTGGGCCACCCAGGAGCCCATGTCCCCTAGCATGGGGTTTCAAGTGGCATCTGAGGCCAATTACAGCAGCCCTCGGCAGGGAGGCTGGGACAGGGCTGCATCTGCTGAGTATCTGTGTTGGTAAAGTATATGGGGCCCTTCACACATGTTATTTCATTGAGTCCTCACCACTACCCTGTATTATAGATAAAGCAACTAACGTTTAAGGACTATCAAAACCTTTTGGTGATCCAGCTGTAGTGGTGAAGCAAGATCTGGAATCCACAGTGGGTCATATCACACTTGCCTCTGCCCCTCTTGGCCCTGCAAGCCATAGGGATGGGCCTGCAGATAAAAGCCTCGCTGACATGCATTTGGCCTGCTCCACATGCTTACACATACCCATGCACATGTGAACATACACACGCTTACTCAGGCACATGTCTATCTCAGACTCCCCATGCCTGACCCACATCCCATGAGGCTCTGTTTTCTGAGCCCATGTCCCCAGGTCCAGTCATCACCACAGGTGTTTGCCAGATGGCCTGTGGGCTCTCCCAGAGTCTGCTCCTTTTTCAGCCCACAGTGCCTGGCTTGGCTGCAGCAGGGACCAGGGATGTAGAGAGCAGCGCTAGAGATTCTTCCTAATTCCAACCAAGTCCAAGCCATTGTCTGCAGATGCAGCCCTGCAGCCGCCTCATTTTTCACAGGCGGTGCCTTGCCAAGAGAGAGAGGTGCCTCTGCCAGCAGCGGAGGGGGGAGGAGAATACCAGGGCAGGCCTGGCTTCTATGCGCCAGAGTGAAGAGAAAATAAGGGCTGGACTATAGGGTAAGATCAGTGGTAAACTTATATTCAGAAATCATATCATAAAGTCTAACACAATTATTGAAAGTGGGTAGCAAATTTGAAACTTAATTTCTTGGTGGCTAATGCAGAACAGCTTAGAAAACTCAGAATTGTGAATATATGCATTCTTGATTTATGACAAAACTGGCAAAGTAGTAGGAAGGGAAGGGCTTTTTATTTTATTTATTGTTTTCTTTTACTTTCAGGGTTAGAGTTAGGGTTAAATTGAGTTTATGATTAGGGTTAGTTTTAGGGTTAGAGTTAGCTTTGAGATTGGTGTTTGGGTTTACATTAGGGTTATGGTTATGATTGGTTATGGTTATGGTAAGGGCTAGGTTTGTGGTTAGGTTTAGGTTTAGGGGTAGGGGTAGGGAGAGACTTTTAAGCAGAATATAAGAAAGCACAAGCAGTCAAGAGAAAGACTAATAACTGGGCTACTTTAAAATTAAGAGTACCAGTAAGAGCGTGCAAAAACAAACTGAGAGTGGGAGAAAGTATTTACAGCACATATAACTGACAGGTGCTCATATCCAGACTATAGGAATATATATATACTCTCTTAGAAACCAACAAGGAAACACAATAAAAAAACTGGGAAGGAGACTTGAATATGTACTTTACAAAAGAGTTCACCCAAATGGCCAGGAAACACATGAAAATGTGTTCAAGTTAATTAGTCAGAGAAATGCAAATAAAAATCACAATGACATACCACTGGTAGTTTTTTTATTTTTATTTTTTTTATTAAATTTATTGGGGTGACAATTGTTAGTAAAATTACATAGATTTCAGGTGTAAAATTCTGTATTACATCATCTATAAATCCCATTCTGTGTTCTTCACCCAGAGTCAGTTCTCCTTCCATCACCATATATTCGATCCCCCTTACCCTCATCTCCCACCCCCCACCCCCCACCCCCCTTACCCTCTGGCAACCACCAAACCATTGTCTGTGTCTACGAGTTTCTGTTTCTCATTTGTTTGTCTTGTTCTTTTGTTGCTTTTGGTTTATATACCACATGTCAGTGAAATCACATGGTTCTCTGCTTTTTCTGTCTGACTTATTTCGCTCAGCATTACACTCTCAAGATCCATCCATGTTGTCACAAATGTTCCTATATCATCTTTTCTTACCGCCGAATAGTATTCCATTGTGTATATATACCACAACTTCTTTATCCATTCATCTATCGAAGGACATTTTGGTTGTTTCCATGTCTTGGCCACTGTAAACAAAGTTGCAATGAACATTGGAGCACACGTGTCTTTATCTCTAAATGTTTTCAGATTTTTTGGGTAGATACCCAGGAGAGGGATTGCTGGGTCATATGGCAATTCTATTTGTAATTTTTTGAGGAACCTCCACACTGCCTTCCATAACGGCTGCACCAGTCTGCATTCCCACCAACAGTGTATGAGGTTTCCTGTTTCTCCACAGCCTCTCCAACATTTGTTACTATTTGTCTTGTTGATGATAGTCATTCTGACTGGGGTGAGGTGATATCTCATTGTGGTTTTGATTTGCATTTCTCTGATGATTAGTGATGTTGAGCATTTTTTCATATGTCTATTTGCCATTTGTATGTCCTCTTTGGAGAAATGTCTCTTCAAGTCCTCTGCCCATTTTTCAATTGGGTTGTTTGTTTTTTTGTTGTTGAGTTGCATGAGTTCCTTGTATATTCTGGATACTAGCCCCTTATCGGAGGCACTGTTTGCAAAAATCTTCTCCCATTCAGTTGGTGGCCTCTTTATTTTGTCGATGGTTTCTTTTGCTGTGCAGAAGCTTGTAAGTCTCATATAGTCCCATCGTTTATTTTAGCTTTTACTTCCATTGCCTTTGGAGTCAAGTTCATAAAATGCTCTTTGAACCCAAGGTCCATAAGTTTAGTACCTATGTTTTCTTCTACTCAGTTTATTGTGTCAGGTCTTATGCTTAAGTCTTTGATCCATTTTGAATTAACTTTGGTACATGGTGACAAATAGTGGTCTATCCTTGAGAATGTTCCATGTACACTAGAAAAGAATGTATAGTCTGATGTTTTAGGATGAAGTGCTCTATAAATGTCAATTATGTCCATTTCATCTAATGTGTCACTTAGGGCTACTATTTCGTTATTTATTTTCTGTTTGGATGATCTATCCATAGCTGTCAATGATGTATATAAGTCCCCTAGTATAATTGTGTTTTGGTCAATTTCTCCCTTTAGTTCTGTTAGTAGTTGCTTGGTGTATTTCGGTGCTCCCTGATTGGGGGCATAAATATTGATGACTGTTATGTCTTCTTGTTGTACAGTCCCCTTCACCATTATGAAATGTCCATCTTTGTCTCTTGTTATCTTTTTCACCTTGAAGTCTGTTTCATCTGATATCATTATGGCTACACCTGATTTTCTCTGGGTACCATTTGCTTGGAGTGTCAATTTCCACCCTTTCACTTTGAGTCTATGCTTGTCCTTGTAGCTGAGATGTGTCTCTTGGAGACAGCATATGGTTGGGTTTAGTTTTTGATCCAATCTGCTACTCTGTGCCTTTTTATTGGTGAGTTCAGTCCATTTACATTTAGTGTGATTATTGATATGTGACGATTTCCTGTCATTCTATCTTTAGTTTCCTGGTAAGACTGTGTCTCCATTGTTTTTTTGCCATTTTGTTGTTGTCTATTATTTCTGTGTGGTGGTATTCTATGATGTTTCCCTCTGTTTCTTCTTTTATTTCAGTATATATTTCAATTCTGGATTTATTTTGAGTGGTTACCCTTAAGTTTATGTAAAAGAAAGTTTGATATTTAGAGTATTCCATTTTCTTCAGCACGCTTACTTTCTCCATTCCCATATTCCGGTTCAGGCCTTTACTCTCCCCCTTTTTTGAGTTTTGGTTGCCACAAATTGTCCCTGTTGATGGTGGTCGAATAGCCTCCTTTAGTATTTCTTGTAGTGCAGGTCGTGTATTAGAAAATTCCCTCAGCTTCTGTATGTCTGGAAAGGTCTTTATTCCTCCTTCATATTTAAAGGATATCTTTGCTGGATATATTATTCTTGGCTCATGATTTCTCTCTTTCAATAGTTTGAATATTTGGTTCCACTCTCTCCTGGCTTGTAGAGTTTCTGCTGAAAAATCTGATGATAATCTAATGGGCTTTCCTTTGTAAGTTACCCTCTTCTTTCTCTGGCTGCCTTGAGGATTCTTTCTTTGTCGTTGATTTTAGACAGCTTCAATACAATGTGCCTTGGAGAAGGCCTGTTGGGATTGAGGTAACTAGGTGTTCTATTTGCTTCTTGGATTCGAGGGTCCAGTTCTGTCCACAAATTTGGGAAGTTCTCATCGACAATTTGTTTGAATATATTCTCTGTTCCTTCTCTCTTTCTTCTCCTTCTGGTATGCCCATTATTCTTATATTGCTCTTTCTGATGGAGTCAGAAAGTTCTTGTAGAGTTCTTTCATTTCTTTTAAGTCTCAAGTCTCTTTCTTCTTCCATCTGTGTCATTTCCAGGTTTCTATCTTCGATGTCACTGATTCTTTCCTCCATCTGGTCAACTCTACTACCTAAGCTGGTTATTTCATTCTTAATTTCTTCTATTGAGTTCTTAATCTCCAGAAATTCTATTTGGTTCTTTTTTAAAATTTCAATCTCTTTCGTAAAATGCTCATGCTGTTCTTTGTTTGAGTTAATGAGTTCCTTTAACTGCCTATCTGTGTTTTCTTGTATCTCGTTGAGTTTTTTCAGAACTGCGATCTTGAATTCTCTGTCATTTAAGTCACATATTTCTGTATCTTTAAGTGCCTTTTCTGGAGATTTTTCACTTTGTTTCTGAGCTATCTTGTTGCCTTGGTTATTCATGGCGATTACTGGTTTACTATTTCTCTTCCTAGACATCTACAGGAGTGACTTCTGCAACAGGTTGATAGGAAGAGGTCTTTCTTTTGTTTTCCAGTACTTGTTGGTAGAAAGTTTGACTTTTTCTCCGACTGCAGGCTTTTTTTTCTCTCTCACAAGGTAGTGATATGTTTTCTCTGCACTATTCCTGCTTCTCACACAATGGGGGGATTCCCTGGGAGACGGGCTTCTCCTCCGTTAATAGTTCGTCTAGGTCACAGGGCGCAGTGTCCCGGTGGGTATGCGGAGAGCTTTTGATGTTCCAAAGCTCTTCCAGCTCCTGATTCAGAGCCCGTATGTTTCAGCAGTTCTGTTTACTCCTGCAGGGATCCGCCCAGATAGGTGGGGCCAGGGGCAAGGTGAGTTGTGAGAGGTGGCCCAGAGCAATGGCGGCGACCACCACCACAGCCGGTCCTGCTTCCACAGCTCCCTCCCCTTTGCCGGAACTAGTTGGGCTGTGAATTTGTGTCTGCGGTCCACAGTTCTTAGAACAGCAAATTTTCTGTTGTTTTGATCTGACACTGCTACTGCTTCGCTTCTAGCACCGGGCAGGTGGGGGTGGGGCGAGCTCTGGGAGGGGAGGGAGGGGGCGGCTAGTCTCAGTGCCTAAGGCTCCGTTCTCTGCTCGGCAGTGCGGGCTTAAACCACCGTTTTCAGCCTTTTTCCCTCAGTCTTTTCTCCGAGGTCTCTGCCGTGAGCGTTGGGTTCAGCCGTGTTATATGCTGCCCCCTCAGCCCTGTGGGCCATAAGCGGAGCCCTAGCAGTCCGAGTTCTTCCCTCTCCCGCAGCTGCGGTAGTTCCGGGAAGCAGCGAGCTCGGAGCACTGAGCGAGGTCTGCGTCCTGCGCCCGCGGGGCTCCGTCTCCGCGTGCTTCTCCGTTTCCTCCTCCCCCCACTCGCGCGAATCTCCCACCTGTAGGTGATTTTAGTCGGTAGTGGGCCTCTTTGTCTTGCCTGTCTGCTGTGCAGGGAGTCCTTTGTGGAGTTTTTGTTGTTTGATTCTTTGTAAATTCCAGGGGAGCTTTACAGAGGCTCACCTCACGCCGCCATTTTTCTGGAAATCTCCCACTGGTAGTTTTAAAATATGCCCACAAATTCTTTAATATTCCTTTTTTTCAATAAGTAAAACTTAGTTTCCCTCCCTTTGAATGTGGACTGGACTTATGTGACTTATGGTTAGGTAATGGTGTGTCACCCCCAATACTGGGTTGTAAGTCAATGTAGCCTCTCTCTCTCTCTCTCTCTCTCTCTCTCTCTCTCATTCAGATCTTTCTGGAAGCCTGATGCCATGTCACAAGGACAGCGAAGCAGCCCTATGGAGAGGCACATGCGGTGAGAAACAGGCTTTCTGCCATCATGTGAGTGAAACCTTAGAAATGGATCCTCCAGCCCCAGTCAAGCCTTTGAATGACCACAGCCCTGGCTGACATCTTGACTGCAATCTAGTGAGATACTTTGAAGAAGAGCTACCCAGATAAGCCAATCCTGACTTCCTGACCCACAGAAACACTGAGACAATAAATGTTTGCTGTTTTAAGGTAACTTGTATGCATTAACAGAAAACTAATACACCACCTTTACTTACCAGAATGATTATCATTAAAAAGACTAAGATTGAATCAGTAATCAAAACCTTCCAAACAAACAAAAGTCCAGGGTGAGATGGTTTCACCGGTGAATTCTCCCAAACATTAAAAGAATAATTAATACCAGTCCTATCAAAATCTTCCAAAAAATAGAAGAGGAAGGAAAACCTTCAAACTCATTTTATGAGGCCAGCATTACCCTGATACCAAAACCAGACAAGGACATCATAAAAAAGAAAAGAAAAAAATTACAGGCCAATATCCCTGATGAACATAGATACAAAAATCCTCAAAAAAAAATTGGCAAACCAAATTCAACAGTACATTAAAAGGATCAATCAATCATACACCATGATCACGTAGGATTTATTCCAGGGATGCAAGAATGGTTCAACATCTGTAAATCAATCATTGTGATACACCACATTAATAAGATGAAGGATAAAAATTGTATGATCATATCAATAGATGCATAAAAAACATTTGACAAAGTTTAACATCTATTTATTTTAGAAACTCTCCACAAAGTGGGTATAAAGGGAACATATCTCAACATGATGAAGGCCATATATGACAAGCCCACAGCTAACATCATAGTCATAGCTTTTCTGCTAAGATCAGGAACAAGACAAGGATGCCCACTCTCACCACTTTTATTCAACACAGTACTGGAAGTCCTCGCCAGAGCAATTGGGCAAGAAAAAGAAATAAAAGGCATCCAAATTGGAAAGGAAGAAGTTAAATGATCACTATTCGCAGATAACATGATATTATACATAGAAAACCCTAAAGACTCTACCGAAATATGTTAGAACTAATAAATGAATTCAGTAAAGTTGCAGTATGCAAAATCAATATCCAAAAATCTGTTGCATTTCTACACACTGATAACAAACTATCAGAAAGAGAAATTAAGAAAACAATCCTATTCACAATTGCATCAAAAAGAATAAAATACTTAGGAATAAATGAAACCAAGGAGGGGAAGATCAATAAGACATTGATGAAAGAAATTGAAGAAGACATAAATAATTGGAAAGATATTCTGTGCTCATGGATTGGAACAATTAATATTGTTGAAATGTTCATACTACCCAAAGCAATCTATAGAGTCAATGTAATCCCTATCAAAATTCCAATGGTATTTTTCACAGAACAATCCAAAAATTTGTATGGAACCACAGAAAACCTTAAATAGCCAAAGCAATCTTGAGAAAGAAAATCAAAACTGGAGGCATCATAATCCCTGATTTCAAACTATATCACAAAGCTATAATAATCAAGTCAGTATGGTACTGGCATCAAAACAGACACATAGATCAATGGAACAGAATAGATTATCGAGAAATAAACTCATGTGTATATGGTCAATTAATTCACAACAAAGGAGCCAAGAATATACAAAGGGTAAATGATAGTTTCTTCAATAAATGGTATTGAAAAAACTGGACAGCCACTTGCAAAAGAATGAAACTGGACCACTATCTTATACTACACTCCAAAATTAACTCAAATTGAATTAAAGACTTGAATGTAAGACCTGAAATCATAAAACTCCTAGAAAGAAACATAGGTGGAAAGTTACTTGACAATGATTTAAAAAAATTTTTTTTTATTTAACACCAAAAGCAAAGCCATAAAAGCAAAAATAATCAAGTAGGGCTACGTCAAACTAAAAAGCATCTGCACAGCCAAGGGAAACATCAGCAACATGAAAAGGCAACCTACTGAATGGGAGAAAATATTTGCAATCACGTATCTCATAAGAGCTTAATGTGCAAAATATATAAAGAACTCATACAAAACAATAGCCAAAAAAATAAACAACCTAATTTAAAAATGGGCAGAAGATCTAAATAAACATTTACCCAAAGAATACATGCAGATGGCCAGCAGGTATGTAAAAGAATGCTCAACATCACTAATCATCTGGGAAATGCAAATCAAAACCACAATGAGATGTCACCTTACATCTGTTAGAATGGCTATCATCAAAAGACAAGAAATAAGAAGCATTGTAGATGCCTGATCACTGCACTGTACACCAGAAGCTGAAGCTGAACAATAATGAACGTCAACTACAATTTTATATATATATATATATATATATATATATATATATATATATATATATATATATATATAGTTATAGGAAGTGGAGTACAGCATTAGGAATAGAGATAGTGGAAATGTAATGGCTGTGTGCGATGTGAGAGGGATAGTGGATGGGGTAGGGGGGTTGGCACTGTGTGAGGGATACAAATGATAAATATCTATTACATTGTTTTGTGCACCTGAAACTAATAAAAAAAAAGAAAATTCATCACACACACAAAAAAAGAAGTGTTGGTGAAGATATGAAGAAAGGGAACCCTTGTACACTGTTAGTAGGATTGCAAATTGGTACAGCCACTATGGAAAACAGTATGGAGGTTACTCAAAAAACTGAAAATAGGGGGCAGCCAGATGCCTCAGTTGGTTAGAGCTTGAGCTCTGAACAACAGGGTTGCTGGTTTGATTCCCACATGGGCCAGTGAGCTGCGCCCTCCACAACTAGACTGAAGGACAACGACTTGGCACTGATGGGCCCTGGAGAAACACAATGTTCCCCAATAAAAAAAATTAAAAATAGACCTACCATATAATCTAGCAATTTCACTTCGGGGTATTTATCAAAAAACACTTACTTGAAAAGATATATGCACCTCTATGTTCATTGCAGCATTGTTTGCAGTGGCCAAGATATAAAAACAACATAAGTGTCTATCAAAGGATGAATGGATAGAGAAAATTTGATATTTACATACAGTGGAATATTACTAGGCAGTAAAAAATAAAATCTTTCAATTTGTGACAACGTGGATGGACCTTGAGGTCATTATGCTAAGTGAAATAATTCAGACAGAAAGACAAATACCATATGATATCACTTATATGTGGAATCTAAAAAAAAACCCAAAACAACTCCCTCCCCCAAACAAAAAACCAAGCTCATAGATACAGAGAAGAGATTGATTATTGCCAGGGTTTTAGGGTGTAGGTGGGCAAAATGATTGAATGGGTCAAAAGGTAGAAACTTCTAGTTATAAAATAAATAATCCATGGAGATGTAATGTACACTAGCATGACTATAGTTAATAACATTGAATTGCATATTTGAAACTTGCTAAGAGAGTAAATCTTGAAAGTCCTCATCACAAGAAAAAAGAAAGTAACTATGCATGGTGCCAAGTAACTAGACTTATTGTGGTGATAATTTTGCAATATATACAAATATCAAATCATTATGTTGTGTACCTGAAACTAATATAATATTGTATGTTAGTTACACTTCAATAAAAATAAATAAAATAAAATTCCTCACTCAAGTATGGAAATAAAGGTACATCTATGCTCTGAAATATATAGCTAATAAAAATGTTTTCAAAAGTATATAACATGAAACATGCTTACAGGGTTATAATAACGTTACACGTTGGGTAGCAGTTCATTTACACTAGTGTTATTAATCTTGGATAAATGATAGAAACTGGATATAAAGAAATATGTGGACAAACATACATAAAGAGGCAGATTGAAAACATCTGATTTTCCCAAAATCACACTGAAGGTTTTTTAGTAAGGTCTTTTTTTCTTAAAGGCATAATTTCAAAAGGACAGAAATAACAGAACAGAAGAAAACTACAAAATTGCGAAGTGAATGGAAGCTGAAAAGGAGCAATTGAAAGCAAATTGTAGGAAAAAAATACTGATAGTATCAAGTATTTATGAGAATGTGGAGCAACTGGAACTCTCATACCCTGCTGGTGGAAGTGTAATTTGGTATAGACATTTAGGAAAACAATTTGGTATTATTTCTAGTTCTATTATTTTCTACATAATTGAAGGCATCCATTTCCAATGACCTATCCCCAATGACCCAGCAATTCAACTTATAGGAAGGAGTGTATGCAGCAGAAATGTGTATATACGTGCACACCAGGATACATACACAGAATGTTCCTAACAGCATTATTTGTATCAGGTTGGTGCAAAAATAATTGCGGTTTAAAGGTTAAAAATAATTGCAAAAACCGCAATTACTTTTGCACCAACCTAATAATGGCCCCAAACAAGAAATGGACTGAAGTGTATATTCACAGTTCATTTGTACAGTGGAATATTGTAAACCATACAAATTAATAAATTAACAAATGATGCCTCCATGCAATAACATGAATAGGTCTCATAAGCATAATTTTGAGTGAAAGAAGCCTGGCATAAAAGAGTGCACAACGAGTGATTCCACTTAAATGAAGTTATCTTTGGTTAGGGGCTTCTGGGGTGTTGGCAACGTTTTATTTCTTTACCTAGGTGATGATTACATGGGTATTCATAATATTATCTGCACAGTTTTCTTTTGTGCTCTTTTCTGTGTGAAAGTATACTTTTAAAAGATTTTAAAAACCTCAACAAACCAACAGCATAAAAACACCAAAACCTGGTTTCATGGCCTGTCTTAACAGTCTTCAGTATGGATCAGCAGACAATCCTGATAGGCTTGCTGCTGTCCGGTGGGTGTGACCTCCAGGAGCCATGGAATGTGCGCTCTCTGGGCGATCCCTGGTGAATAACATTCCTTTGATCAAAGCTGGAGAACAGAGAGTTTGTGGTATGTTCTCTGGTGAGAGCCTGACAAGAGGTCAATGCACCCACTTTAGAGACTGAATGGTGCCATGGCAGACTTGACATCTTAAGAAGGCCAGGTGGTCTCAGCCTGCTTCTCATCTGAATCCATATCTATATCCCACCCTGGATGGGAGCCTCCCAGGACGTTTCTGCTGATGGACCAAATGTTCCCAGGGGCTCGCTACTGCGGAGCACGGCTGTGGGGATTTAGGCTTGATGTTTCCAAAGCTGGAGTTAGTAATTTCCCCAATGCCAAAGAAACATCTCAACACGCATGTCCTATCATGTATGTAAACAGTGCAATCAACCCTCTTCAGGATAAGGCTGTGGACTAGTTCAAGAGATTCTAGGGCGGGTGTCAGTCATGGTTCCAGTCACCTCCCAAGATCCTCTGCTCATGGAAGCAGCAAGCTGCTCTGGCTCAGGGAAGACCACTGCTTGTACCACATGGGCATCTGACCACATGGGCTGGACAGCAGTCTATGGAAGTGGGGATGGTGGTTTCTGAGCATCTCTTGGGATCCCTCTGCAGTCCCTGCTCCTCCGGGGCCTGAGAGAGAGCAGCCGGGAGGCATCAAGACCCAGGGCATTTGGGTAAGAGCTTAAGAGCTTGAGACTTTGTTCCTTCTCTGAAGCTGGGTGGCAGGACGTCTGGTCCTGCACACAGCTCTCCTAGGCCATGCTTGGTCCTGGTGGCCTAGGCAGTGACAGCCAGCCCTCCTTCCCATCCATGCTCTAGGAGAAAGTAGGCTGCCTTTCTGACAGTGGAAAAGGCAGAAAGCAGGGTAGAGCAGCCCATGAAGTATCAGATAGGAGAATTTTGTTTACAAGAAACAGGAAATGTCCCTAAAATTGACTTAGACAATAAGGATCATTTTGTAAAATTCAGATATAAAATTTACCATTTTAAAGTGTATGATTCAGTGTTTTTTAGCATATGCACAGAGTTGTGCAATCAAAACCACTAAGTGCAGAACATTTCATCATCCCCCAAAGACACCCTGTACACATTAGTGGTCACTCCCTATGTCTTCCTTCCCCCAGCCTCAGGCAACTATGAAGCTACTTTCTGTTTCTTTGGATTTACATATTCTGGAAGTTTTATATAAAATGGAAAATTTCTGTTTCTGGCTTCATTCAGTTAGCATTAGATTTTTTATTCTTTTTTTAAATTTATTTTTTATTAGTTTCAGATGTACAAAACAACTGAATTTATTAGACATTTACACAACTCACAAAGTGATAATCCCAACAAGTCTACTACTCATCTGACACCGTACATAGTTATTACAATAGCATTGCTATACTCCCTATGCTGTACTTTACATCCTGTGACCATATATATATATATAGTGTGTGTGTGTGTGTGTTCATTATAGTTTATAGTTGACATTCAATAGTATTTTGTATCAGTTACAGGTGTATAGTGCAATGGATCGGTATTTACATAATTTATGAAGTAATCCCCTTGATAAATCCAGTACCCATCTGACACTATACATAGCTTTTACAACATTATTGACTATATTCCCCATATTGTATTTCACATCCCCATGACTTTGGTGACTACCAATTTGTACTCACCAATCCTTTCACCTTTCTCACCCCACCCCCAACCTCCCTCCTCCCATCTAGCAACTATCAGTTTGATTCCACATTTAAATGAGATCATATAGTATTTCTTTCTCAGTCTGACTTATTTCATTTAGCATAATATTCTTTAGGTCAGTCCATGATGTTGCAAATGGTAAGATTTCATTCCTTTTTATGCAGAGCAATACTCCATTGCATTGTGGTACATTTGTACCACAATCTCTTTATCCAGTCATCTATAGATGGGCATTTTGGTTATTTCTATATCTTGGCTATTATGAATAGCGCTGCAGTAAACATAGGGGTACATATATTTTATTGAATTAGTGTTTTGGATTTCTTTGGATAAATACCGAGGAGTAGAATTGTTGGATCATAAGATAGTTCTATTTCTAAATTTTTGAGGAACCTCCATACAGATTTCCATAGTGGCTGCACCAGTTTGCTATCCTACCAACAGTGCACAAGGGCTCCCTTTTCTCCACATCCATGCCAACACCCATTGTTTGTTGATTTTTCGATGATAGCCATTCTGACAGGTGTGAGGTGATATCTCACTGTGGTTTTTATTTGCATTTCTCTGATGATTAATGAGGTTGAGCATCTTTTCATCGGTCTATTGGCCAGCTGTACGTACTCTTTGGAGAAATGTCTGTTCGGGTCCTCTGTCCATTTTTTAATTGGATTGTTTATGGTTTCAGTGTTGAGTTATATGAATTCTTTACACATTTTGGACATCAACCCCTTATCAGATGCATCACTGGCAAATATCTTCCCCCATTCAGTAGGATGTCTTTGTGTTTGTTGACAGTTTTCTTTGCTGTGAAAATATTTCTTAGTTTGATGTAGTCCCATTTGTTTTGTCTCCCTTTCCCGAGGAGATATATCAGTAAAAATATTACTAAGGGTTGTATTTGACAGTTTACTTTCTATATTTTCTTCTAGAAGTTTTATGGTTTTGGGTCTTAATTTAAGTCTTTAATCCATTTTGAATTAATTCTTGTATATGGCATAAGAAGGTGGTCCAGTTTCATTGTTTTTTGCATGTATCTGTCCAGTTCTCCCAGCACCATTTATTAAATAGACCGTCTTTACCCTTATGTAAATTCTTGTGTCCTTCATCATGGATTAAATGACCATACAGGGATGGATTTCTTTCTGGACTCTCTATTCTCTTCCATTGAT
The DNA here is from genome assembly GCF_036562045.2 of Rhinolophus sinicus. NCBI lineage: Eukaryota > Metazoa > Chordata > Mammalia > Chiroptera > Rhinolophidae > Rhinolophus > Rhinolophus sinicus. Next base: position 110,456,951 of record NC_133751.1, read on the forward strand.
CTATGTGTCTGTTTTTATGCCAGTACCATGCTGTTTTGAGTACCATGGCCTTGTAGTAGATTTTGATACCAATAGGTGATACCTCCAGCTTTGTTCTCTCAGGATTGCCATGGCTATTCGGGGTCTTTTATGGTTCCATATAAATTTTAGGATTATTTGTTCTAGTTCTGTGCAAAATGCCATTGGTATTTTGATAGGGATTGCATTGAATCTATAGACTGCTTGGGTAGTATGGACATTTTAACTATATTAATTCTTCCTGTCCATGAGCATTGTATATGTTTCCATTTATTTGTATCTTCTTTAATTTCTCTCTTCAATGTCTTATAATTTTTTGAGTATAGGTCTTTTACTTCCTTGGTTAAATTTGTGCCTAAGTATTTCTTTTTTTTTTTTATGCAATTTTAAATGGAATTTTTGTCTTAATTTTTTTTTTGATAGTTCGTTATTGGTGTATAAAAATGTAACTGATTTCTGAATATTAATTTCATATCCTGCTATTTTACTAAATTTATTTATCAGTTCTAATAGTTTTCTGGTGGAATCTTTTGAGTTCTCTCTATATAGTATCATGTCATCTGCAAATAATGACAGTTTTACTTCTTCCTTTCCCATTTGGATGCATTTTATCTCTTTTTATTGTCTGGTTGCTGTGGCTAAGACTTCAGAACTATGTTGAATAAAAGTGGTCAAAGTGGGAATCCTTCTCTTGTTCCCGATCTTAAGGAGAATGCTTTTAGCTTTTCCTCATTGAGTATGATATTTGCTGTGAGTTTGCCATATATGGCCTTTGTTATGTTGAGATATGTTACCTCTATTTCCACTTTGCTAGTGTTTTTATCATAAATGGATGCTGGATTTTGTCAAATTTTTTTTCTGCATCTATTGATATGAATATATGATTCTTATTTTTCATTTTGTTTATGCGGTGTACCACATTAATTGATTTGCAGATATTGAACCAACCTTGTGTACCAAAAATGAATTTCACTTGATCATGATGTATTATCTTTTTAATGTATTGCTGTATTCGGTTTGCTAATATTTTGTTGAGGATTTTTGCATTTATTTCATTAGGATTATCAGCCTATTATTTTCTCTTTTTTTGGTTATGTCTTTGGTTTTGGAATCAGGGTGAGGGTGACCTCATAAAATTAGCTAGGAAAACTTCCCTCCTTTTGGATTTTTTGGAATAGTTTGAGGAGAATAGGTGTAAATTCTTATTTTGAATGTTTGGTAAAATTCACCTGTGAAGCCATCTGGTCCAGGACTTTTCTTTTTTGGGGGCTTGTTGATTACTAGTTTCATTTCATTAGTTGTAATTGGTCTGTTCAGACTTTCTGTTTCTTCTTGGTTCAGCCTTGGGGGTTGCATGCTTCTAGGAATTTATCCATTTCTCCAGATTGTCCAATTTTTTGGCGTATAGTTGCTCATAGCATTTTCTGAATTTTTTTTTTTTTTTTTTTTTTTTTTATATTTCTGTGGGATCCACTGTCATGTCTCCTCTTTCATTTCTGATTTTATTTATTTGGGTTCTCTGTCTTTTTTTCTTGATGAGTCTGGTTAAACATTTGTCAGTTTTGTTTATCTTTTCAAAAACTAGCTTTTGCTTTCATTACTCTTTTGTATTTTTTTTAGCCTCTATTTCATTTATTTCCACTCTGATCTTTATTATTTCCTTCCTTGTACTCACTTTGGGCTTTGTTTGCTGTTCTTTTTCCAGGCCCCTTAGGTGTAAAGTCAGACTGTTTGTTTGAGATTTTTCTTGTTTCTTTAGGTAGGCTTGTATTGCTATGAATTTCCCTCTTAGGATTTCTTTCACTGTGTCTTATAGATTTTGGATTGTTTCGTTTTCAGTTTTGTTTGTCTTGAGGTATCTTTTGATTTCTTCCTTGATCTCATTGCTGATCCATTCATTATTTAGTAGCATGTTATTTAGCCTCTGTGTGTTTGTGTGTTTTTTGTTTTTTTGTTTCTTGTAATTCAATTCTAGTTTCATACTATTGTGATCAAAGAAGACACTTCATATGATTTTAGTCTTCTTAAATTTATTGAGACTTGTTTTGCAGTACATCTTGGAAAATATTCCACGTGCACTTGAAAATAATGTATATTCTGCTGCTTTCTGGTGAAATGCTCTAAAAATATCAATTGAATACATCTGGTCTAGTGAGTCATTTAAGGCTGCCATTTCCATGTTGATTTTCTGTCAGGAAGATCTGTCCATTGGTATCAGTGGGGTGTTAAACTCCCCTACTATGATTGTGTTACTGTTGATCTCTGTCCTTATGTCAGTCAATATCTGTTTTATATATTTAGGTGCTCCTATGTTGGGTGCATAGATGTTTACTAGGGTTATGTGCTCTTGTGGGATTAATCTCTTTATTATTATGTAATGTCCTTCTTTGTCTCTTATTATAGATTTTATTTTAAAGTGTATTTTGTGTTATATAAGTATTGCTACCTCAGCTTTTTTCTTGTTTCTATTTGTATGAAATACCTTTTTCCATCCCTTTACTTTCAGTCTATGTGTGTCTTTCGATATGAGGTGGGTCACTTATAGACAGCATATTCATGGGTCTTGTTTTCTTATCCACTCAGCTACGGTAAGTCTTTTGATTGGAGCATTTAATCCATTTACATTTAAAGTGATTATTGATAGGGACATAGTTATTGCCATTTTATTATTCACATTTTTGATCTTCACTTGTTTGTTTTATCCTTTCTTCTGCGTAAAGGGTCCTTTCAATATTTTCTGTAATACTGGCTTGGTGGTAATGAATTACTTTAGTTTTTTCTTGTCTGGGAAGCTCTTTGTTTCCTTCAATTTTAAATGATAACCTCGCTGGGTAGAGCAGTCTTGGTTGTAGGCCATTGTTCTTCATCATTTTGAATATTTCCTACCACTTCCTTCTGGCCTGCAAAATTTCTGTTTAAAAATCAGCTGATAGTCTTATTGGAACTCCTTTGTCAGTAACTAGTTGTCTAGTTGTCTTTCTCTTGCTGCTTTTATGATTCTCTCTTTGTTAACCTTTGCCATTTTAATTATGATGTGTCTTGTTGTGGGTTTGTTTGGGCTCATCTTTTCTGGGACTCTATGAGTCTCCTGGCTTGTATGTCTATTTGCTTCTCCAGGTTAGAGAAGTTTTCAGTCATTATTTCTTCAAATAGGTTGTCAATATCTTGCCTCCTCTCTTCTCCTTCTGGTATTCCTATGATGAAAATGCTATTATGCTTGATGTTGTCCCAAAGGTCCCTTAAACTATCTTCACTTTTTAAAATACATAATCTTTTTTCTTTTTGCTGTTTTGATTGGGTGTTTTCTCCTACCTTATCTTTTACAGACTGATTCAGTCCTCTGCTTCTTCTAATCTGCTATTGATTCCTTCTAGTGTATTCTTCATTTCTTCATATTGTATTATTTTTGACTGTTTTTTTTTTATAGCTATTATTTTCTTCTTTATGTTTACTCTCTCTCTGTTTAAATTATCATTGAGTTTCTTCAACATTTTTATAATCAGTGTTTTAAACTCTGTCTCTGGTAGGTTGGTTGCCTCCATTTTGTTCTATTCTATTATTTGTTTAATTCTATTTTTGGAGGTTTCTCCTGTTGTTTTATTTGGGACATGTTTCTTTGTTTCCTCATTCTGGCTGCCTCTCTGTGTTTGCTTCTCTGTATTAGGTAGGTCTCCTGTGTCCCTCAGGCTTTTCTGGGTGGCCTTATGTAGTATGTGTCCTATGAGGTCCAATGGTGTGGTCTCCCTGATCTCCTGTGTGTGTGTTCCAGGAGTGTCCCTTGTGTGTGTTGTGTGTGTTTTCTGGTTATAGTTGAGCTTAGATTGTTTTGGTGCATCAGTGGGTGGGATTGACTCCCAGGCTGACTGACTATGAGGACTGGCTATGCCCACAGTGTATGTGCTGCTCTGTGGGGGCTGAACCCTCTGAGTGGGGCGAAGCCCCGTGCACCCTTGTGCCTGTTGAGTCCACCCTTTGGGTGTGCAGGTAGTGCTCTGGTGTGGTCTGAAGCTGATCTCTGGGTGTATTGTCTCTGGTATATGTTGGGAGGGACTCCCATGAAGGCCTATTTCAGCCTTGCCTGTGACCAGCCTGGGGCTATCTGGTAGGAGCTATGCAGCCATATGTGGTTGGTTGCCTGTGCTGGAATTGAAGGCATGTGGGGGTGGCCTTACTGTGAACCAAGGCCAGCTGCCACCAGTAATGGGCCTGAGGCAGCTTGGAAAAAAGGCCCAGCGCCCCCTAAGCCTGTTGCCACCTGCTGGCTTTCCATAATGTTCAGCCATTGAAAGAGCCTCCTTAGGTTTGCAAGACAGGCTGTTGACCTGGTGTTGAGACTGCCTCCAGCAATGCAGCCCTAGGTGGGCAGGGTGGGATTCCAGGGAGTTATGTGGTGTGTTTGGTTGTTATTACAAAGTTAATGCAGTTTCAGTTCTTGCTTTAATGCTGGACCTGGACCACTTCACAGAAACACCCTGAGAATACTGCGGCCAGCCAACACTCACCTCAGGCCTGCAGGTCTCTGACAGCAGCCCAAGAGAGGCTATAATGAAGGTTGTGGGTCACTGCTCACCACCCAAATTTGCTCAGGCTGTCGTGGGATGTCTGCTGCTGTAAAAATCTTCCTCAGCTCATGAGGTGAAGCTGGGTGCTCAGCAGCTGAGAGTGCCCCTGGTGATGCAGCACTAGCTGGGTCGGGCAGGGTCCCAGGGCATCACCACGGTGGTGACCTGTGTGGGGTTTACCAGACCTATGTGGTCTGAGATTTGGCCCTTTGGGGGAAGGTTCAATACAGAAAAGACGGTGCCCTCCTGTAGGCTACACATGAGGCAGATTCCACACAGGGACAATGGCTGGTCCCTCCAGCCCTCACTGCGATGCCAAACAACTCAGTCTTTCCCTGTATGTCTCTGGCACCTCTGAAGCTTCCGCCCTTCCATCAGAGACCACATCAGTGTTTGCAAGTGAATGAGTCAGTGTGCAGTCCCTTTAAGAAGGCATTTGGGTTTCCAGCTGCCTTCCATCTCGCTGGGACAGACAGAGTCCTTAATGGTTTTCACTGCTGGATGTTGTGGGAAGTCCTCTTCCTGGCACAGGACCCCTGTGCTAAATAGTCTGGTGTGGGGCTGGGACCCCTCCCTTTTTAGGAGCGACCTCTACCACTGAGGTGTCCCTCCCAGTGTTTAACCACTATCTGTGCATTTGGGGTCAGCCCGTTTCTCATCTCTGCCCTTTCTACCAGTCTCCATATGACCTCTTCTTTATATTTTTAATTATAGGGTCTCTGTTCAGCTAATCTTCAGATGATTTTTGAGGTTGATTGTTCTATAATTTATTTGTAATTTTTTTGTGATCCTGGGAGGCAGTAGGCATAGCATTTACCTGATCTGCCATCTTCCTGAGCCTGTGCTTCTGACTGATTGGCAGTTTCCACAACTCCGTCCTCAGGTTGGATTAAATTGCTGATGCAGCTCACAGCATAGGAAACCAGTTTTAGTAGATTACTGGCTTATTACAAATGATATTCAAGGACATAAATAATAGCTAAATTAGTAAATACATAAGTCTGGAAGGGTCCTGAGCACAGGAGCTTCTGTCCTCTGGAGTTTGAGGTGTATAATCTTCCTAGCACGCGGACACTTCTTGTTTACCAACCTGAAAGTCCTCTGAACCTGGTCCTTTTAGGTTTTTTTAAGGAGGCTTCATTACATAGGCATGGCTGATTAAGTCACTGGTTTTTGGGGATTGATCAGCCTTAGATTTTAAAGATTCATGCATGTTGTAGCCTGTATCAATATTTAATTCCTTTTTATGTGTGAATAATGTTCCATTACATGGATATACCACATTTTGTTTATTCATCATTTGATCGACTTTGGACTGTTTCCATTTTTTTATTATTATGAGTAATTTTGCTATGAACAATTTTGTACAAATTTTTGTGTAGACATGTTTTCATTTTTCTTGGGTATATACCTAGGAGTAAAATTGCTCAGTGAAATGATAACTCTGTTTAGTTTTTCGAAGAATTGTCAGGCTATTTTTCTAAAGTGGCCGCATTTCCATTTCCATTTCCATCGGTAATGTGTGAAGGTCTCAATTTTTCCACATGCTCATCCACACTTGATATTGTCTGTCTGTTTGATTAGAGCCATCCTGGTGGGTATGAATTAATAGTTCATTGTGATTTTGATTTACATTTCCCTAATGACTAGTGATGTTGGGCATTTTCTTATGAACTTATTGGCTACTTACATAACTTCTTTGCAGAAATGTCTATTAAAATCCTTTATCCATTTAAAAATTAGGTTATCTTTTTATAGTTTGGATATAAACTCATCAGTTATATGAGTTATAAATATTTTCTCCCATTCTGGAGGATGTCTTTTTATTCTTTGATAGTGTCTGTTGATGAACAAAAGTTTAATTTATTTTCCCCCCTTTTTCCGCCTCCCCGCCCCACTCTGGTTCAAGCCATTTTTTCTCAATCTAGTTGTGTAGGACACAGCTCCCTGGCACATGCTGGTGTTATGAGTCTTGTGCTCCCCCCGCTGAGGCAGTCATTGGTCGGCCCCTCACAGCAGCCCACGGCCACTCATGATGGCTGCCAGCCAGTCACGCTGGCACATGGTAGCCCAGGGCAGCACTCAGCAGCCTGCAGCAACTCACCACAACCCACACTAACCTCTGGCTGCTCACGGCAGCCCAGCTCCAGGGAGAGCTGTTGTTCACAATCTTAGTTGTAGAGGGCGCAGCTCACTGGCCCATGTGGGAATAGAACAAGTGACCTCGGTGTTAGGAGCATGGCGCTCCAACATCCTGAGCCATCAGGCCGGCCCCAAAAGGTTTAATTTTGATGAAGTCCAGTTTACCAATTTTTTCCTTTGGTTGCTTGTGTTTTAGGCGTCATAACTAAGAAACTGTTGCTTAATCCAATGTCATGAAAATTCATACCTGTTTTCTTCTAAGATTTTTGTAGTTTTAGCTCTTACATTTAGGACTTTGATCCACGTTAATTTTTGTATTGTGGTGTGAGGTAGGGGTCCAAATTCATTCCTTTGCATATGGATATCCAGTTGTCCTAGTAATATTTGTCGAATTGTCTTAGCACCCTTTTGAAACTTAATTGCCTATAGATGTATGAGTTTATTTGTAAAACCTCAATTTCGTTACATTGATCTGTATGTATATCCCTATGTCAGTACTGTACAGTCTTCATTACTGTAGCTTTGTAGTAAGTTTTGAAATTGGGAAGTGTGACTCATCCAAATTTGCCCTTTTTCAAGATAATTTTGGCTATTCTGAGTCTTTTGCATTGCCACATGAATGTTAAGATAATCTTGTCCATTTCTGTGAAAAACGCACCTAGAATTTGGTATGGATAGCATTGAATCTGTAGAGCAATTTGGGCTGCATTGACATTTTAACAATATTAAGTCTTTCAATTCATGAGCACCAGGTATCTTTCCATTTACTTCAGTCTTCTCTATTTTCTTTCAACAATGTTTTATAGTTTTCAATATACAAGTATTACACTTTTGTTAAATTTATTTCTAAGTATTTTATTTTATCTTATTTTTGATGATATTATCAATAGAATTGCTTTCTTTCTTTCATTTTTGGATTGTTCATTGCTATTGTATAGAAATATAACTGACTTTTGTATATTGATCTTGTATCCTGCAACTTTGCTGAACTTATTTACTAGCTCGAATAGTTTTTTTGGGGATTTTTTTAGGGTATTGTATATACAAGATCATGTCATCTGCAATTAAATAGCTTTACTTCTGCCTTTCCAGGCCGGGTACATTTTATTTCATTCTCTTGCCTTGTTGTCCTGGCTAGAACCTTCAGCATATTGTGGATTAGAAGGGGCTCATTTTGAAAGCTTTCCTAGAAGCCTTGTGTAAGAACTTCCCCTACATACCATTGGCCAGATTATAGTCACATGGTCACATTTATTAGCCAGTTAGGCTAGAAAGTGGAGATTTTCTCATGGGCACATTGCTGTGCAAAATCAAGTTTCTGTTACTAAGAACAACAGAGGAAAGAATGCATGGTTTTGTAGGCAACCTATGGTCTCTGTTACATTGTCTTCTGTAAGTAAAATTCCAGAACTCTGGCTTCATTTCTCTGTGATTCTCCTGCTGTACTCAACTCTGGCCAGTCTCATCTCAGGCTGACTTCTGTCATGCTGGCAAAATGACTGCTGCAGTTCCAGGCCTCACTTCTGCACAGTTACATGATCCTGAGCTAGAGAAAGCGCCTGTGTCTTAGAATTCCTGCCAAAGTATCCTGAGATTTGCTTTAATCTGACTAATTTAGATCACATGCTCACACCTGAACTAATGACTGAGGCCCAGTGGATGGAGTGTGCTGTTTTAGATCAGCCTATGCCACACATTTCCCCTCCTGAAAGTAGGAATAAGCTGAGATGTTGGTCCCCCTATGCCTACCCCACTCCTGCCACTTTTACAGGGACTGAGAGCCTGGGAGCTGAGTGTGTAGATGAGTGTAGCCTCATCCCTTTCTGGCTATCAAATCTGGTGGGCTTACGGCCATTACCCAGTGACGACCTGCACCTCCCCCAGAGAAGACTCTGGCCCTCCCTCTCATAGCCCTGGGACAATGGTGGGGGTTCCCAAAGTTCAACTGGAGTGAGACAAGTGTTGATGGTAGTGCCTTACTTTGCCCAATGAGTGCAGCATGTGTTGAGGATTTGGAAACCCCGTTCTATTTTTTTCATATTCCAGTTTTTTCAGAAGTGCAGTTGTGTTGTTTCTGATGGTGTATCTGAGACTCATGGGTTCTCACCCTTGACCTCCAAGTTTTGGAGGCTGAGAGCTGTGGAGTCATTCAGGCTTGGGGCAAATCCCGGCCACACTATTTACCAGCTCAGCGACCTTGGGCACATTACTTAACCTTTCTAAATCTTTGTTTTCTCAATTATATTATATATGTTGGAGGATTGGTCCTGCTTATCTTGTGGGGGTTGGGAAAGTTCAATGAGATTGTTTGTGTAAAAGGCACTTGACACATTTTAAAGTCATTAGATGGGGGATGATGACAAAGATGAAGGTGATGCCATGTCAAACATTTACTGTTTGTTAATTCAGTCTGGAAACTGTTAATTCCTTCTGTTCAATGATCTGTTTCCTCATTTCCCCATTGCTGACTATGCTCTTGCAAATGAAAACGTAACTTTTGATTAGTGGTCACTGAAACCAAACTTTTGTCACCCTGCTTGGACAGAAAGGGAACTTATTGGTACTCACGTGGGACACCCAGGATTGGAGGTCAGGGGGGCTCTAGAGCTGGGGCCTGGGTTCACGGTAGCCCTCGACTTTGCTTTCACCTATATGTTGGTCTCACGTCTTCCTTTAGGGAGGAAGGTGGCAACTGTCACTGCAGGCTTGCCTTCTCCCAGCCAGCACCCTAAGGAGAGACTGTACAGGACATCCCAGGGCAGCCAGAGGGAGGTGGAGTGGCCTGGGGACACCCGCCCTACAAGTGGCACATGGGACAACTTCCTGGGCGGAGCATGGGAGACAAACAGGCATCAGGTCTTCTGGTCCCTGTGGGACAGAAAATTCTGCAGTTTGGAGTTTCTAGCTGGGTGCTCAGAGGGATTTACACTCAGCAGCTACTGTTTCCTGCACAGGGTGCCCTTTGGGGCATGAGAACCATGGCTTCATCCTGGTGCCTTTCTAGCCAGTGGATATCCAGAGGTCCTGCCTCAGTCCCAAGGCTGTTTTATACCTTTGTCATGCTGTTTCCTGCCCCCAGGGTACTTGCTCATCCTCAGGACACGGGGCATCCTGGCTGCTCTTTCTTAGCCTGGCACACGTTCCTTCCACTTAAAGACCCCCTCACACCCCTCCTGACCAATGGACTGGCCGATGCCTCCTTTGGGCTTTGCAGTTGTCAGCAATCTGTGGCCCCTCCAGGTTCTCTTAGCTTCCTTGTCTGTGTCCCCAACAGCTCAAAGGCAGAGCAGCATTATTCTTCCTGGGGCTCCCAGCTCCTAGACCAGAGCCGGCCTGATGGAGATGCTGGAAAAACCATGGTGGGCAGTGGCAAGATCAGGATGGTCACAGGCCCACTGGGCCTTGAGTTTGGCAGCTGCACATATATTATGGGTTAGTTTCAGGGTTGGTGCATAAACTCACGTGTAACCTGTTTGGCTTAGTCTGGCTACCTTCCAGAGAGGTCTTTTTCCCTGTTAATCATCCTTCAACCCACCAGGTTTCCTGCTGCTCCATTTGTGTGCCCACTCAGCACGCCTTCCCACAGTGGGGCTCTGGGGTCCTTGGTGAGGAATGTACTCAGAGCAGCCCAGGGAGTGGTGCCAAGCTGATTATAGCTAATTTCATCAGAAGCCAGGTCTACCTGGCACCAGAGCCCACGCTCTCCCCACTGCTCCTGCCCCTAGCTGAGGGCCACATGGTCACCATCCCCTTCTCAGCCCTCTTGCTGCACTTTCTGCTGGACCCTTCAATTGACCCTTCACTTGCAGAATCGTCCACCAGGGACTCTCCAGTTAGGTTGGAGCTCCCGGACGGTGGGGACCAGGTCCTTTGCCTCTCATGTCCCAGTGGTGCCTGTAGTTCTTTGCACAGTTTTTTGATCAGGGGTGATGTAGAGAAGTGGTTCTCAAACTGTTTTTATCTCAGGAGCTTTTTACACTCTTAAAATTGGCTGAGGACCCCTTTATGCGTGTTCCCTCCAGTGGTGTGCTGAGCTGGGCTGCCTGTCTCTCACCAGCTGGTGGGAGCTCATTGTGCACATGTTTTTTTCGACACTGTTCATGGCATGACTTTGGTAGCTTAAAGTCAGTCATGGTGAGGATATTTACACCATGGAAACTGGCAATACTACATATTACAACTTTACTGACGGAGACCTGGTTGTTTAACATGTACCAGCATACCATGGTTATATCTATCTATGTTTACTGTCTCACAATTTTAAATTGAGAAATTTCTAAAATGTAAAACACACAATACACGTTTTATTAGCCATCAGTGGCCTTGAGTGTGCTGTGGATGCCCACAGGAGGGCTGGACTCTGGTGGGAGACTCACAGAGCAGATGGCACAGACAAGGGTGGGGACAGTCCCCTGGGACCATGCCCCTGAAGGCAGCCCACACACAGGAAGAAGTCTAGCCTAGCGATTCCGCCAAGGGGGGGCTGTACCTGGTGAGAAGGACTCTCCCTCGGCCTGTCCTCGCCCTGCCATGCACAGTACGATGCGTTTTAACAAGACTGGGGGCATGGACACTGTTCAGTATAACTGGGGTTCTTAATACCTGAATGTGTCCACAGAGAGCTTGGCCACACAGGCTGAGAGTGCGGACTGGAGGAAGAATAATACCATTTTGTGTTGAAACTACTGCTGTCAGACTCAGTGGTGAGCTCAGCGCACATGTTTTTCTCCTCCCACCTCTCCAACGTAGACAGAGTGCTGGAGGGTCTCCAACAACAGAGGGGCCAGAAATATGGCTGTTGTCCCTGTCTGCTGTGTCCTACCCATCGTCCCCTGTGTGCCGTGTCCTGCCTGCTGCCTGCTATTTACTGTGTTCTGTCTGCTATGTCTTGTCTGTTGACCCTCGTCTGCCATATTCTGTCTGCCATGTCCTGCTAGCTACTGTCCCTGTTTGCTGCTCCTTGTCTTCTGTGTCCTGCCTGCTGTCTCTTTCTGCTGATTTCTCTGCTGTTCCTTTTGTCACCCCCTGTCTGCTGTTCCTGTCTGCTGTGTCCTGTTTGCCATGTTCTATCTGTTGTCCCGTCTTCTATCCCTGTCTGCCATTCCATCTCTGCTGTGTTCTGGTTCTTCCCTGTCTGCTGTCCTGTTTGCGGTGTCTGTTCTGTCTGCTGTGTGCTCTGTGCCATGTCGTCTCTGCTATGTTCTGTCTGTTGTCCCCTGTCTTTGTCCCTTGTCTGCAACATCCTTTCTGCCGTGTCCTGTGCCATGTCCTCTCTCCGCCCCTGTCAGCTGTGTCTTGCCTACCGCATCTGCTCTGTCCCGCACACCATGTCTCGTCTATTGTTTGCTGTCTGCCAGGTCCTGACTGCTGTGCCCTGTGTGCCAGGACTTGTCCGCTGTATACTGCCTGCAGCTGTGGGCACACACTTGCCTACTGGAGGCAGCCAAGCTGGGTCTCAGCTCCATAATTTATTCTTAGAGCAGGTTCCTCCCTACCCTCAATCCCAGGCCAGCTTCTTGGAGTTCATCATTGTCGTGCGGGAGACCCTGCTCGCTGCGCCATTTGTCGTGCGGGAGACCCTGCTCGCTGCGCCATTTGTCGTGCGGGGCAGCCTGCGGGGTCTCTGCTCCCGCTCCCCACATAAGAACGCAGGATATGGTGAGGCCGAAAAGGAACACCCACGGAGCCATAGGTAGGGGAGTCATACCACTAGGGTCTCACTGGAGGCTGGGCCCACCAGACGCCGACCTGCCATCTGCCTTTCTGCCAACCGACTGACCGATGACTCTCTTCCGCTCTCCTCGGCCCTCCTCTTCCGTTCTCTTTGGCTCTGCTCGGCTCCTCGGCAATCCTTCGTAGCCACAGCAGTTATACCAGCGGCCAATCGGCTAACCGCCACAGCCGACGGCCAATCAGCCACAGCCAACGGCCATCCACCACCCTTCCATGTGAGGCCGAGAGCCTGTAAACTACTCTCTGGGGCTCTGTCCCCACAATCATGAACATGTGTCTTTCGTTGGGTGAACCCCTTCTTTGCACTAGCCCATGACCTTTTGTGAATAATGTCATGGAGGGTCATCTTTCTCGATGAGATGAATTAAAAAGTGCTCTTTAGGAGAAATAGGAGTTTGCCAGGTGTCAGTGGGAGGGGGACTAACTAGGGTTCCTCCTGCCTGCTTGTGTCTGGGGTGGGGGACTCAGGGGTTGGTAGGGGAGAAGGGGCTCTCCTAAAGACAGTGGCCCTAGGGTGGGGTCACTGAGGGCCGCATTATCAGGGGAGACAGTGTTCAGCATTCCTTCTTGGAGCTGGCCCCCTGACACACAGGCAGCTTTGGCAGTAGGTGGGTGCAGATTAAATCTCAGGCTAGACTGGGGTAGGGGCATGAGGTCCACCCTGTCTTTGGGAGAGGTGAGGTTTGGGCTTGCTTTCCCAGCCCCAGTCTCTGAGTTCCAAGACGCTTGGGGGGGGGCCTGAGACAGGGGTGCATTTTTGGAATTCCAAGCATGTCTACTTCCTTTCCGGCCTGGCTCTGCCTGGAAGCCAGGAGCTGTGCAGAGCTGTTGGCTCCAGGCTCCTTTCAGTCCTACCCCATGGGTCTGGGGGTGGGGTCTTTCCAAAATGTTGCCAGATGAAATCTGCTAAGGCTTGCCAGACCTTCCTAGTCCTCCCATTGGGGAGGAGGGGATGCAAAAAGAGGTGGGTAGCGCTCCTACCAGGCCTCTCCCAGCCTACATGGGATGGCAGTAGGGACTTTGCCCTAGAGCACATGGTACTAAAGAAAAGACCACAGAAAATGACATCAGTTAGTTTAGGGACCAAAATACCATGGGGAATTCTTTTAAAAGAGGTTTGTTTGCGGGCAGCCTGTTGGCTCAATGGCTGGAGCACAGTGCTCATAACACTGAAGTCAGCGGTTTGATTCCCACATGGGCCAGTGAGCTGCACCCTCCACAACTGGATTGAAAACAACGACTTGACATGGAGCTGATGGGTCCTGGAAAAACACACTGTTCCCCAATATAAATTAAAAAAAAAAAAAGAGGTTTGCTTGGGACATGATATTGAAATGTTAAATGTAAACATTTTTTAAAAAGCACAATCGTATCTTATTCTTAAATTTTGGTTATTACTCCCATGCAAATGTGTGTGTGTGTGTGTGTGTGTGTGTGTGTGTGTGTGCATGACGTTACTGAGAAAGCAGGAAATCTAGTGCTTGAAATATGGTCATAGAAAGGGTCACTTTTTTGTATTTTAATTTGTTTAATTAATTAGTTAATTGCAACATTTATTGATAACATACAAATTTCAGATGTACAACATCATTATTAGTGTCTGTATACTCCATTGCGTGGTCACCACCAAAAGTCTAGTTTCCATTTGTCACCATATATTTGACCCCACTTATCCATTTTGCCTTCCTTTCATCCCCCTTCCCCTCTGGTAACCACCGTTCTGTCTGTATCTATGAGTTTGTTTTTGTTTTGTTATATTTGTTATTTTTTGTTTTATATTCCACATAGGAGTGAAAAAATATGATTTTTGTCCTTTTCTGTCTGACTTAATTTACTTAGATTAATAAGAAAAGGTCACTTTTGAAAAGAAAAACCTGCCAGCTTATCACATTTTCTGGGCACCCTGAGAACCTTGGTACCCGGCTGGTGGCCTTGTGTCTCTCCTTCTTGCTATGAGTGGGGGTTCTTCCTCTTCAGCTGGTCACCTGCTCACCATGCTGATCCCTCTTTAAGAGGATGTGGGGTGTGAGGGCAACAGCCCTCCACCACCTTTCCTTGACTTTCCCACATCCTGAATTTTTCTTGCAAGATTTGCCGTTTCCACGTAGAAAGTCTCTATAGGGTGTGTGTGCATTGTTGAGATGGGCAGTGAGACAGTCTGGGGTTAAGACAACAGACATCGGCATATGGTCACAAGAGGTCCTTTTGTGGGAGGGTTATCCTTGGCTTTTCCACCCACCTACAAAGTATCTGTGGTACCTCAAAAATCACATGCTTTCCGTCGCTTCCTGCCTGGCCAGGCTGGCGCCTAGGCTGGAATGCTGCTCCAGAGCCCTCCTCCTACTCCTCCTTTCAGGCCAACCTGAGAGCTAGAGTGTCCGTGGACCAGTCCCCACTTGAATTTGGCTGTTGTTCATGGCAGCTGTCCCTGGGCAGCGCCCTTGGCGTGGGAGCTCTGACATCCCCTGCCAGTAGGATGGCCCTCGGCAGCTGAAATTGAGTGTGCATTTCAAGTCAAGTCCTGCCCACACTAGCCAGGCACATGCACTCAGGGGAGCTGCTATGAGTTCCCTGCCCAGCATGGCCTTTCACTGGGCTTCAGGCTGCTGCCTGGGTGACCCTCCCTGCCACAGCCCCACACTTCCCAGGGTTCCCAGGTTCTGGGTGACATCTCATCCCCGACTCCAGCAGACTCTCTTGCCTTTGCTGGAGCCACAGCCTGGCTTCTGTGGGACAGAGCATGGCCACTCCTTCCTGGACAGTTTCATGAGCTCTTCCTGCCAGTACTGGCCTGGGGGTCCCTCAGGCTCACCCCTCTCCTGGGAGGATATCTTTGGGAATTGAGTTGGTTATATATTGCTGGGTAACAAGTCACCCAAAGATTTAGTAATTTAAGAATAACAATAAATGTTCTTTCTCATGACTCTTCAATTTGGGCTGCTCATGGCATCAGCCAAGGGGTCCCTTCCAAGATGGCACACTCACACGGCATGTTGGTGCTGGCTGTCAGCTGGGGGATTGGCTCAGGATTTGGGCCTGAGGGCTTAGATCCTCTCCACGGGCTGCTTGGGCTTCCTTTAAGCAAGGCAGCTGAGTTCAAAAAGTGAATATCTCCAGAAAACAAGGTGAAAGTCTTAAAAGTCACATCACATCGCTTTTGCTCCTTGACATGGATTAAAACTTGCAAAATCTTACCCAGGTGCAAGGAATGGGGACATTGGCTCCACATCTTAGTGGGTGAGTGGCAAGGTTGTAGAGGAGCACATGGTTCTAGAACAGCATGTGGTTCTAGAAGAGCATGTGTTTCTGGAAGAGCAAGATTCTAGAAGAGCATGGTATAGCCAGTTTGGGAAAATAAGATCTGCCACAGGAATGAAAACGTGGTAGGCAGCCACTGAGATCGCTCTAAGACTCCCCTCTTTTTGGGATTTGTGCCCTTGTGCCTCTTGAATGTGGGTTGGACTTATGCATGTACTTCTAATGAGCAGAACATGGCAGAAGTGATGGGATGTCATTTCCAAGATCAGTTACAAAAAAGCTGTGGCTTCCATCTTGGACGCCTGCTTTTGCTTCCTGTTGGAGCACTCATTATGGAGGACACCAGCTGTCACGTCAGGATGTGGCCCTGTGGAGCAGCCACATGGCCAAAGTCCATGGCCTGTCAAAACTAGGTGAGAGATCCTGAAGGCGGGGTTTCCAGTCAAGCCGTCAGAGAAGGCTGCACAGCCTGCTCACAGTGTGACTGCATCTTCATGAGAGACCCTTGCCAGAGGACTCCAGCTAAGCGAGTCAGATTCTGACCCACGGAAACTGCAGGGTAATAAATGTGTACTGTTTGAAGCTGGTAATTTTGGGGTGATTTGTTACACAGCAGTGGATAACACAAATGGTTTTGCCATAAAAAGTAGCCTGAACCCATTACACTCACATGTCCTTTCAACCCAGAGAAGATGAAGGCCATTTCCTCTTTGGATATTCTCTTGTTTTTGCCTGCCCCATGGCTGCAAATAAACCATGGGTCATACCGATAGCAGCTAAAACTTGTTTGAATGAAGAATGAAGAATGAAGGAAGGAATGAAGAAAACAGCATTTTCGTGAAAAGGTTTTTATATCAGGAAGTAGGAGTTTTGTCAAGCTCCCACCTCTCCACCAATTTGCTAGGTCATTCATGGATCCAGCCAGTATCTCTGGGCAACGTCCCAGGCTGTGCTGTGTTGCAGACAGATCCACATTTTAACACTGGTGGTGAGAGAGATGGGCGAGGCCCTGTGTGGGGCAGGCCCAGGTTGCAGGCTACAGAAGAGGGACGTCTGGGTGGGCCTGCAAGGAGACCCAGGTGTTTCGAGAGGCTGCGGGAAATAGGTCAGATTTGGGCAGGGGACTCACTGCTGACTGCTTGGCTGAGGCAGGTGACTGAGATTTTGGTGCCTTGATTTTGCAGGGGAGAGCTGGTGGGAGCTGAAGGTGCACATTCTGGCCTGCAGTGGAGGCGATGATTTTGGAGAATTTTTGGCAGCCAGGTCTGGGCACAATATGAGAGGTTGTCACGGGCAAGTGAGGACTCAGTAGGTGCAGCTTCTCTCCATGACCTGGAGGATGCTGTCCATATTCGCAGATACTGCCAGCTCTGAGAATGCCTCCCCTGTAAGGGGAAACTCAGACCCTGGGGCTCAGCTGTGGCTCCAGGGCCAGCCCCTCACTGGCCTTCACCACTCTCGCTCACCTGCCAGCTGCTTTGCACACTGAAGCCTCTGTCATGCTTGGAGAGGCCAGGCTGTTTCAGATGCTCTTTGTAGATGCTTCTTGTCGTGCGGGAGACCCTGCTCGCTGCGCCATTTGTCGTGCGGGACGGCCTGCGGGGTCTCTGCTCCCGCTCCCCTCATAACGCAGGATATGGTGAGGCCAAAAAGGAACACCCACGGAGCCATAGGTAGGGGAGTCATACCACTTTATTCTCTCTGGCGGCACTATACTCTCACTGGAGGCTGGATACACACTGTCCGCAAACCGCCATCCACGCTTGCCAGCCCAGCCGCCATCTTCTTGCTAGCCCCATCCTTCTTCTCTCCTCCTCTCCTCTAGCATAGCCACAGCAGTTATATTAGTGGCCAATGGCTCACTGGTTACAGCTGACGGCCAACTAGCCACAGCTGATGGCCATGCAATCACAGTTGGCCATTTACTACCTGAGCCAGCACCTGTCTATGTGAGGCCGAGAGCCTGGAAACTACTCTCTGGGGCTCCGCCCCCACACTTCTCCCTCTCCCTGGAGCATGCCATCCCCAGTTGTCACTGTGACCTGTTTGGGTGTCTGTCGTGCGGGGCAGCCTGCGGGGTCTCTACTCCCGCTCCCCACATAAGAACACAGGATACGGTGAGGCCAAAAAGGAACACCCATGGAGCCATAGATAGGGGAGTCATACCACTATATTCTCACTGGTGACTGGGTTGGAGAAACAGGAAGCAGAAGCCACACTGTTCGTAACTCTCACTGCACTGCTTGCAGGCTCAGCCACCATCTTCTTGCTAGCCCCCCTTTTCTGCTAGCATAGCCACAGCAGTTATATTAGTGGCCAATGGCTCACTGGTTATAGCTGACAGCCAACTAGCCACAGCTGAAGGGCATGCAATCACAGTTGATGGTGATTTACTACCTGAGCCAGCACCTTTCTATGTGAGGCCGAGAGCCTGGAAACTGCTCTTTGGGGCTCTGTCCCCACAGTGTCTCCTCCCTTCAGAGGTGGAGGGGATCCCACCTGTTGCTTCCCTGCCTGGTAGTGTTTCCACCTCCTGCCCCCACACTCCAGGCTCTCCTTCCAGACCAGGGTTTCTCAGCTGGTGCTCAAAGGCACTGGGGGCCATGGTTGGGCCTCCTGACCTGCTCCCCTCGGTCTTGATGTCCTAGCTCTGCTGTGCAGACAACCCATCCCGAGAGCCTCCTGCTGACTCATTGTGAGGCACTTCTTTGCATGGACATGAGTGTTCGGAAACTCAAAGCCAACCAGAACTGAGACAGGCTTCTGGGTCTCCTGATTACCGCCCCCCCCCCCCCCCGCCTTTCCGCCACTCGGAACACTCCCCTCCACCCTGGGCACCTTCACTTTGCTCCTCCCATTTTGTAGTTTGGACCTTGAACCAATATCCTACAGTTCTGTGTCCTAGTCACAACTTTTCTGCTGACAGACTCCAAATTTTATCAATCACAGAAGTCCACATACCTGGGATCTCCTGAAGGGATGTTAATTAATGTTTGGAAAAGTTCCAGGGGCCCTTGTGGAAAGGTGCTACGTGGAAGAGATATTCTTTTAAAAACTGGTTACATACTCCCTCCTGCAACTGTTGCTGCACTTGAGTAGCTGCAGTTTTAATATCTAACTAGGTTGTAATTAAGTTGGGCCTCCTGGAATCTGATGCCAGTGCACTGCTTTGCAGTTGGGGAGAGAATTCCACCTGGGTAGCAACAGGAATGTATTGGATTCCAGGAACTTTGCCAATTATTTTTTTTATGATTCAAATGTGGTTTTAATCTCCCTCCTTGCAATTTCCTCTTTGGTGAATATAAATGTCTTCCTGTCTCTTTACACTTCTCTGGTATTTAATTAATCAAACATCCTGTAGCTAACACTACATGTGAGGGTTTCAGTTTGAAGTACTGATTCAGCCTCTGTTCCAGAAGTAGACTCAGAGAGGACGTATGTGGGGAAACCCAATGGGAGGATGGGTGATGGGGTGCAGGGAGCCAAAGCCTGGATGTCTAACCTGGAGCCTGTGGTAAACTGGCCAGATGTCCCAGTACCTCTTTGTGGGCATACTTGGACTACATTTCCCAGCTTCCCTTGTAGTAAAGCTGCAGACATGTGACTATGTTTTGACCAATGGGATGTGGGCAGCAAGGCATGGTGTGCTAACCTGCAGGCCTGGCAAAGCCATATCCTGTAAGGTTCTCCATACTTTCACTCATTGGTGGGCACAATGAAGGGTTTCCAAAGGAGGACTCCAAAAACCCTTGAAGACAGTGCTCCTGTAAAATGGCAGGAGCTGGGATCCCTGTGTGGGGAAAGAACCAGGAGTGCAGTTTCCAGGCTCTCGGCCTCACGTGGAAAGTTGCTCACTTGGGTAGTAAATGGCCATCAACTGTGATTAGATGGCCATCAGCTGTGGCTAGTTGGACGTCAGCTGTAACCAGTGAGCCATTGGCCACTAATATAACTGCCGTGGCTACGCCAGCAGAAAATGGGGGCTAGCAAGAAGATGGTGGCTGAGCTAGCAAGCGGTGAAGTGTTGATTGCAGATTGCAGAGAAGCGGATTGTTAGCAAGTGAGATTGTTTGGCAGAGACAAGTTGATGGTGGGTTGCAGATAGTGTGGCTCCTGCCTCCTGTGTCTCCAACCCAGCCACCAGCGAGACCATAGTGGTATGACTCCCCTATTTATGGCTCCATGGGTGTTCCTTTTTGGCCTCACCATGTCCTGCGTTCTTATGTGGGGAGTGGGACCAGAGACCCCGCCGGACGCCTTGCATGACAAATGGTGCAGTGAACAGTGTCCCCTGCATGACACCCTGAATCCCCCCAGAGAGCCGGGGACCAGAGCATCTGCATTGGCTTTGCATGAATATGAATAAGCTTGTATTGTGTTAAACCACATTTTTTTGGTTGTTACAGCAGCCAGCATTAATTACCCAGACTAATACGCTAATATGTGGAGATTCAATTTTATCACCTGCCAAATGGATAGAATGGCATTGTCCCCAAACTACCTCATAGGGCCTTTGAAAAGGCAGACAATGGATGGGATAATACTTTGAAATGGGTAATTGTCCTCAAAGGAGGGACTGTGTTTAGAGTTCAGAAGCAGCATGGCTCTGCTTTATTTTAAAAATGGTGCTTCATGTACGGTTCATAAGCTGGCTAGACAAAGAGCTAGGGCCTGAGGTGGGGGTAGCAGGAAGGCAGAAGCCTGGGCAAATGAAGCCCCAGGATGTATGGAGACTAAAGTGATTGTCAGGTGTCCCACGGTGGTGGGAGGCTGGACCCTTCCTCTCTGCAGGCACTGCCCTCTGCCTCTCAGTGCTGGCCGTCCCGTAAGCCATGGACTCAGCTGCTTGGGAAGGTCTGGCTCTCCCATCTCAGGAAAGGGCAGGCTGATGATCAGCACAACTGCTGCGGGACCCTCAGGGCTGCAGGCTGTACCCTCAGAGCACCGTGCTGGGGCAACGACCAGCCCTGAACCCACAGCCTATGTACTGAGTGGCCGGGTGTCAGGCCCCTTTGTGGAGGAGAACGCGAGGAGATCCTGGCACCCAGGAGTCAGGGAAATGCCTGCGTCTCTCCCTCCCTCCCTGTGCTCCTGCTGGGGGCTCAGAGCAAGAAGAGCTGTTCCCAGGCCCAGTACCCTCCTCAACCAGGTGCCCAGGTTCTCTTCCCATCTCCCCATTTCTCACTGCACCCTCCTTTGCTCCTGCTTGGCTCCTGCCCTTGGGCCCTGAGTAGCACTTGCCAGAATGTGCTACTCCTATCCTGCACCATCTGGGTTCTGGAGATGGAACTGTTTCTCAGATTGCCCACATGGCCTTGACCTCCTCAAACCCTAGTTTCTTCATTTCCTGGGTTAATGATACTACTTTTCAGGGATCACACAGCATTCAATGAGGCCGTATGTGGAAAGTGCCTGGTACAGAACAAAATGATGAGAATGACTACACCTAACACTGTGCAGAGCCCATCTGCACTGGCACTGCCACTGCACGTGCTTATGTCCTCCTGGGACCCTGTGGACAGCCCACCACCTACAGCCCCATTTCAGACCAGGCATGAGTCTCTGAGAGGTGTGGTGGGCGGGGTTCAAGGGCCCACAGTGCAGTCACAGAGCTGGCATTAAGAACCCTGATGAGGCAAGCAGTGACGCCCCACTGGATGAAGGAGTGAGTGCCAGTCAGTCATATCAGCCCTCCATATGCAATGGCTGATCCACTGGGGGCACATACAGGACTAGGACTTCCACTGGTGCCACCGATTTGCCCACCCACACAGGAGCCGGGAGCTCCATCTCTCCATGGTGGGAAAGAGATGGGTGTCTTCAGGATTGCTGGTTATTTTGAAGACTGGATGTGGGTGGTGGAAGGTGGGCCTGAATTTAGGAGCCCAAGAGGATGCTCTGAGGACACAGGTGAAATGGGAGCTATTCTGAAGCTTCTGCCCCTCTCATCTCCCTTTAGATTCTCGGAGAAGGCAGGGTGTTGATGGTGACCATCCTGCTGAGGAAGGTCATGGACAGGAGGCGGAGGTGCAAGGGTGGGGCTGGGACTTCCCTCAGCTTCCTGGAGGAGGAGAAGTGACTGCTCCCTTGGGGGAGGTTATAATCATGGGTGGGACACGGGAAGACATCCCACAGTTCTGTGGCTCAGCAGCAGTGTAGAAATGGTGTATTCCCCTACTCGAGCCGCCATTACAGAAGACCACAGACAGTGTGAGTCTTAAACAATAGGCATTTGTTTTCTCATGGTTCTGGAGTATCGAAGTCTGAGATACTCCAGGGTGCCAGCATGATGGGGTTCTGGTGACCTCTCTCTTCCTGGCTTGCAGATGGCTGCTTTCTGACTGTGTCATCATGTAAGGGTGGAGAGAGACAGAGAGAGAATGAGCATGAGAGCATGTGCACAAGTGAGACACTCTTTGGTGTCTCTTCTTATAAGGACACCACTCCTATCAGACCAGGGCCCCACCCTTATGACCGCATTTAACCCTAAGTACCTCTTAATAGGACCTATGCCTAAATACTCACATTGGGGGTTAGGGCTTCAGCGTATGAATTTGGGGGAGATACAATTCATAGCAAATGGTGACATTGTCATCACAATAGAAAATGAAAACTGTCAAGTTTTCCTTAGTTTTTTTTCTGAATTTCCAGGCACTTTAGTGGTACTATGCCTGTGCTCACCACATAGGGGTCAAGAGACCTGGGTTCTAATTTTGGC
This sequence comes from Rhinolophus sinicus, assembly GCF_036562045.2. Lineage (NCBI taxonomy): Eukaryota > Metazoa > Chordata > Mammalia > Chiroptera > Rhinolophidae > Rhinolophus > Rhinolophus sinicus. The sequence goes on from NC_133751.1 coordinate 110,479,382, forward strand.
TGCACCCTAAACTACCACCTGTGTCTAACCCACTGTATCAAGTCCCTCCTCTGCCCATGGCAGGCATAACTAATCCACCACAGAGCACTTTCATTCTGAACTGACAGGTAGCTTCAAAATCCTTTTTAATGCTCTGCTCCAGGCAGCTCTGATCAACTGGCCTCAGGTGGCCTGTGACTTAAAAACCACCTATTTTTTCATGTGTAAAAGTGTGAGGTTGCTCAAAGCAGCGCAAGCGCTTCTCATCTTTGTGTCTTGCACGTCTAACCGTCTGCCTGCCTGGGGCGGGCCGTGCAGAGGCTCACTGATGAGGTAGGGAGCTGGTCAGGTTTCTTATCTTTCACAGATGAGGATAATTCCTGTTTTGACATAGCACATTGTGGATAGAATCTGAGGTGGCAATGAAGGATCAGTGTTCATTAGAGTTGCGACTTCGAGCACAGAGACTCAGATGGGGCTCAGTCCTTGTTGCTTAAGTACCGAGGGGTAAAATACGAATATTGAGAGCAGTAACAGTGAACGCATAGTGCTCAAGGCATGGTCTTGCCTAAGCACTTTTCTCCATGATGCAAGGTGGGTGCTATTGTTGCCCCTCTGTAGAAATTATGCAACTGCGGCACAGAGAGGTAAGGCAAATTGCCAAGGTTGTGTAAGCAGGTAGGAGAGCAGGTGGAGAGGTGAGGAAGATTGGGGCCCACATATTTGCTTCCTCCCAGGCCATCAAGGCCTTCTCTAAGCTCCCAGACTTTTCTGACCAAAACAGTATGGACACCAGCGAGTTGCCTCAGTTGGAGCTCAGGGGCCCAGAATGTCTGGAGCTTGGAGGGGTGGAGGGAGAGGGAGGGGGTGCAGAGCTGCAGGGGTGGGGGTGGGCTGTGGGAGGCCGGCTGAATGGGGGCCGCCAGCATGGCTGCAGTCCGGCTGTGATTGGAATCCTGCTCAGGTTTCTCTACGGGAGGTCCGTGCCTGTTCTCAGCACAGCATTGTTTCTGGAACAAGGAGGGCTTTTTATGTGGGCTCCCTGGGAAATCAGACATGTCCAGGCTGCCCACCACATGTCCCTGTTCCCTGCAGGCTGGTGGAAGATGCCTGTGCGGTTCTTAGCACTTGAGAACAACTCGCTCAAAAACACAACAAAAAACAACCTCATTGTTTTCTTTCCTCCCTTGATTTACAAAGGCATGCACATTTTCTGCACATTGTGGACACATGCAGGAGGTAATGAAAAGCAAGTGGAGCCCTTGGTCAGCTTAGCAGCCTAGGTGTCTGTGGGGAAACCTCTTGTGCACGTGGGGGTGAGCACCCCATGAGCTGGCCTTCTGGACCGTGGGAAAAGGCTGCTGGAGGGGCCTGGGCGGGATTGCATTGTCCCATGTCCCACTCAGCCCATAAATCCTTCTCAGCTGGAGTCTGAACTGTCTTACGGGAAGATTGATGCGGACTTTAGCCTGTCAGCTGTCTCTGTCCTGGCGGGCTTGTGATTTAAGTCCCCTGACAGCCTGCAAAAATGATGCCATTCCTGACCTGCGGAAGGTAGAGGATTTGGGGTCACCCCCCAAGACGACATATGAGGTCAGGGGTGGCCAGGAGGCCATAGCCTGCCCTCGATCTGCCCAGCAGGAGGTATCTGTGAATAACGAAACATTCTGGTAGCTGCCCTGAGGAGAAGGTCAAGGGGCACAGAGGATCTCCCCATAAGCACCTGAGGGGGTGGGCCCAACCTTGTCAGTAAGGCCACACCTTACTCTGGCCTCCTGGCCTCCTGTCGGCAACTGCTACAGGTTTGGAATAATTTCCCAGAATTTCAAGGAATGAAAATTTGAAGATTGAACACCCCCCCCCGCCCCCCCCCCCATATCTCTGCAGGGGAAGAGTTGAGTAAATGAGCTTATGCTAAAAAAAGCGGCTGGTGTAAGAGAAAGGGCAGTGTCTTTGGAGCTGGGAGACCTAGTTAGTTCAAGTTACCACTCTAGTTACTTCTCTTCCTGAGCCTCAGTTGTTTCATCTGTGAAGTGGGAGTGCCTGTTGTGCTGCTGTCGTACAGGCAGCCGTCAGAAGGGTTCTTCAGTGATCAGCAGCTGCCATGTCACCTGTGTGTCTCAGTATCACCTCTGGAGATTGCTTCTTCCCACCAGCACTTCTGCTAGATGGGAACTGTCAGCCCTGCCAGGCCAGGCTGGTGAGGAAACCGGTCTCGGAGAGGATGAGCGGCTTGCCTGAGATTCCATGGTTAGGCTTGAACATGGTTCTGCTCATTCCAGGCTTCTCTGGCCTCCGCACGGTTTAATCTCACTTCTCTGCCTTCCTGTGCAGGATGGGGCCTGCCTGTGCACAGAGTAGCAGCTGCCTCTGGCTGGGCTGGCCTCCACGATGGCCCTCCAGTGGCCCCCACCTCCAGGCTGACCCTGCCCCATGATGAAGAACCTGTCTCCCCACGGCTACTCCCCCCCACTCTGCCCATCCCTCTCCCACGACGGGCCACACTGTCATGTCACTGGATGGTTGCTCTAGACCAAGGTCACTGTCCTCTTCACTTGTCCCTCCTCCCATCCCTCCATCCCTGAACTGTCTGTGACTCAGACCTAGACTGTCCTGGGAGGGCAGCTCCTCTGATGGGTGGCGCGGATGCCTGGTCTGCAGGAGTTGCCTCTCCCAAGGATTCTTACTTCTCTCTCTAAGATGGCTTATAATCCTGACAGTGAGAGGACCCCAGCAGACCTGCTGGCAGGGAATCCTAGTCTCCCAGCAGATCACAGCTCCTTGGGGCCAAAACTTACCTGATAGTGGCAGAGTCTCCGCCCCAGTTGTGAGGTCCAGGCCCAGCAGCACCACTTCCCCTAGACATGGGCTCCTGCTCCGCGATGTGTGCGGCATCTCTGGGACAGATCTGGGACTGGCTGAGAGTGCTAGTCCCAGAAAGTACCCCAAAAGCCTGGGGTGGGGGCAGAGGCCACAGATGACCTCACAGCCTGGTGAGAGGGGAGATCCAGAAACTTCCCCCTGTCTTAGTCAGCTTCCTCCTCAGACCTATCCCCGTGAGTGCAAGGAGAGGACGGCTCTGCTTTCAATCGGCTATGAAACATTTTCTCTATTATCTCTTAAAGTAAAATATTTGGCACATGCAAGAGAATATATAAGGCATGACCAGGAAATGAACTTGCGAATGTGTACCCAACCGAGCACCTTGGTCTGATTGCTGCCCAGCATAGAGAGAAGCAGCTGGTGGAGGCAATTAGATGTGGACTTTAACTTATCTCTACCACTCACCACCCATGTGACCTTCAAAAAGTCAGAGCTGCCGAGACCTCAGTGTGTCTTTGCTGAAAAATGGGTACACAAACATTTCAGGGTATCTTTGAGGAATGTGTCCTGAGACACCTGCAAAGCTGTTCCTTTATTGTTTCCCACTTCCTGCACCAAGATTGACTGTTGATTCCCTTTTGGGGGCCATCTTGCACAAAGGATGAGCTCTGACCTGTGCATGCTCCATAAGTGAACACCCACATGCATCTGGGTGGGAGCTGGGTGGCCGACATGGTGTTTGTCACCCCAGTGTCCACGGCTGCCCTGCCCCGGGCTCATCAGTCCAGCATTAGTGACGTCACTATCTCCAGGCACCTTAGATTTCTGCTGTAGCAGGAAGGGCCACATTGAATCTCCAGGAGCTCTTGGTGTGCAGGGCAGCTGTCCTCCCTCAGTGGCACCTGGGGCCTGCATGGCATTCTGCGGCTGTCATCCTGCACGTGCTCAGTGTGTGTGAGGCCACAGATGTCCTGGCACAAGAACTGAACGGAGCGCTGCCTTAACCCCGCTCTCCCGACCTGCTCCTGGGTCCACGACCCATCGCTGCTCACCCTGTCGTCCCCGAGAACCCCAAGCTGTTTGGTCCCCTCTCACCAGATTGTCTCCTCACAACCATCTCTCTGCTCCTCAGGGACTCAGCCAGAAATTACACACATCTAGTAACTTCCTGTAAATTTATGAACTCTTCTTTTGGCTGCGAACACACAACTTCTCCTTCCTGCTTTTGAGCTGCAAGACTGGCTTTGTTAATTCCCAGGGTGATATCAGCAGAACCTGTTAAGATAACTAAAGACCCAAACGTGTAGATTAAAAAAGGAAGAAATGTCACCAAGGTGTGCCTTGTGGTATTTCTTTGGTGGGCAGCATGTGGGGGGATGGGGTAAAGTGGGCCTGGGGAGATGCATGGTTTTGGGGAGATCAGGCTGAGGTCTTCATGCCTGGGGTCTCGTGGCTGAGAGGTGGGCCATGGGGGCCGAGTGTGGGGCACAGACCAGGGGATCTGGGCTGGGACAAGCCTCTGTCTCCCTGCTCTGTGCTCTTGTACAAGGTGCCTCCTTTTCTCAGCTGTGTGGTCTTCACACCTATGGTTGTCCTGAGGCTTTCATGGGATGACGACGACCCGGGGCAGGTTGCTGTCAGCACTGCTGTCTGGTCCTCTGGTGGCAGGCCTGAGGAAACCAGCCAGGGAAGGAAGGGCCCCGTGAGCACAGGGCCCAGTTGGCACCGGGTAGTGAGGCCAGGCCCAGGGGCCTAGGAGGACTCTTTCTTCCTCATTCACACGCCACCCTGTCCTCTTGGCCCTGTGTCCTCTTGGCTGCATCTCTCAGTCATCACTTGAGTTGTGCAAGTCTTCTGTTCCCATCTTGTCTCCCCGTGCGAGGCACAGCCCTGAGCAAAGGGGGCAGGTGGCAGTGTTTCTGCTCACAACTGTGTCCCCCACTGCTCTGCAGCGTGCTGCACACACTAGGTGCTCGGCAAACATTTATGGCAGCAAAGGTCAGAGGCCTCGCTCCAGCCGGCTGTCCTTCGGCAGAACCCCCTGAGGGCCTCTCCTGAGTCTAAGGCGTTGCTCCCTGCTCACATGTCCCTGCCAGTGTGCGGGGTGTCTCTGTCTAACTGTCCCCTTGAGGCCTGGCCTCTGGGGCTGCACAGATGGAAGGAAGGTGCTGCGCAGACTTTTGTTTGGTGAAGTCTTCCAGGCCTTCCTGTACCTGCTGTTCCTACTCTCTTCAGCGTTTCCTCCACAGCCGGGCTCCCCTTTCCCAGAGGTGTGTCTGGGTCTCACACTGGTGGCCCCTGCGGGCGGGCGAAAACCTGCCTTGGCTCCCCACTGTCCTCAGGCTAAGTTCTGTTCCTTATTCCCAGTCCTAGGGCTTGGTCTTCCCTGTTCACACCTCCTCTCCCCTTGTACTCCAGCCAATCAAGCTGTTGGTGTTCCCTGACCCGGGGAACCGCCCCCTCTCCTCACCCTTCACGCTAGCCATCCTCTCCTCCTGGAACACTTCCTAACCCAGCAGGCGTCCGCTCCAGGGCCGCCTTCTCTGGGACCTCTCCAGTCCTCCTAGCAGGCCGGCCGCCCCCTCACAGACTCCTCCGCCTCAGCGAGGACACACAGGCACATGTCCTCACTTGCTGGTCTCTTCCTCCCAGGGCTCTGGGTGACTGGAGACGTCTGCCGTCTTGGGAGCAAGATGTGCTGCTGACACGCCTGCAGGCTGCACCAGTAGGCCTGGCCTCCCGTGCCCTCAGGGCTGTAGCCGGAGCTCAGGGCTGAATGCCTGCCTGTGGGTGCCCCCTCCCCTCTTCGGTTTGCTCTTCCATTGAAGATGCCGCCCTGCAGTTCTGCTACCCAGACTGGTCCAGACATGGGCACTTAGGGGAGACTGAGCAGACGGGGCTGCCCGGTGGACATGGGCAGGGGTGGTCTGTGGCTGCTGTGGCTTGGCATGTTAGCAGGAGAGGAATAGTAAGTATGTGTGCCATGTAAACACAGCTCAAAGTCACAGGCAGGTGTGCAAGTGCCTTGGGTTTCCCTCTCTGGTCCCCCACCTGGGGGTGTCTAATCTGTACCCCTGGCTCAGGGAACAGTGGCCCAGGGGATAGCCACAGCTTCCTGGGCCCCTGCTATGGTCTGGGTGACATGCCCTAGCCCCACAGGGAATGCTGTGCTCTGGCTGTAGTGACAAGGAAGGTTGTAAGCATCCACAGCTCACACTGTCACCTCAGCTGTTACGCCTGAGGACTTTCCTCCACACCACGTGGCACCTGGCTTATGGGAGCTGCCCTCAGAACCAGGGCTCCATCATCACCCCCAATGCTAAAGCTGTTGGGGGATGGACAGGAGAGGGGCTCTGATCCCTGTGGCCAGGCCCTGCCTCTGTGAGGGCGCACTGACTGATGGGCAGCCTGCAGCTCCCCTCCTGTCCAGGCTAGCAGGGCAGGAGGACACTCTCATCCCAGGGCAGGACCTGGGGGAGTGGGGTATGAGGTGGGAGCACCAAGGTCACCAGAGGGCTGCTGATGGAGTGGGCAGTAAGCAAGCTGCCACATTCCACCCAGGTTTACTCCACTTCTCTTTCTTGCGTAGGTGTTCTCATTTTCACTGCAGACCCTTTCCTTCTCCCTGCAAGCCGAGCTGGCTCAGGGTGGGGGAGGGCTGGGAGCTACACCACAGGCCCAGGAAGGCCCATAGATAGATGATGGTGACATCCTCTCCATCTTGAGGAATTTGGAGGAAAACAGATGGTTGTAGCTGGGCAACATTTACTTTACTTTCTGTCAATATTTGAGAGGTTTTATTACTTTGCAGTGCCAGGTTTTAGAATAAATTAAATGGCTAATGGAAATATTAAAATAGAATTAATTTAACTAAACAAATACCACTGGGAGGGTTGGTGTATTTTGTTTAGAAGTTACTAAATATATTTTCAAAATGAAGCGTCAGGGAGGGGAGTCATTCCTTACACACCTGGGAGGAGCCCAGCCAGCCAGGCTGTTCCACGCCCTTTCTGGGGCCAGGACTGGGCTGGTATTGGTGTGAGGCCAGGCCGGCCTAGGAAAGCCTGGCCCTGGAGAGCTCACAGCTGGCAGCCCAGTGGGCAGGGGGCAGATGTGGGGGCTACAACCTGCCCGTGATTCCCTCATGTGCGCAGGACTGAGGGTGGCCCCAGGAGACGAGACTGCCTGCTGCTTCTGTGTCTTCATCAGTCCCTGGGCATTTGCTCCGTACTCAGTTGGAGGTAAAGAGTCAGAGAATAACTGGTTGTTTACCTGCCCTCAGTAAGGTCACAGTCTAAGGGAGGGAGCAGCAAAGGTTACAGGTAAGATACTTTTAAATAACACAGCGCTAGAGATATGCTCAGGGTGCTGAGGGAGTGTAAGGGGAAGTTGTTTTTATTTTTATTTATTTTTAACAAACATTGATTTGGTGCCCATTGAAAGAAATATGGAAGCAATTCTTTGCCTAACGGCACATGACTGCCTCATGGCCTGGTCCCCAGCACAGCCAGCCTTGGGAGCCCCTGCCGGACACCCCTTGTCGTTATGACACCTTGGCTTTATGACCTCGGCAGTTCTGCTCCTCCTCTATAAAATGGGACTGAGGCTCAGGGTTGTTAGGAATGTGAAGCAAGACGGACAGGTGAGGAAGAAGTGCCTTCCCCTGCCCCTCCCTGCTGTGACTTCTCTGGGTCCTTGGCTGGCACCCCATTCTCCTCCCTCTGCCTGGTACTCAGGCCTCTCATGCTGTTGCTGCCTGTCCTATGGAGGCTGAGCTGTCTGATGGCTGTGCCCCAGGGTCCCCAGTGGCTCTGAGCACATGCACCTCTCTGGTTGGGGTGGAAGCCTCAGACACAGATCACAGCTTCTGTTTGGAAGTAGTGAGCACCACACTGAATCACCCTGCATTCATTAGATACCTGCTGTGTGCCAGCCCCATGCTGAGGCATTTCATGCCTGACCTTGTTTGATTGAGTTCCCACAACAATTGGACCACGTACCTATTATCTTCCCCCTCTCATGGATGAGGGAACTAAAATCCAGAGAGGTTGAGGAACTTGCCCAGGGCTGCACAACTACTCACAGGTGAGATGAGATGTAAACAGAGCTCACTGTTGTGGAGGAGGCCATGGCTCCACGGCGAGGCCCTGGGGGCTCCTGGGGACTTGCTCCCCTCCTACTCATGTATTTATGCATCTTTGAACTTCCTGTGTTGTTATCGCAATGCTGACCCAGGACTGTCAACCTGAGTGTGGGCCGGGGGCTGGGCTGGGATGAAGATCTGGGCTCCACCTCTCACTTTCTGTGTGCTCTTGGGCCCATGATGTAATCTTTTTGTGCCTCAGTCTCCTCCGTCAGGGATTTGGGGGTTTCTGGGATCAAAGGAGTTAATACATGTAAAGCACTTACAAGAAAACCTAGAAAGTGGCACACAGAAAGGGCTTAATTCGTTTAGCCCTTGTTAATACTGTTAGTCATATTTATATGTACCCTTCTGTCAACACAAGGGCTCCTGGGTATACTGACAGAGACCTGGTGGTTTGGGTGGAACACACAGATGAGAAAAGCTGCGTCAGCCCAGACGTGCCCTGTGAGTGGCTGGTCACTTGTAGGGATGGGTGCAAGTCTCTGTGGGCTGGCGGAGGGCACGCTCGGGGGGCACTCCCTGATGTGGCCCTGGACGGGCCGATGTGGGGACGCCTTCTCTTCAGTCATGCCCTTCATTTTATGAAAAAAAATTTGACTTGCTTTACTGAACAATATGTTATACAATTCCTTCAAGTGTAAATTTTCTTATTGTTTAAAAAATTCTGTTTAAAATATATTTTTATGTATTTTACATGTTTATATTTATTTTTGAAAAGATATTGTTTAAAAATGTACTTGTTTTATTTTAAATAGCTAATACCTAGACGTGGTCAAAACAATTGCTGGGCAGTGACAAGACAGACAAGAAGCGCCCTGTCACTGCAGCCCTGCAGCTCCCTCCTGTCTCAGGTGTCACTGGTACAGATTTCTCCTGTATCCTTCCAGAGTAATTCTGCCACCTCTTATGCACAACACACAGAGAGCCCAGCTGTCCTGGCCACAGCACTGCTTGGCTGTTCATTGCCCACAGCACACAGTGTTGCTCAAAGCTGCATCTCCCACAGGGTCTTCTGGCTGCCCAGGGTGTGAGATGCCCTAGCTGAAAATCTCCCATCCTGATGCCCTATGATACCTCTGTTGGTGCCCCTTTGGATGTGGGTGGAGGCTGAGCCTGTAGAGGCCTATTCATTCTTTAAGCCCTAGGTGTCTTTGGTGCGCGTGCATGCGTGCGTGTGTGTGAAAATCATGCTGGTTTTGGAATATTATTTGGAGACTTGAGGCTGGAGAAGAATTTCCTTTCTCAGTTTGTCCAAGTCCTGCTGGAATTTTTGAGTCTGGGACTAAAAGCTGAACTGAAATTAAAGTTGGGAGTTTATTCTTGGCAAAAATACATTTGCCCCTTCCTTGAGAAAAGAGTGCTAAATGACTTACAAGAGGTTTAAAAAAAGTGCTTTGTGAATGTTAAGAATTCTTGCAAAAGATGTTTTTAATGATTGGAGTGTAAATTAATAAGAAACAAATGCATAGTATTTTCTTTCCTAGACTGAAAAAAAAAAAAGTAAGAAGGGCCTATGGGGAAATCATGTGTGGGTGGTTTGCCGTTTTCGGTTTGGCCGAGGACCCCTGAGGGTGTGTCACCCACCTGGAATCCAAGTCAGTGGGGATCTGGCTTGGCTCCTTGGCTCTGCCCGACCCCCCAGCGCCTGCCTCCCTAGCTGGCAGCTTCCGGCCCACTTGGCAGGGGTTTGCTGACTGAATGGTAAGGCTCCTTCCCAGCGGGAGAGAGATCTGCTCATTGGCACTCACACAGACATTCCGCAGCCTTTGCTGCTTGTCTGTGCTAGAGACATCTCTGGACACGTGGAGATGGGCCAGCTCCATGAGTACCCTCAAGGAATTCAGAGCAAGGACATGAACTATCTTAAACAGCCCCAGACTTTAAAACTGGACTTGAACAACAGGTAAGGCCTTTCATAATAGGCCAAGTTTTACTCCTTGGGAAGTGGGAGTTGGAGACATGCCTGCTGTTTTTCCTCTGTGCCTGGCAGTGCACGACATTCCCCCATCTCCCCTCGGGGGCCTGCTCCTTCCCTCCAAAGTCCCACTCCTCCCTGTGGGGTTCGAAGCCCCAGTGTCAGCCTCTTTCCCTCGTCAGACCCAGTCTTCCTGGTGCCTGAGTTCCCTGATACATGTTTAACGCAGTGTACCTTGGGCAAGGAGACCTGCAGAGGCTCCCAACTCAAACATCACACCAGATCAGCAATTAGCAAAAGAGATTTCCTCAAGGGTCCCTTTGGACAAGTGTGGCATTTTATAGGGCTAGGTTTGCGGAGAGAGAGCTTCTGCCAGGATGGAGGCAGTGGCCTGCTAGAAATAGCAGCCACTCTGTCACTGCAGGCTGTGTCACCTTGGGCAGGTTATCTCTCTCAGCTGAGTCATAATATATCCACCTTGCAGGCTTTGTGTAAAAGGAAATAAGATAATGTATAATGGGCCCGCCCTAAGTGCTGGCTTGTTCGATGTATTTTAATGCTATGATTATAGTATCTGAGATATGATGACTGTAATTAGAATAAACTGGTACTGGCTTATTAATGGAGCAACTAGCTGTTCATAACCTTTTCCAGGCAGACATTTTGCTTTTGAGAACCTTAAATTTAAACTAGAACTCAGAGCAGAGAAGGGAATTTGTGAGTGTCCTCCCGAGCGCGGAGAGCAGCACAGGCAGCCAGAGATGCAGACACATGACCACCCCGCCCGTTTTACTTGGTATTGGCAGCCGGTGTTCTAGTTCCACGTTTCTAATTCTTCCACATCGGTTTTATGGTACAGATTTATGTAATCAATATATTATTTAGATAATCGATGCTTGAATAGGTTTGAGAACTTCTTTGCTTGCTTCTTTGTTTACCATTGCTTCTACGTGCTCCAGTTTTCTCCTTATAGTTCTTCCTGTAGTGTTTTTTCAGGGAGGGTCTGTGAGTGGTAAACTCTCTCAATGCATTGTAAGTTGATAGATATTTTCTCAGCTCTTTGTCCTCTGTCCCTGTTGTTACTAGTGTGCAGTCAGCCGTTTGTCTAATTTTTGTTCCTTGTAGGTAATCTGCTTTTTATCCCTGGTTGCTTTTAAGATGTTATTTTTATCTTCAGGTTCTACAATTCTACTTTATGCGTCTACAGAAGTTTGTTTTTATTTATCCTGCTTGGGACTCTGATTAACAAATATGTGGGTGAATATCATTTTGGAATATTCTCACTCATTAAATCTTCAAATACTGCCTTTCTCCCATTCTCTCTATTTTCTTTCTGGCGTTCCCACAATTTGTTGAATTTTCTCATTCATTTCACTTGTTTCTTAACCTATCATAGTTTCTCTTTATTTATTTTTGGTTCTTCTGGCTTAATTTCTTCAGCTCTAACTCCTAGTCAATAAATTCTATCAACTGTTTTTAATCTACTGTTTAAGCCATTCATTGTTTTCAATTTCAGTGTCTTTGCTTCTTATTTGTACAGATGCTATTTGCTTATCTTTTTTCCAAATTGATCCATTCTTTTTTAAAATATTATTTTTTGTTTGAAATTATTCTTTCACTTCCTTAATACCTTTAAATTTATTTCATAGTCACAGTCTGATTATTCTATCCTTCGTACCTCATGGGTTAATACTCTAGTTTGTGGTATTTGCTGACTCTCAGTCATGGTAGATGATTTTTATTGCACGTTTTATGATTTTTCATTATGAGTTATCTTCACAGTGCCTATGTCTTTGAGAATCTCTTATGGACTTCACTGAGGTCTTGTACCTCCAGATTTAGTTTTAGCTTTTGCCAGGTGACCTAGGGATATCATTGGCTTATAGCTCAGTTTTTATGTTAATTTCTTTGCTTGGTGGTTTGTGGAGAATGAAGGTAAGGTAATTTTTTTTTTTTTTAATTAAATTTATTGCGGTGACAATTGTTAGTAAAATTACATAGATTTCAGGTGTACAATTCTGTATTACATCATCTATAAATCCCATTGTATGTTCATCACCCAGAGTCAGTTCTTCCATCACCATATATTCGATCCCCCTTACCCTCACCTCCCCCCCCACCCCCCTTACCCTCTGGCAACCACTAAACTATTGTCCGTGTCTATGAGTTTCTGTTTCTCATTTGTTTGTCTTGTTCTTTTGTTGTTTTTGGTTTATATACCACATATCAGTGAAATCACATGGTTCTCTGCTTTTTCTGTCTGACTTGTTTCGCTCAGCATTACTCTCTCAAGATCCATCCATGTTGTCACAAATGTTCCTATATCATCTTTTCTCACTGCGAATAGTATTCCATTGTGTATATGTACCACAACTTCTTTATCCATTCATCTATCGAAGGACATTTTGGTTGTTTCCATGTCTTGGCCACTGTAAACAAAGCTGCAATGAACATTGGAGCACACGTGTCTTTATCTCTAAAGGTTATCAGATTTATTGGGTAGATACCCAGGACAGGAGTTGCTGGGTCATACGGCAATTCTATTCGTAATTCTTTGAGGAACCTCCACCCTGCCTTCCATAACGGCTGCACCAGTCTGCATTCCCACCAACAGTGTATGAGGGTTCTCTTTTCTCCACAACTCATCCAACATTTGTTACTATTTGTCTTGTTGATGATAGCCATTCTGACTGGGGTGAGGTGATATCTCATTGTGGTTTTGATTTGCATTTCTCTGATGATTAGTGATGTTGAGCATTTTTCATATGTTTATTTGCCATTTGTATGTCCTCTTTGGAGAAATGTCTCTTCAAGTCCTCTGCCCATTTTTCAATTGGGTTGTTTGTTTTTTTGTTGTTGAGTTGCATGAGTTCCTTGTATATTCTGGATACTAGCCCCTTATCGGAGGCACTGTTAGCAAAAATCTTCTCCCATTCAGTTGGTGGCCTCTTTATTTTGTCAATGGTTTCTTTTGCTGTGCAGAAGCTTTTAAGTTTCATATAGTCCCATTCGTTTATTTTAGCTTTTACTTCCATTGCCTTTGGAGTCAAGTTCATAAAATGCTCTTTGAACCCAAGGTCCATAAGTTTAGTACCTATGTTTTCTTCTATGCAGTTTATTGTGTCAGGTCTTATGCTTAAGTCTTTGATCCATTTTGAATTAACTTTGGTACATGGTGACAAATAGCAGTCCAGTTTCATTCTTTTGCACGTGGCTATCCAATTCTCCCAGCACCATTTATTGAAGAGGCTGTCTTTGCTCCATTGTATGTTTTAGCTTCTTTGTCAAAAATTATCTGTCCATATTTATGTGGTTTTATTTCTGGGTTCTCAATTCTATTCCATTGGTCTATGTGTCTGTTTTTCTGCCAATACCATGCTGTTTTGATTATTGTGGCCCTGTAGTACAGGCCAAAGTCAGGAAGTGTGATACCTCCATTATAGTTCTTTTTTCTTAAGATTGCTTTGGCTATTCGGGGTCTTTTGTGGTTCCAAACAAATCTGATGATTTTTTGTTCTATTTCTTTAAAATATGCCATTGGGATTTTGATGGGGATTGCATTGAATCTATATATTGCTTTGGGTAATATGGCTATTTTAACTATGTTGATTCTTCCAATCCGTGAGCACGGAATGTCTTTCCATTTCTTTGTGTCTTCTTCAATTTCTTTCAAAAATGTGTTATAGTTTTCAGCATATAGCTCTTTCACATCCTTGGTTAAGTTTATTCCTAGGTATTTTATTCTTTTTGCTGCAATTGCAAAAGGAATTGTTTTTGTATTTCTTTTTCTGAGATTTCATTGTTAGTATATAGGAAGGCAATGGACTTTTGTGCGTTGATTTTGTAGCCGGCAACTGTACTGTATTCGTTGATTGTTTCTAATAGCTTTTTTTGTGGAGTCTTTAGGGTTTTCTATATGTAGCATCATGTCATCTGCAAAGAGTGATAATTGAACTTCTTCATTCCCAATTTGGATGCCTTTTATTTCTTTCTCTTGTCTGATTGCTCTGGCAAGGACTTCCAACACTATGTTGAAAAGAAGAGGTGATAGGGGACATCCCTGTCGTGTTCCTGAACGTAGAGCAAAGGGCTTCAGTTTTTCTCCATTAATTATGAGATTAGCAGAGGGCTTGTCATATATGGCCTTTATTATGTTAAGGTATTTTCCTTCTATACCCATTTTATTAAGTGTTTTAATCATAAATGGATGTTGTATCTTGTCAAATGCTTTTTCTGCATCAATTGATATAATCATATGATTTTTGTCCTTTATTTTGTTTATGTGATGTATCACATTGATGGATTCTTGGATGTTGAACCATCCTTGTGCCCCGGGATGAACCCCACTTGGTCGTGATGAATAATCTTTTTAATGCATTGTTGTATTCGATTTGCTAGAATTTTATTTAGGATTTTTGCATCGGTATTCATTAGAGATATTGGTCTGTAGTTTTCTTTTTTGTGCTGTCCTTACCAGGTTTTGGTATCAGGGTAATGTTGGCCTCATAAAATGAGTTAGGGAGTACTGTCTCTTCTTCAATTTTTGGAAGAGTTTGTGCAGAATTGGTATTAGATCCTCTTTGAAGGTTTGGTAGAATTCACTAGTGAAGCCATCTGGTCCCGGACTTTTGCTTTTGGGAAGGTTTTGGATGACTGATTCAATTTAGTTACTGGTGATCGGTCTGTTTAGATTTTCCAGTTCTTCATGGTTCAGCCTTGGAAGGCTATATGTTTCTAAGAACTTGTCCATTTCTTCTAGGTTGTTGAATTTGGTGGCATATAGTCCTTCATAGTATTCTTGGATGATCCTTTGTATTTCTGTGGTGTCCGTGATAACTTCCCCTTTTACGTTTCTGATTTTGTTAATCAGTGTCTTCTCTCTTTTTATCTTAGTAAGTCTAGCCAAGGGTTTGTCAATTTTGTTAATCTTTTCAAAGAACCAGCTCTTTGTCACATTAATTTTTTCTATTGTCTTTTTGTTCTCTATTTCATTTAGTTCTGCTTTAATTTTTATTATTTCCTTTCTTCTGCTGACCTTGGGTTTTACTTGTTCTTCTTTTTCTAGTTCTTTAAGGTGTAACATGAGGTTATTTATTTGGGAGTTTTCTTGTTTCTTGAGATAGGCCTGTAATGAGATAAATTTCCCTCTTAAAACTGCTTTCGCTGCATCCCAGAAATTTTGGTAGGATGTATTTTCATTGTCATTTGTTTCTATGTATCTTTTGATCTCTCCTCTAATTTCTTCTTTGACCCAGTCCTTCTTTAAAAGTATGTTGTTTAATCTCCATGTATTTGTGTTTTTCCCCGCTTTCTTTTTACAGTTGATATCCAATTTCAAAGCCTTGTGATCAGAGAATATGCATGGTATGATTTCAATCTTCTTAAATTTGTTGAGACTGATTTTATGTCCCAATATATGGTCTATCCTTGAGAATGTTCCGTGTACACCAGAAAAGAATGTATAGTCTGATGTTTTAGGATGAAGTGCTCTATAAATGTCAATTATGTCCATTTCATCTAATGTGTCATTTAGGGCTACTATTTCGTTATTTATTTTCTGTTTGGATGATCTATCCATAGCTGTCAATGATGTATTTAAGTCCCCTAGTATAATTGTGTTTTGGTCAATTTCTCCCTTTAGTTCTGTTAGTAGTTGCTTGGTGTATTTCGGTGCTCCCTGATTGGGGGCATAAAAATTGATGACTGTTATGTCTTCTTGTTGTACAGTCCCCTTCACCAATATGAAATGTCCATCTTTATCTCTTGTTATCTTTTTCACCTTGAAGTCTGTTTCATCTGGTGTCATTATGGAAACACCTGATTTTCTCTGGGTACCATTTGCTTGGAGTGTCAATTTCCACCCTTTCACTTTGAGTCTATGCTTGTCCTTGTAGCTGAGATGTGTCTCTTGGAGACAGCATATGGTTGGGTTTAGTTTTTTCATCTAATCTGCTACTCTGTGCCTTTTTATTGGTGAGTTCAGTCCATTTACATTTAGGGTGATTATTGATATGTGAGGATTTCCTGTCATTCTATCTTTAGTTTTCTGGTAAGGCTGTGTCTCCATTGTTTCTTTGCCTTTTTGTTGTCTATTATTTCTGTGTGGTGGTATTCTATGATGTTTCCCTCTGTTTCTTCTTTTATTTCAGTATATATTTCAATTCTGGATTTATTTTGAGTGGTTACCCTTAAGTTTATGTAAAAGAAAGTTTGATATTTAGAGTATTCCATTTTCTTCAGCACGCTTACTTTCTCCATTCCCATATTCCGGTTCAGGCCTTTACTCCCCCTTTTTGAGTTTTGGTTGCCACAAATTGTCCCTGTTGATGGTGGTCGAATAGCCTCCTTTAGTATTTCTTGTAGTGCAGGTCGTGTATTAGAAAATTCCCTCAGCTTCTGTATGTCTGGAAAGGTCTTTATTCCTCCTTCATATCTAAAGGATATCTTTGCTGGATATATTATTCTTGGCTCATGATTTCTCTCTTTCAATAGTTTGAATATTTGGTTCCACTCCGTCCTGGCTTGTAGAGTTTCTGCTGAAAAATCTGATGATAATCTAATGGGCTTTCCTTTGTATGTTACCGTCTTCTTTTCCCTGGCTGCCTTGAGGATTCTTTCTTTGTCGTTGATTTTAGACAGCTTCAATACAATGTGCCTTGGAGAAGGCCTGTTGGGATTGAGGTAACTAGGTGTTCTATTTGCTTCTTGGATTCGAGGGTCCAGTTCTGTCCACAAATTTGGGAAGTTCTCATCGACAATTTGTTTGAATATATTCTCTGTTCCCTCTCTCTTTCTTCTCCTTCTGGTATGCCCATTATTCTTATATTGCTCTTTCTGATGGAGTCAGAAAGTTCTTGTAGAGTTCTTTCATTTCTTTTAAGTCTCAAGTCTCTTTCTTCTTCTCTCTGTGTCATTTCCAGGTTTCTATCTTCGATGTCACTGATTCTTTCCTCCATCTGGTCAACTCTACTACCTAAGCTGGTTATTTCATTCTTAATTTCTTCTATTGAGTTCTTAATCTCCAGAAATTCTATTTGGTTCTTTTTTAAGATTTCAATCTCTTTCGTAAAATGCTCATGCTGTTCTTTGATTGAGTTTCTGAGTTCCTTTAACTGCCTATCTGTGTTTTCTTGTATCTCGTTGAGTTCTTTCAGAACTGCAATCTTGAATTCTCTGTCATTTAAGTCACATATTTCTGTATCTTTAAGTGCCTTCTCTGGAGATTTTTCACTTTCTTTCTGAGCTATCTTGTTGCCTTGGTTATTCATGGCGATTACTGGTTTACTATTTCTCTTCCTAGACATCTACAGGAGTGACTTCTGCAACAGGTTGATAGAAAGCGGTCTTTCTTTTGTTTGCCAGTACTTGTTGGTAGAATGTTTTATTATTTCTCCAACTGCAACTTATTTTCTTCTCCCACACGGTAGTGCTATGTTTTCTCTGCACTATTCCAACTTCTCACACAATGGGGGATTCCCTGGGAGACGGGCTTCTCCTCTATTAATAGTTCGTCTAGGTCACAGGGCGCAGTGTCCCGGTGGGTATGCGGAGAGCTTTTGATGTTCGAAAGCTCTTCCAGCTGCTGATTCAGAGCCCATATATTTCAGCAGTTCTGTTTACTCCTGCAGGATCCGCCCAGATAGGTGGGGTCAGGGCGGGTGAGTTGTGAGAGGTGGCCCAGAGTAATGGCGGCGACCACCACCACAGCCGATCCTGCTTCCACAGCTCTCTCCCCTTTGCCGGAACTAGTTGGGCTGTGAATTTGTGTCTGCGTTACACAGTTCTCAAAATAGCAAATTTTCTGTTGTTTTGATCTGACACTGCTACTGTTTCACTTCTAGCACCGGGCAGGTGGGGGCGGGGCGAGCTCTGGGAGGGGAGGGGGCGGCCAGTCTCAGTGCCTAAGGCTCCGTTCTCTGCTCGGCAGTGCGGGCTTAAACCACCGTTTTCAGCCTTTTTCCCTCAGTCTTTTCTCCGAGGTCTCTGCCGTGAGCGTTGGATTCAGCCGTGTTATATGCTGTCCCCTCAGCCCTGGGGGCCACAAGCGGAGCCCTAGCAGTCCGAGTTCTTCCCTCTCCCGCAGCTGCGGTAGTTCCGGGAAGCAGCGAGCTCGGCGCACTGAGCGAGGTCTGCGTCCTCCGCCCACGCGGCTCCGTCTCCGCGCACTTCTCCCTTTCCTCCTCCCTCCACTCGCGCGAATCTCCCACCTGTAGGTGATTTCAGTCGGTAGTGGGCCTCTTCGTGTTGCCTGTGTGCTGTGCAGGGAGTCCTTTGTGGAGTTTTTGTTGTTCGATTCGTTGTAAATTCCAGGGGAGCTTTACAGAGGCTCACCTCACGCCGCCATTTTTCCGGAAGTCCCGAAGGTAAGGTAATTTTTAAAATATGAAGTACATGAGTCTCGGGCTCATGTTTCAGATTCTCAGGGGAGACATTTTATCTGTATTCAGAGACAAGGAAGAACAGACAAGCCTCCTAGTCCTTGCTCTGTGTCAGTGTATGGGCTTTTTCCCATGTTTCTCTTTCTTTGGATCTGCAGCCCTTCATATGTTTGACTAGATCCCACTTACTCAGTGTGGGCCTACTGTTCTCAGCTGCTCATTCACTCACTGCTATTCTCTTCCATGCTTCTGCACAGCATACCTTTGTTGCCATATTCCTAGTGCAATCCAGTTCCATCCTGTCAATGTGTATTACGTACCTACTGTGTTCCAGGAGCTGGGAGTTGCATTCCTAGTTCTGCTTGCTCCTGCAAACATGTAGATGAGCCCCAAGCTTTGAGAGCAAGAGGCTCCCAGCTTTCTTCTCCCTTTGCCTCTGAAGTAATCCCTAAGTTCATTGTCTTTCCCCATCCTAACAGGAGCAGGAAGAGAGGAAAGGTTTTGACTAGACCCTGAATCTTCTGTACTTCAGTGTTGTTACTTCCTCTGATTATTTTTTTTCATTCTTAAATTTGGAAGGGACCTCAAGAAATTTGGCCTGTCCCCTTTCCAGGTTTGCAGATGTGAGTCCACTGTGCTTTTCATGACATTATTTCATTGTTTGTGTAAGGATGGCCATAAAGCCAGAGACCTGCTAAGTAATCAGAAATCCACTTCAGTAGAAAGGTAGGCCATCGGCATGCAAAAGGGCTAATTAGACGGAGTACTGGAATGAGTGAGTACATGAGTCTCTCCTTGGCCCTTTGCAATCCAGAAGAATCTGGAAGCCTGAAAGCCAACACTAATTTAGTTTACTTTTGATTTTGTGCTCTGTGGCAGTCTGGCCTCCATTACCTGTTACAGCTGAACTGAAATGTTGGCCAGCCAGTTGCCGATTCCGAAAGAAATCAGCTGATGCTGAAGACAGTGTAAAGACAGGCCTTGTGACACTGGGACAAGCTCCAGTCTCCAAGGCATGAGATGTTGGTCCTAAAGCTGCTACTCTGCTATGTGATCTTGGATATATCACTTAACCTTGTTGAGCCTTGGTGCTCTCCTGCTAGGGAGGTTTCATAATACCTACCGTGTAGGATTGTTGTGGAGTCAAATAAGGTAACACACGAGAGAGGTTTTGTTTGCGGGGGCGGGGGAGTGAGTTTATAGTATTAAAAAATGTAAAAGACTATAAAGGAACCTGATTTAATTCGAGAGCAGTTTTAAACAATAACGCACTTAATACAGGAGTGAGATGACAAATGATCGTTAGTCTCTATCAGGCTTTTCTCTGGAGCCTGGCACTTCTCACCTTGACAGATTCTGCCCTTTTCTGTGGGAGAGATTTTTAAGCTGTTTAATTTCAATTGTCGATGTCCCTAAGGTGCATTGGATATGTTTCAATTAAGTTGAGAGGGTAAATGATCATCTCCTCCCATTGCTGGGAGCTGGGCTTGGCTGACTGTCCACCCACGGGCAGCAAGCACCAGAGGAAGCCGTGGGGTTTGTCTGCCTGTGAATGGAGGTGTTCTCTAGGGTAACAAGCACTAGTGCAGCCTTTTGGTCTGATCCCTACTGGGAGCGCCCCACACTGGGGCCTTGGGAGAGGGGCAGCAGGGCAGAAATCCTTGGAGGGAGTACAGCCTTGGTTCACACAGGCTTTTGGAGAGGTTGGCATGGAAATAAGAATTCAGGACATTGGCTCAAAGTTTAAATGAATTAGAGGAGAAACTTGGTACCAAAAGCAAAGAATCCATTTATACTGCTAGTAATTATTTTATTAAAAGCTTTGGTTGGAAAGTGCATATTTTCATCTTTTCAATATTTTAAAATTGGGTCTCTTTGATGGTTGGAGTTGTCAAGAGTTCCTATAGAAATGAAGGTGCTGGAGCATGTGCAAGAACCTGAGAGTGGGTGAGTTCTGACTACCCATCCTTCTCTGCTTTTTCTCCTAGGGCCAAGGACCCTGGACAGGCCTTGGAAGGCTGAGGGTCTGGTTCCCAGCCTGCCTTTCTCTAGGCCTGGGATTTGGGCAAGTGACCTATGTTCTCTGGCCTCAGTAGTCTCATCTCTAAAACCATGGGATTGAAATTCCGGACGGAGAAGGTGCCTCAGGGTCTGACAAATACTGCTGAATGAAAGAACGCAGAAGTACAATTGCAGGAAGTTATCACTGCCTGTAAATGATGGTCTCCAGCTCGTTTCTGGGGTGTGGCTGAATGCTGTGCAATATGAGCAATGGTGTCCTTATCATTGCTGATTTACAGGAAGGAAGGAAGGAAGGAAGGAAGGAAGGAAGGAAGGAAGGAAGGAAGGAAGGAGGGAGGGAGGGAGGGAGGGAGGGAAGGAGGGAAGGAAGGAAGGAAGGAAGGAAGGAAGGAAGGAAGGAAGGAAGAAGGAAGGAGGAAGGAGGGAGGGAGGGAGGAAGGAAGGAGGAAGGAAGGAAGGAGGAAGGAAGGAAGGAAGGAAGGAAGGAGGGAAGGAGGGAAGGAAGGAAGGAGGGAAGGAAGGAGGGAAGGAAGGAGGGAAGGAGGGAGGGAAGGAGGGAAGGAAGGAAGGAAGGAGGGAGGGAAGGAGGGAAGGAAGGAAGGAAGGAGGGAAGGAAGGAAGGAGGGAAGGAGGGAAAGAAGGAAGGAAAGGGCAGCGAGGGAGCCTCTCTGCCGGGATCTGGTCGGAGATGTCTCCTATGCAAGTGCTCCTGCTCCTGCCACGGGGTCGTCCCTGGGTCTCGCAGTCCAAGCCCTCCCCACCCCTGTAGCCTTCCCTTGTTCCCTGTGGGGCAGGCTGCTAATTCCCCAGTGGCTTGCACACCTGGCTAAGCACTGGTCCATTTTTCCCTTGGTAGAAAGCATAGCATCTCCTGCCAAGCATTCTTATTACTGCACGTTAAGCACTCGAAATTTGCTGGCATTTTTCTGGGGCCAGGTTATTAAATTACTTAACAAACAGTCATTAAAAAAAATAAATGGAGCGGTGTGCTCTAGAGGCTGCCAGCCAGGATTGGAGAGCTGCTGGGCTCCCAGCCCTGCTCCACCTAGTGAAACTCTGTGATAGCATCACAGTCCTAGGCACAGGCTTTGACAGGCTTCCAGTTCCTTGGTTACTTTTCTTTCTCCTACCCAGCATGATGATGGTCACAGAGGGCCTCTGCCTTCTCTTCATTTTGAACTTCTAGTGGGTGAGCAGTTGCGATCTAGAACCTTGTGGGGTTTGGGGAGCAGGTACTAGTGACAAGGCAACCTGGTCTTGATGACAACACCCCAGTGGTCAGTGCTGCCGACCATCTTTTCTGTGCTTATTCGACATCTGTGTATCCTGTTCTGTGAAACATCTCTTCTTGTTTTTTGCCCATTTTCTAATTGTATTGTTTGTTATTTTTACTGTTGAGTTTTGTAAACAAACAAACACACACACACACACACACACACACACACACACGAGGTCTGATAATTATAATAAGTTCACAGACTCATCCTAGAAAAAGTGCTACATACCTCATAGCTGAATATCACTACAGTCACCTTTGAAGTGCTCCCCTTGGGAAGCTCTGCACCCCCACTGTTGAAAAGAATGTTCATTATATATATTTCAGAAGCAAGTCATTTGTCAGGTATGTGGCTTGTAAATGTTTTCTCCCAGCCTAACTTTTTATTTTCTTTTCCATTAGGGTCATTCACAGAGGAAAAGTTTTAAATTTTGGTGAAGTACAATTTATCAGTTTTTCTCTTTTATGAATGGTGCGTTTGGTGTCAAGTCTAACTGTTCACCAGTCCTAGGTCCTAAAGACCTTCTCCTATGCTTCCTTCTAAAAGTTTTATAGTTTTATGTTTGCATTTAAATCTGTTTGAGTTAAGTTTTGTATAAGGTTTGAAGTTTAGGTTGAACTATTTTTTTTCCCCTATGGATATATAATTGCTCCAGCACCATTTGTTGGAAAAACGCTTTCATCCATTACTTTTGCACTTGTGTTATAAATCAGTTAGCTGTATTTGTATGGGTCTATTTCTTATTTTTCTATTTTCCCACTGATTTATGTCTGTCCCTTTGCCCATACCACATGGTCTTTAAAAATTTTTTTAAATCATTTTTAAAGAAATTAATTACATCTATTGGGGTAATATTTATTAATAACATTATATAAGTTTCAGGTGTACAATATCATCTGTATACGATGCCAGACAATTAGTTTCGCAAACATCCTAGAAAAAGTTCTGCATTCCTCATTGTTGAATGTCACTGTGGTCACCTTTTTGAAGTACTCCCCTTGGGAAACTATATACCGATGCCAGCACCTAGTCCACCCTTCAAAGCAGTTTTGGAATTCTTTTTCTGGAATGGCCATCAGAACTGTCGCCATATTACCCTTGATGTCCTGAATGTCATCAAAATGTCTTCCTTTCAATATTTCCTTTATGTTTGGGTAAAGAAAGAAGTAACTGGGGTCCAGATCAAGTGAGTAGGGAGGGTGTTCCAATACAGTTATTTGTTTACTGGTTAAAAACTCCCTCACAGACAGTGCTGTGTGAGCTGGTGCATTGTTGTGATGCAAGAGCCATGAATTGTTGGCGGAAAGTTCAAGTCGTCTAAATTTTTCACACAGTAAACTTGGTTAACTGTTTGTCCAGTTGGTACAAATTCATAATGAATAATCCCTCTGATATCAAAAAAGGTTAGCAACATCGTTGCAACAAGTTCTGGAACTTAATTGTCAGACCTCATATATTCCCTATGCTGTACATTACACCCCCATGACTTTTTTTTTTTAAAGATTTTATTGGGGAAGGGGAACAGGACTTTACTGGGGAACAGTGTGTACTTCCAGGTCTTTTTCCAAGTCAAGTTGTTGTCCTTTCAATCTTAGTTGTGGAGGGCACAGCTCAGCTCCAGGTCCAATTGCTGTTGTTAGTTGCAGGGAGCACAGCCCACCATCCCTTGTGGGAGTCGAGGAATCGAACCAGCAACCTTGTGGTTGAGAGCCCACTGGCCCATGTAGGAATCAAACCGGCAACCTTTGGAGTTAGGAGCATGGAGCTCCAACTGCCTGAGCCACCGGGCCGGCCCCATGACTTATTTTATACCTGGAAATTTGGATCTCTTATTCCCTTTCACCTTCCCCCTGCCTTTTAACTTTTCAATTACAGTTGACATTCAATATTATTTTATATTAATTTCAGGTGTATAGCATAGTGGTTAGACATTTGTATAATTTAAGAAATGATGCCTAGTACCTATCTGGCACTATACATAGTTATTACCATATTATTGACTATATTCCCTGTGCTTTACTTTACATCTGCATGACTATTTTGTAACTATCAATTTGTACTTCATTATCCTTTCACTTTTTTCACCCTGCCTTCCAAACGCCTCCCGTCTATCACTGAACAAATCCAATACCCACCTGCACCATATATAGTTATTACAATATTATTGACTATATTCCTTATGCTATACCCAATACCCCCATGTGTAACAACCAATTTGTAGTTCTTAATCCCTTCCCCCTTTTCACTCCCCTCCACCCTCTCAATTCTCGCAACCATCAATATGTCCTCTGTGTCTATAAGTTTGTTTCTGTTTGTTTGTTTATGTTGTTCTTTAGATTTCACATATAAGTGAAATCTCATTACATCTATCTTTCTCTGTCTGACATTTCAGTCAGCACAATATCCCTTAGGTCCACCCAGCTGCAGCAGATGGCAAGAACCCATTCCCATCCATGGCAGAGCAATATTCTGTTATATAGATGTACCACCTCCTCTTTATCCATTCATCCATTGATGGACACCCAGGCTGCCTCCACATCTTGGCCACTATAAACAATGCTACAATGAACATGTGGGTGCACACATATCCTCGAAGTAGCATTTTGGGTTTCTTCAGATAAATACCCTGAAATGAGATTACCAGATCCTTCTTTGTCTCATTGTAGTCTTTGTTTTAAAATCTATTTTGTCTCGTATAAGTAGTGTTGCTCCAATTTTTTGTTGTTGTTGTTTTTCACTTCCATTTTCATGAAATATAATTTTCCATCTCTTTGCATTCAATCTGTGTGTGTCTTTCAATCTGAATTGAGTGTCTTATAGGCAGCATATGTAAGGGTCTTGTTTTCTTATCCATTCAGCCCTCCAGAGTCTTTTGAGTGGAGCATGTAATCCATTTGCATCAAAAGCAAATGTTGATAGATATGTAGATACTGCCATTTTATTATTTATAATTTGATATTTTTTCTTTTTTAATCTTAAAGAAGTCCCTCTAACATTCTTCGTAATACTGGTTTGGTGTTGATGAACTCCTTTAGCTTTTTCTTTTCTGGAAAGCTCTTTATCTGTCCTTCGATTCTAAATGATACCTTTGCTGCATAGAGAAGTCTTGTAGGTCCTTGTATTTCATCATGTTGAACATTTTATGCCTATCCTTTCTGGCCTGCCAGGTTTCTGTTGAGAAATCAGCTGACATTCTTATGAGAGCTCCCTTGTATGTAGCTAACTGCTTTTCTCTTGCTGCTTTTAGGATTCACTCTTTGTCTTATCCTTTGCCATTTTAACTATAATGTGCCTTGTGTTTGGGTTCATCTTATTTGGGGCTCTGTTCTTTCTAAACTTGTAAGTCTATTTCCTTTGCCAGGTTAGGAAAGTTTTTAGTCATTATTTCCTCAAATGTGTTCTCAATTTCTTGCTTTCTCTCTTCTCCTTCTGGTACCCCTATAATGTGAATGTTGTTATGCTTGATGTTGTCCCAGAGGCCCCTTAAACTCTCCTCATTTTTTTGGATTTTTTTTTTCTTTTTGCTGTTCCAATTGGGTATTTTCTGCTACCTTGTCATCCAAATCACTGATTGGATCCTTTGCTTCACCTAGTCTATTGGTGATTCTTTCTCGTGCATTCTTCATTTCAGTTATTGTATTCTTTACTTCTGACTGGTTCTTTTTTATGGTTTCTATGTCCTTTTTTTATGCTTATTATCTCTCTGTTGAAGTTATTACTAAGTTCCTTGAGCATCCTTATAACCATCGTTTTGAACTCTGTATCTGGTAGGTTGCTTGCCTCTGTTTCGTTTAGTTCTTTTCTGGATTTTTTCCCCTGTTATTTTATTTGGGGTGTATTTCTTTGTTTCCCCATTTTGACTGCCTCTAGGTTGTTTCTGTGTATTAGGTAGATCTGCTACATCCTTCAGTCTTGTCTAGGTGTCTTGCGGGGCCTTGCCACAGTCTCCTTGGTCACCTGCACCAGGTTTTCTAGTAGTGTCCCTGTGTGGGCTGTGTGTGCTCTCCTGTTAGAGTTGAGGTTGATTGTTATTGGCACATCAGTGAGTGAGATTGACCCTCAGGCTGATTTGCTGTGGAATTTGGCCATGTCCACAGCTTACATGTTGCTATGCAGGGGGCTTACCCCACTGAGTTGGATTCACCCCAGTGGGTTGTTGCCTGTTGAGACCACCCTTTGTGTGTGCCACTTGTGGGGCTAATTGGGTGGTGTTCTGCGGTGGTCTAAAGCCAACCTCCAAGTATGTTGGTTCTGGGCCTCTTGTGAAGGGCTCCAGTGCAGACCCAGGTCACCCACTGCCTGTTAGCCAGCCAGGGACTACCTGGTAAGAGCTGCACAGCAATCCACAGTTGCTTGTTGCCTG
Organism: Rhinolophus sinicus; assembly: GCF_036562045.2. Taxonomy (NCBI): domain Eukaryota; kingdom Metazoa; phylum Chordata; class Mammalia; order Chiroptera; family Rhinolophidae; genus Rhinolophus; species Rhinolophus sinicus. The sequence goes on from NC_133751.1 coordinate 110,505,285, forward strand.
TACTAATCCTGGAGTCGCATTGGAGAGGCCGCGCTGCAAACCAAGGACCTCTGCCGTCACTACTGGGTCTCGGGTAGCTCTGCAAAATGCCTGGACACCCTGAGGCCTGCTGCCACCTGCTGGCTCTCTTAAGGTTCAGCCACTGATAAAATGTCATGAGGTTCACAAGTTGAGTGAGGCAGAGTCTCAGGGAATCACTAGAGTAGGAAGAGATGTAGTCACCAGGTTAATGTAAATTCTGGTTTGGTGACAGTGCTGAGCCTGAAGCTACTCAGCAAGTCTCAGAGCACCAAGGCCAGTGGCCTACCACCTGCAGTCTGCCAGACTCTGATAGTTTTCCAAGAAAGGTGTTGGCCGCTCTTGGAGAAAGTGCTTCTGGTGTTGGGGAAGCTGGGTAGGGTGGGGTCCCAGTGAGTCAGCAGGGCAGAACTGCAGAATTCACCAGGCCAGTCAGATTCAGATTTGGCCTGTGCAGGCAGGCTCAACACAGAAAAGATGGCGCCCACCTGCTGGGTGCCTGGGAGGAGGCCCTCCCCAGAGGAAAATGGCAACACTCTTCCAGCCCTCAACCTGAAGCAACACAAATCAGTTTGCCCCCTGTATGTGTCCGACACCCCCCGTGTTACTGTCCCTGCAATGGAGCCCAAAGTGAGTGCCTGGGAGTGAGAAAGTCTGTGAGTGGAACCTTTAAGAGAACACCTGGGTTTCCTGCCACTGTGCGTCCCACCTGGATGGTCATAATCCCCACTGTTTTTCACAGTCAAATGCTGTGGGGGCTATTCTTCCCAGCACGAGTACTCTGCAATGGGGAGGCCAGTGTAGGGCTGGGGTTCCCCACTCCTCTGTGGAAAACCTCTGTGGTCAAGATATTCTTCCCGGTTCTCAACGGCCACACAGAGGTTTGGGGTTAGCCAGTGCTGCATCTCCACCCCTCCTGCCAGCTTCTTCTTTATATCTTTAGTTATAAAACTTCTGTTAAGCCAGAAGTTTTGAACTTCTGTTCAGACTTCATATGGTTCTATAGGTTGATTGTTCTATAATTTAGTTATAACTTTAATTTATTCATGGAAAGAAGCAGGTGTAGTGTTTATCTAATCCACCATCTTGGGTTTTCTCCCCTATAATATTTTTATTGGGCTTATTTATGAATTTTATTAGTTAATATTGTGTTAAGGATTTTTATATCTATGTTCATGAGGGATATTGGACTGTGGTATCCTTTCTTTGTACTCTCTTGGTCTTATTTTCATTAGGGCAATACTGACCTCATAAAATTAGTTGAGAGTGTTCTCTCCTCTTCTATTTTCTGGAAAAGACTGCATAGAATGGGTGTCAATTCTTCTTTAATTGTTTGGGAGAATCCTCCAGTGAAACCATCTGGACCTAGAGGTATCTTTTTGGGGATATTTTAACTTACAAATTCAATATCTTTAAGAATTATAGAGTTATTCAAGTGAACTATTTCACATTAAGTTAGTTGTGCTTTTTATTTTCTTTATTTAAATGAAAAAATTCAATTACAGTTGACATTCAATATTAGTTTCAGGTGTACTGCATAGTGGTTAGACATTTATATAACTTATGAACTAATCCTCCTGATAAGTCTAGTACCCACTTGGTATGATACATACCATGTTTCCCTGAAAATAAGACCTAGCCAGACAATCAGCTCTAATGCATCTTTTGGAGCAAAAATTAATATAAGACCTGGTCTTATATTATGCTATATAAGACCCGGTCTTAGTAAAATAAGACCGGGTCTTATATTAATTTTTGCTCCAAAAAGACACATTAGAGGTGATTGTCTGGCGAAGTCTTACTTTTGGGGAAACACTGTAGTTATTACAATGTCGTTGACTATATTCCCTATGCTGTACTTTATATCTCCATTGCTATTTTGTAACTACCAATTTGTATTTCTTAATTCTTCTACCTTTTTTACCCAGATGCCCATCCCCCTCCCATCTGGTAACCATCCTGTAACTCATAGACATCTGAATCTATGAGTCTGTTTCTGTTTTGTTTGTTTGGTTATTTAAATTCCACATATAACTGAGATCATATAGTATTTGTCTTTCACTTAGCATAATACCCTATTAATGCATCCACGTTGCTACAAATGATAAGATTTCATTCTTTTTTAATGGCCAAGTGACATTCCATTGTATATATGTCCCATATTACCTTTCCTCATTTATTTATTGATGAATTTAGGTTGCTCCATATCTTGGCTATTGTAAATAATACTGTTAATGTTTGCTTTATATACTGAGGTGTTCCTATTGGGTGTGTAAATGTTTACAAGGGTTGTATCCTCTTGTTGGATTGATTTCTTTATCACTTTGAAATGTCATTTGTGTTTCTTGTTATTGCCTTTTCTTTAAAGTCTATTTTGTCTAATATAAATATGGCTACCCAAGCTTTCTTCATTTCCATTTGCATGTATTATCTTTTTCCAGTCCCTGTGTGTCTTTATTTTCTTTTCTTCTTTTATTTGATTGTTTGTTTGTTTGTTTGTTTGTTTATTTATTTATTTATTTAATTTATTGGGGTGACAATTGTTAATAAAATTACACAGATTTCAGGTGTACAATTCTGTATTACATCATCTATAAATCCCATTGTGTGTTCACCATGCAGAGTCAGTTCTCCTTCCATCACCATATATTTGATCCCACTTACCCTCACCTCCCACCCCCCACCCCCTTTACCCTCTGGTAACCACTAAACTATTGTCTGTGTCTATGAGTTTTTATTTCTCATTTGTTTGTCTTGTTCTTTTGTTGTTTTTGGTTTATATACCACGTATCAGTGAAATCATATGTTTCTCTGCTTTTTCTGTCTGCCTCATTTCGCTCAGCATTACACTCTCAAGATCCATCCATGTTGTCACAAATGGTTCCATTTCATCTTTTCTTACCGCCGAATAGTATTCCATTGTGTATATATACCACAACTTGTTTATCCATTCATCTATTGAAGGACATTTTGGTTGTTTCCATGTCTTGGCCACTGTAAACAAAGCTGCAGTGAACATTGGAGCACACGTGTCTTTATTTCTGAATGTTTTCAGATTTTTTGGGTAGATACCCAGGAGAGGGATTGCTGGGTCATGTGGTAATTCTAATCGTAATTTTTTGAGGAACCTCCACACTGCCTTCCATAACGGCTGCACCAGTCTGCATTCCCACCAACAGTATATGAGGGTTCCTTTTCTCCACAGCCTCTCCAACACTTGTTACTATTTGTCTTGTTGATGATAGCCATTCTGACTGGGGTGAGGTGATATTTCACTGTGGTCTTTATTTGCATTTCTCTGATGATTAGTGATGTTGAACATTTTTTCATATGTCTATTTGCCATTTGTATGTCCTCTTTGGAGAAATGTCTCTTCAGGTCCTCTGCCCATTTTTCAATTGGGCTGTTTGTTTTGTTGTTGTTGTGTTTCCTGAGTTCCTTGTATATTTTGGATATTAGCCCCTTATCGGAGGCACTGTTTGCAAAAATCTTCTCCCATTCAGTTGGTGGCCTCTTTATTTTGTCAATGGTTTCTTTTGCTGTGCAGAAGCTTTTAAGTTTCATATAGTCCCATTCATTTATTTTAGCTTTTACTTCCCTTGCCTTTGGAGTCAAGTTCATAAAATGCTCTTTGAACCCAAGGTCCATAAGTTTAGTACCTATGTTTTCTTCTATGCAGTTTATTGTGTCAGGTCTTATGCTTAAGTCTTTGATCCATTTTGAATTAATTTTGGTACATGGTGACAGATAGCAATCCAATTTCATTCTTTTGCACGTGGCTATCCAATTCTCCCAGCACCATTTATTGAAGAGGCTGTCTTTGCTCCATTGCATGTTTTTTGCTTCTTTGTCAAAAATTATCTGTCAATATTTATGGGTTTTTTTTTCTGGGTTCTCAATTCTATTCCATTGGTCTATGTGTCTATTCCATGGTTTTTCTGCCAATACCATGCTGTTTTGATTATTGTAGCCCTGTAGTACAAGCTAAAGTCAGGGAGTGTGATACCTCCAGCATTGTTCTTTTTTCTTAAGATTGCTTTGGCTATTTGGGGTCTTTTGTGGTTCCAAACAAATCTGATGATTTTTTTGTTCTATTACTTTAAAAAATGCCATTGGGATTTTGATGGGGATTGCATTGAATCTGTATATTGCTTTGGGTAATGTGGCCATTTTAACTATGTTGATTCTTCCAATCCATGAGCACGGAATGTCTTTCCATTTCTTTGTGTCTTCTTCAATTTCTTTCAAAAATATCTTATAGTTTTCAGCATATAGGTCCTTCACATCCTTGGTTGTTTATTCCTAGGTATTTTATTCTTTTTGCTGCAATTGCAAAAGGAATTGTTTTTTGTATTTCTTTTTCTGAGATTTCATTGTTAGTATATAAGAAGGCAATGGACTTTTGTGCGTTGATTTTGTAGCCAGCAACTTTACTGTATTCGTTGATTGTTTCTAATAGCTTTTCGGTGGAGTATTTAGGGTTTAAAGAGGAAATCTTTAAAAAATAAAATAATTTAAAAGAGGTTCAACTTCTCTAGTAGTCATGGAAATAAAAATGAAGGAAACAATGACGTGCTACTCTTCACATCAGATTGGCAATAATTAAAAACAAAACAAAATGCCTAGTGCTTGCAAAGCTGTGGTAAAAAGGGCACTGCTGTATGTTGTTAGCGGGACTGTTACTTATTATTGCATTTTTGGAAAGTTAATATGACAATACCTATTTGAAATGCCATATCTGGGACTCCATCTTTTAGAAATCCGTTTACTGAAGAATTATTTACAGTGGTAACAAAAGGTAAACCAGAGGTAACCTGCACGCCCTGGTGGAATGGTTGGAATGGTTGAATTAATTGGAATACACTCCCATTGTGGAGTCTTTTGCAGCTATCAATGACAATGAGCTAGACATCGATCTGTTCTCCTGGAGGAATTCCATATTATATGTACTACCAAGTTTGTTTTTTTTTAAAGCAAGCTTAGAGAAAGAAATGAAAAGCCTTCTGTATGGGAACCTATCTAGCTCTCTGTCTTTGTTCCCTCTCCCCCATTTTACTGTGTTCTTCAGTCATACCTGTGATTCCTGGAATGGGCCTCACTTCTGGGCTTTGCCCACGCTGTTCCAGTTGCCTGGAAAGCCCTCCACTGCTTGCTGCCTTGTTAATTCCTCCTAGGGGTCACATTAAGGAGATGTCCCTTCCTCCCGGAATCCATGCCTCCCCTCCCCTCCCTCCGATGTGCCTCCAGACCCCCAGGCTTCCTCTGCCCTGTCCTTATGATGTTGCTACTCCTGGTCTTTTTCCCTCTGGCGTGGGGGTCCTCATGGGGAGAGGGGTCATATGTTGGATGTTTGAATGCTCCATGCCGGGCACCAGGCTGGAGAGGGTGTGGGGTTGGGTAGTAGGGTTATAGAGAAGTGAAGGTGATCTGTGGCCACTGCCTGTAGGGGTGGGCTGACCATTGGGAATTGAACTGTGAGTGAGGAGACCATCAGAAACTTTCTTGCCTGTTTCCCCAGACTTAGTTTTAGGAAGTGTCTATCTATTTAAAATGTTATGTTCTCTGTTACCAGAATATTTTGAATGAAGCATTACGTATTTTCTGGTTCTTTAAAGGTGGTTGGAACTAGGGTGATCATTCTGTCCCAGCTCGCGCAGGGCTCTCCTGGCTGTGGCGCTGAAAGTCCCACGTCCCAGGCAAAGCTGGATGGCAGCTACCCCTGCAGTCTGAGCTGGGTAAGGCTTCTTGTTTCCTCCCCTAGAGTCCATCTTGCTGTGTGACGCATGCGGTCATCAGAAGAAGGCTTCTAAGGGAGAATGGTACTGGGTCCTGGCATGGCCAGGTCTGGCCAGATTCCTGACTTTCAGTGAGTGAGCTCAAATAACATACTTAACTCTATGAACCTCAATTTCCTACTACACAAAATGGGCATAAAAATCCTAAATCAGGTTGATGGCAACTTTCAGTGTGATATAAATAAAGCCACCAGAGCGAGGTGGTCGTAGTAACAGGTCTACCACTAGTAGCACACAGTGGGGCCAGGCACTGTGGTTTTTAACTTTCAACAATCTTAGGGATCAGAGCTGCTAAGACTTCATTTGACAGACAAGATGGCTGAGGCTAAGCGATCTGCCCAGGGTTGCAGACAAGTAGGTGGCAGGGGTAGTAGCTGTTCAGACCGCTGGGGCCCTGTCCCTTTCTAATAACGGCAGGCTGCAGGTTCTGGGAGCTGGCCAGTGTGCTGATATCACTTGACTCCATGCTCAGTTGGTGGTTTTTGCTTGGACCAGGCATCCCCATGATTGTTGGGCTATCCTGCTAGGGTGTCCCCAGCTCCCTCCTCTGGCCTTGCATACTGGGAACAGCTAGCAAAGCCAGCAGCCCCTGGTGCCTATGGTACATGGCTCAGGGCTTCCTTAGAGACGGGAGAAATCAAGGGACCAGCAAGGTGATCTGGGAAGTGATTCATTCATTCATTCATTCATTCATTCATTCATTCATTCATTCACTTTTCATTCAAACAATGTTTCTTGTATGCATGGATTCATGCATGCACGCACTTGCCCTCTTCATCACCTCCAAGGGAGGGAGAGTCCCACCAGTGAACACACTGGTGTCAGAGTGGGGGAGGGCTGTCTGTCTGGGGCAGTCAGTGAAGACTGGAGGAGGATGCCCTTAAACTTGCCTGGAAAGACTGACTATGCGTCTGGGTGGGCAAGCTACAGGCAGTGTTCCAGCAGAAGGGCAGGAGCATGGGAAGGCTGGAGCCACAGTGAGTGGGAAGCCCTGGGCAGTTTTGCACCACTGGAGTTCAGGGAGTGTTACAGGGCAGCGGTGGGGAGAACACACTGGCTCTGGGGCCTTATGGAGGCCACAAACGGTCACTGGAGAGTTCTGAGGGGCCATGGCAGCCAGGTTTGTGGGCTAGGAAGGTACAGTCGGGGTTATTGGGGGGCTGGAGCGGCCCAGGGAGGGATGGTGGAGGCTGAGAGCAGGGCAGGGCGAATCTCTCTTGCCCCTGTACATGGTACTCATGTTCTTGACAGCTCTCCAGGTGGCCCCTGTGTCCCTGTCCCCCTGTTGGCCTGGGCTGGCATAGATAGCTGATAGAATGATGGTGATTGGATGAGGGACTCAGAAACTGACTGAACACAGTGGGTCGGAGGAAAAGGGAGAGATCTGGCCTGAGGTCCAGGGCCCAAAGTGGGGGGTAGGGGTAGGGGGAGAGGAGACACAGGAAGAGGAGGAGTAGGAGGTGGAGGCTTTCTGAGGTAAGAGGAGTGAGGAGGGCTTGATTTGAATTTGGAAAGAAAGACACTCCCCCCTGCCTTCCACAGAGATCAAGAGCCTCTCAGCTGCCCTGACAGTCCCCCAGCTGGCTGTTTGGCACAATATACAATTTCTTTGCATAACAGACAGAATAATCTAATTTTCTCACTGGCTACACAGCTTAGCTTTCAATCAATTATCCCCAAATACATTTAAAAAAGTCTCCGTGTCACATCTCTGCCTGCTAGGTGCTCCATTTTTCCTGCCAAGGAATTTGCAAATCAATTGCATTAACAATACTTTCTAAAAATTACCTTCCATTGCCTGTGATGTCACCCAAGGTTAATGCACTCCTGCTAAATAATGCATCAGGAAGTGGGTGGCTTTCCCCCTCTCCCTGGGATGCAATAAAAGAAGCAGCATGTTTTGGTATTGGGCCACCTGGCTGCAGTCTTGGGGCTCTGGCGGGAGGCTGGGTCTGGGGAGAGAGCAAGCCAGCTGGGAGGCCCCGCTGCAGGGCTGCTTACTGTGGACGGAAAAGGGGCCACATGTTAAACCTCACAAACTCAGGAGACTGAAAATAACCACATAGGATGGTGTGAGCATAAAAATTCCTAACTAAGGTGGGCCATGGCGGGAAGTCACATTCTCGGCCTGTGGCTTCCTTAACAAAGGTCAGTCTTTACCTTAAGTGAGCCTGTCTGTCATCTTTTGGCATCTAAGATAACATACCCTTGGAATGTCAGAGTGATCTCCTTTTCAGAACCCTCCAGGGGGCACAACCCACCACACCAGAGCAGGAAACTACAAAATCTCTCATTGTTACCTTGTTCCCCAAGTACCATCTCTGTGCGCTGTAAAATGCTATTAGCTATCCTGTACCCACCAACGTAAAAGAAGTACCTGTCTCTCCATTTTGCTTTTTAATCCAATCCCAGAGATTTCCCTGCTTTCCTTTCTCCTACCCTCTTAGTCTACAACCAATGGATTTCATGTAACCTTCCTCCTTTGATTCTGATGTATAAAATAAGTTGCAAAACAGACATTTTCTGGAGCATTTTCTTAATCTGTTGAGTCTTTGCTTCCCAGCAATTGTCAGTTTGGCTCAAATAAACTCTTATAAGCTTTCTCTTTGGCTGGATGTTTTTTCGTCGATGTTACACGCAGGGCCGCCTGAGCAAATCCTGTACCTTCCAGCACCTAAGCTCTGCCCTGGAACACGGGGTGGGTATTCCTACGTTCTGGTAGCTTTAGTGAGGGTCCAGATAAGTCCATCCTGGAGCTTGCCCATGGGAGATGTGGGATTGATACAGAAGAGTTAGCATGTCCCTAGGTAGACAGGGAGGTCCCTGGTGGAATAAATAAAGATAGCCATATCCTAAAACTCCAGGTTTTGAAATCACTCCTTCGCTCCAGGACATAACGTAACAAGGCCTTGAAGTTAATCATAAAATTCATTTTGGCCTGACAAATGGAGCAGATCTGATAGATAATGATGTAGATGATGTTGGATCTGCTAGAAGTTTCTGGGTGTGGGCCGGGATCGTGTCTCGTGAAGCCGAAGAATGGAAACACGGACCAGGGAGAGGCAAAGAGTTTTAAAAAGAGGATAGTTTATTAGAGGCAGGAGAAGAGGTTGCAGCTCCCAAGCGGGAGGGGGTCCTGAATGGGGGTGCCCGTGACTGAGGCAAAAGCTCTTACTTTTATACCTTCCCTTGCCTGCTTGGGGAAGGGGAGATGTTTGGAGAAGGGAACTGGCGCCTTCTAATGAAATTTGTCTGCCAGGTTTGTTCTTGCCCATCCTACAGGAATTAGCAAAGTAACCCACTCTTATCTATCAGATCTGCTCCATTTGTCAGGCCAAAAGGAATTTTATGATTAACCTCAAGGCCTTGTTACATTATGTCCTGGAAGGAAGGAGTGATTTCAAAACTTTAAGTTTTAGGATATGGCTGTCTTCTGTTTATTCCACCAGGGACCTCCCTGTCTACCTAGGGACAGGCTAACTCTTCTGTATCAATAAGAGTGGGTTACTTTGCTAATTCCTTTAGGATGGGCAAGCAGAACAAACCTGGTAGATGAATTTCATTAGAAGGCGCCCGTTCCCTTCTTCAAATAAGTTCCCTTTTTCAAACAGCTCCCCTTCTCCAAGCAGGCAAGGGAAGGTATAAAAGTAAGAGCTTTTGCCTCAGTCACTAGGCACCCCATTCGGGACCCTGTCCCACTCGGGAGCTGCAGCCTCTTCTCCTGCCTCTAATAAATTATCCTCTTTTTAAAACTCTTTGCCTCTCCCTGGTCCATGTTTCCATTCTTCGGCTTCACGAGACACGATCCCGGCCCACACCCAGAAACTTCTAGCAGATCCAACATCACCTACATCAGGATGGCTGTGGTTCTCCCTGTGCTGCAGCCCAGTGTGGCGGGGAAGCGACTTTTGGCTCCCAGTCGTTGGTTACCCTGGGGAGTGTCTGGGGTATAGAGGGCTTTCCTCACTGGCCAGGCTCCCAGCCAGAGGGGCCCGTGGATCTCCATTCCTAAGCTCTCACCATCCCACGTGCAGGGCTCCCTGGAGAGGCTGCTGTGCTCTGAGTGCAGCCGGGACCCTGATGCAGGCCTGGGGGTTTCTGCAGGAGTGGTGGTCCTGGGGGAGAGCAGTGTGTCCTGAAGATCAGGCAGCACCTGAGCTGGGCTTGGTTGGTGGGTGGGTGGTGCGAGGATCTGGGCCTTTGGCTGGGGTTTATGCTGTTCCTTCATCAGATGCTGTGTGTAGTGTGCACATGTGCGTGTGTGTGCACGCTCCATCACTCTGATAGGGCAGATAGACAGACAGAAATGAGCAGGAGAAGGAGAAATCTAGCCCTGCTTAGAAAGCCCCTTGCTGCAGCTCCTACTTGGGTCAAGGCCCCTTGCAGTTGCCCAGCAGGATTCCAGGCTCACACATACCCCTAAGGGATGTGTTTGCACATGCCCCTAAATAAAAGAAAAACTTTAGAAGAGAAGACATCCTGTTTATCAGGGAACACATCCTGTTTGTCAGGACCATCAATACCTCACTAGCCCAACAAGATTCCAGGTTTTCACATACCCCAAAGCGGTATGCTTACACATGCCCCCAAATCAAAGCAATGCATTTCTAAATGCCAGAAGACTAGGCGACCCAGGGGAAGAAAGAGAGATAAGAGAAGGGAGAGGGGGAGGCAATTCTACCCACAGAAGTAAAAGCCTTCACACATTGTAAGGAGAGGCTGCTTCCCTCTTTTGGGTCAGCCTGCTCCACGTCTGGGAGTGTACTTTCTTTCACTTATACATTTCTGGCTGTTTTATTCTGCACAAATTATGTCTCTTGATTGAAGTCTTTCCTTCAAGAAGATGAGAGTTGAGGTTTCAAGGCCATTTCCTGGTAACAACTGCATGAGTGAGAAGGAGTGGGCCCTGATTCTGGGTAGAGGGAGGCCTTCCACACCAGGGGCCACAGGACCTGGGAGGGCCATCCTCTGGGACTCCAGAACTTGCTGGCAGAAATACAGTTTATTTTTTTCCTGTATGACTGTTGCTAGTACTAGTGTCTTAACAGCTGTATTTTAATATTGCAAGCTAAAATTGTAGAGTTTCTAGAAGATCAAAATAAATTGCAGCACAGTTTACAACAGCCACCACAAAGCAAAGGTCTGGAAGTGGCCTGAGCTCCTGGGTGCACAGAAAGACCTGGTCCCAGCACTGCCTGTGTCACCTACCTGGGAAGCTCGGGCTGCCATCTGCGTTGGACCAGGGCCCCGTGTAGAATGCACACTGCATCTCCCAATCAATCAATTGCACTGTGTCTTATTCATGTCATGGGAGTGTGCACTGCTGGAGAATGGCCTGTCTGTCTGCAGGGCTGCAAAGACCAAGGGAAGAAGGGCGTGACTGTCTAGGGAAGTGAGAGAGGGTTCTGGAAGGAGAGGACTTTGGGTGGAAGATGAAGGACGAGCAGGGAGCATGGAAGTTCCTGAGACCACGGAAAGTGTTATCTGGAGCGCCTGGTGGAGCACTGGGAGAGGGATCCGGTTGTCTGGTGACAGGCTGAGGAGTTTGTGTTGTCTCCCGCAGACTGGCATTCCTAGGTGTGCATCTGGAAATGCGGACTCCAAAGGCTGGGTGGGCAGCCAGCAGGCGCTGTGTGGTCACGGCAGTCTGCAAAGTGCTGCCCACTGGGCTGCAAACCCCGGTTGCTGATCAAGCGTGTGTGAGACAATCACAGCTCTGGGAGGTCCTGATGCTTTTCACCTAATGAAAAATGTCCCCCAGGTACAGGGCCACCAAGACGCTTTTGTTATGTCATTTGTATTAACATAACACAGAAATGGGTTTTGTGGAATAGACTCTGGGAAATACTGCTGGGGGTGGTGAGGAAACAGCGGGCTGTGCCTTGTCACCTGTGAGTCACTCTGGCCGGGTTCTGGCCTGCGAAGGATGGGATGACTGATGCCGGGGCACCGGCTGGCTCGGGTGGTCCTGCACTCGGGACTCGTGTAGTGAGAGCCTCTGAAGACCAGCAGTGCTTGGGACCAGCGACACCTGGGGTCATTTGTGGCTGTAGTATCCTGGTATTCAGGCCTTCATACAGACGACCTGATCTGATATTTCTGAACCAGAGGATAAAGTGAGGAATGAAGAAGAAATAAAACTTGAAGTGTATTGAGTCAGAGCTAGTCAGGATTCTTTTTCTGAATTTTAGGCCCATAAAGCCTGAACCCACCCTGGAAGATTTGGGGTCCCTTGGGGAGAAGTTGGGTCCAGGGGGCTCTCTGCCCTGATGTGTGCCCCTCCTCCTTCCTACATTTCCTAAACTCACTCTGAGGGTGGCAGCCTCGGGGGCCAGTGCTCCTGCGGCAACGTGAGCTCAAAGGCAAAACCCGGAGGAATCAAAGATTAATTTCAGATGGGAAGGAGAATGGAGAGTAGTGTCAGGGACCAAAGGGGAAATATAGGCAGAAACTAGAGCAGTGCCTCAGCCTGGGTTCCCTAGAAATCAGAGCCCAAGGCAAGGACAAACGCTAATGCTTTATGAGGGGACAGAGGGGAAGGAGGAATGGCAGCCGGGCACAGGTCACCCACCACCTGGGGCTGCACCACCTGATCTTTGGCAGCATCTCATCTCTAAGTCTGGAGGTGGCAGGAGGAGCCAGGGAGTCTGGGTCTGTGACTGGTTGGCTGCAAGCAGGGGAATTACAGAGTGGTCAGGTGTACTGGTGGCTAAGGGACCAGGAAGTCAAAGGTCAGGAGGTAGAGAGGCCAAGAGACCAAGAGACGGCCAGGAGGGCCTTATTGCTGACAGTGAAGCAGTGACAAGGACCCCTGAAGTGATACAGATGAACCCTAGTCCCCTTGCCGAGAGTGAGGATATGTACATGTCTTAGACCTAAACAGGCCTGAGTTTGAATCCTTGAGCAAACTGTAACTGCTTAGGCTCTGTTTCCACGCTGCTAGATTGAAGATAATGAGAGCATTACTTCACGAGAGTTTTGTGACTATAACCCGCTCAGCATGGCTGCCCTCAGCACTGCACATCTCATCCCTGTGGGTGGTGGGTCCCCACTGGGTGCTCAGCCACCCAGCTGCCCATCTGAACTCAGGACCATTGCATTTTCTAGCCTCCTCTCAAGGAGTCTTTTTATCATTGTAACACAGTCTGGGAATTCACAGTGAGGTGCCCTTCTCCCAGGAATAACCCACCTGGAGTAGTACCTCCTTCCTAAACAAGCGCACCGTTAGATTTTTCTCCTTAGGTGTCTGTGTTTTGACACCTGATTACATCCAGCTTCACACTCTGAGCTCTCTGTGTACTAAGCATTAATTATTTCACATTCCTTATTAATGTCTCTCACTTGTTCAGAGATCTCATCTGATAGTGTGTCTCAAAGCAATGCCAACTGCATCTAGTCCTGAGTTAAAAAAATCTCTAGATGCCTCCAATAAGGGGCTGAGATCCAAAATATATAAAGAACTCGTACAACTCAACAACAAAAAAATCAAACAATCCAATTAAAAAATGGGCAGAGGACCCGAACAGAAACTTCTCCCAATAAGACATACAAATGGCCAATAGATACATGAAAAAATGCTCAACTTTACTAGCTATTAGGGTAATGCAAATCATATCCACAATGAGATACCACCTCACACCAGTTAGAATGGCTATCATCAACAAGACAAATAACAAGCGTTGGAGAAGCTGTGGAGAAAAAGGAACCCTCATACACTGTTGGTGGGAATGCAGACTGGTGCAGCCGTTATGGAAGGCAGTGTGGAGGTTTCTCAAAAATTAAGAACAGAATTACCATATGACCCAGCAATCCCTGTCCTGGGTATATACCTAAAACATTTGAAAACATTTATCTGTAAAGATATATGTGCTCTGATGTTCATTGCAGCTTTATATATGGTGGCCAAGACATGGAAACAACAGAAGTGTCCTTCAATAGATAATTGGATAAAGAAGATGTGGTGTATATACACAATGGACTACTATTCTGCCACAAGAAAAGATGAAACCGTGCCATTTGTGACACGATGAGATGATCATGCTAAGTGAAATAAGTCACACAGAAAAAGTTGAGATCCATATAACTTCACTCATATGTGGGATATAAAACTGAAGGCAACAAACTAACAAGACAAAAAAACCCAAAAACTCATAGACACAGACAACAGTTTAGTGGTTACCAGAGGATAAGGGGGGAGGGAGGTGGTAGAAGAGGGTAAAGGGGATCAAATATATGGTGATGGAAGGAGAACTGACTCTGGGTGGTGAGCACACAACATAATATATAGATGATGTATTATAGAAATATACACTTGAAACATAATTTTACTAACCACTGTCACCCCAATAAACTTAGTAAAATAAAGAAATAATAAAAGAGAATCTCTCTAGACAAACATCTGCTCACCCATAGTCAACATTATGGTGCCCAGAGTGGGCAAAGCCTGGGGCACTTCTTGCTCTCACATGGAGACCCTTTGCTCTCTCGCAGCATGCACATTAGAAAGCCCTGCAGTTGGAAAGAGCACAATGTGGGCAGTTAGGCACTTGTTTCTGTGTTTAGCCACTCGGAAGCGGGGGTTCCTCAGACAGGTCACTGTCTGTCTCTGGGTGGCTGTTTGTTCACCCATAAAATGGGGCTTGAGTGCACTCCGTGAACCCCATGGACCTTGCAGGTTTGAAACACTTGAATTCTAGACTGCTCCTCTTGGGCTGTGGAGACCACGCCCCCCCCGCCCCCGCGCCCTTGGGCCTAGCTCAGGTGCTTAGAATGATCTTAGTAGATCCAGGACCCCTGCTGGTTTTCTGCAGTGGGGCCTGTGTGGGTCCACTGACTTGGTGGACCCTAGGTCTTTGGCAGACAGTAGATGGCTGAGCAGTTCAATGCTCCCCAGGGAGTATGTCATGTGGGCACGTTCTTCTTCAGCTATAGAATGAACGGCCTGGCCCGGGTGTTCAGACTGCAAACCCAGGGTTCTTCCTGTGAATCCCAGGACCCACCCCCAGGAACAGTGTAAGTTAGAGTGAAGTAGACAAGCCTTGGCCCAGTGTGTAAGTGAGGCATGCCTTGCAAGGTCACTGCAGAGAGCGCCTGGGTTCTGTTTCATTATTTACTTCACCACTGAAGTATGAGAAATGGTGGTGAGCCTGCCATGAGCCGTGCTTGCTACAGCTCTGGTATGACTGGGGAGAGCGGTTTTCTGTGCCTCCTCACTCAGGGTCTGGTGCACAGGTTGTGGGGGAAAGCTGCCCTGGAAGGACACTGTAATGGCCAAGGTCGATGGTGCAGATCATGTATCTTAAAATGTGACTGCAAAATCAGTAAACTAATTACGGCGGTTAAGTCTGCCTTTTCAAAGCTGTTGGCCAAGCTGAGTTGCTTGTTGCTGCATCACACTGCAGGGCTGGAGGGGTGGATGGAGGGTGCCCTGAACCCATTCTCTAATCTCCTCAGTAGAAAAAGTAGCTGCTGAAAACTCTTTTACATTTAGATGTTGGAGATGAGGGTAAGAAATACTTTTTTGAGTACGTATGGTCATTCATATATTACCATTACATCTTAACAACCCTGTGAACTAAGTACTGGTATCATCATTTCACATAGAAAGTCCATTAGTTTTCCCTGCTACAGAGCAAACCTGCTCAAAACTCAGTGGCTTATGAAAACAGCAATGGCCTTCAGCTCATGATTTTGCTGGTGGTTCTTCTGGTCTGGCCTGTGCTCGATAGACTAATCTTGGCAGGACTTGCTCATGTGTCTGTGGACAGTTGGTGGGTTGATTGGGATGAGTCAGTCCTTAGTGACCTTATTCCCAAGTCTGGAAATCTGCTGGCTATTGGCTGGGGTGATGGGGCTGAGTATCTCTCATCTACTGGCAGGCTAGCTGGGGCTTGTTCCCATGTCAGCGGAGGGTTCTGAGAGTAGCAAGGATGAGAGCTGAAAGGCCTCTCTTAGGTCGAGACTCAGTATGGCACAATGTCACTTCTGCTACTTCCTGTTGGTCACAGCCAACCGCTAGGCTAGTCCAGGATGATGGGAAGAGTGGCCACTTTTGTAATCCACCACAGGAAAGAGCTGAGTTTCTGAGACTGGAAACAGCTTGCCAAGGGTAAGTGGCTAGAGCTGGAACCTAGCCTCTGCTTGTATGTGGTGTGCAGCCATGGCAGAGAACCTCCACGTTTAAAGAGAGAGCAATGCTCCACTCAGATAAATAAATCTGTAATGTGGAATTTGGGGCAGCAATGGCTGATCAAGAGTGGGAATTTGGGGATGGATGGTGAGTTTTTAAATTGCTGAGTACGGAGAGCATCTATTGTTGTGTGGCTGTGGAGTCCTCCTTGGCTGTGATGCTATGACCCTCATGAGCAGCTGAATAAAGCGCCCCTTATGTGCTTGTGTGCCCCATCACCCCTCTCTCTATCTGCTTTCTCCATGGCTCTGTTCTTGATTTTTCAGTTTTAAATGTTGTTTATGACTGCAATGGAAGGTGGTGATTTAGTTCGCCATGGACTTCCCTGCATTGGCCCTTCCACCGTTCTTTGGTTTATATACTTCTGCATACATTTTTTTTTTTAAGATGTTACATTTATTATAGTATGCCAACTTAACGGCCAAGTTTTTATTTTTTTATTTTATTTATTTATTTTAATGTATTGCGGTGACAATTGTTAGTAAAATTACATAGATTTCAGGTGTACAATTCTGTATTACATCATCGATAAATCCCATTGTGTGTTCACCACCCAGAGTCAGTTCTCCTTCCATCACCATGTATTTGATCCCCCTTACCCTCATCTCCCACTCCCCTCCCCCCTTACCCTCTGGTAACCACTAAACTATTGTCTGTGTCTATGAGTTTTTGTTTCTCATTTGTTTGTCTTGATCTTTTACTGTTTTTTGCTTTATATACCACATATCAGTGAAATCATATGGTTCTCTGCTTTTTCTGTCTGACTTATTTCGCTTAGCATTATACTCTCAAGATCCATCCATGTTGTCACAAATGTTCCTATTTCATCTTTTCTTACTGCCGAATAGTATTCCATTGTGTATATATACCACAACCTCTTCATCCATTCATCTATCGAAGGACATTTTGGTTGTTTCCATGTCTTGGCCACTGTAAACAAAGCTGCAATGAACATTGGAGCACACGTGTCTTTATCTCTAAATGTTTTCAGATTTTTTGGGTAGATACCCAGGAGAGGGATTGCTGGGTCATATGGCAATTCTATTTGTAATTTTTTGAGGAACCTCCACACTGCCTTCCATAACGGCTGCACCAGTCTGCATTCCCACCAACAGTGTATGAGGGTTCCTGTTTCTCCACAGCCTCTCCAACATTTGTTACTATTTGTCTTGTTGATGATAGCCATTCTGACTGGGGTGAGGTGATATCTCATTGTGGTTTTGATTTGCATTTCTCTGATGATTAGTGATGTTGAGCATTTTTTCATATGTCTATTTGCCATTTGTAAGTCCTCTTTGGAGAAATGTCTCTCCAGGTCCTCTGCCCATTTTTCAATTGGGTTGTTTGTTTTTTGTTGAGTTGCATAGCCAAGTTTTTTTTTAAGTCATGATTTAAAAAAAATTTTCAATTACAGTTGACATTTAATATTATTTTATATTAGTTTCAGGTGTACAGCACAGTGGTTAGACATTTATATAATTTATGAACTGATTCCCCCAATTAGTCTTCTACCCGCCTGGCACTATACATAGTTATTACAATGCTATTGACTATATTCTCTATGCTGTACTTTACATTTTCATGACTATTTTGTAACTACCGATTTGTACTTCTTAATCCATTCAAATTTTTTACCCCGTTCCCCAACCCCTCTCCCCTCTGGCAACCATCAGTATGTTTTCTGTATCTATGAGTCTGTTTCTGCTTTGTTTATTTATTTTGTTCTTTACATTGCACATGTAAGTGAGATCATATGGTATCTGTCTTTCTCAGTCTGACTTATAATACCCTCTAGGTCCAATCCATGTTTCTGCAAATATTAAGATTTCATTCTGTTTTTTGGCTGAGTGATATTCCACTGTATATATGTACCATTTCTTTATCCAGTCAATTGATGGGCACTTAGGTGGCTTTCATATCTTGACTATTGTAACTAATGCTGCAGTGAACATAGAGGTGCTTACATCTTTTTGAATTAGTGTTTTGGATTTCTTCGGATAAATTCCCAGAAGTGGAACTCATAAAGTAGTTTTATTTTTAATTTTTTGAGGAACCTCCACACAGTTTTCCATAGTGGCTGCACCAATTTGTATTCCCACCCACAGTGGTTCCCTTTTCTCCACATTGTTACCAACACTTGTTGCTTGTTGTTTTATTAATGATAGCCATACTGACAGGTATGAGATGATATCTTATTTTGGTTGTAATTTGCATTTATCTGATGATTAGCGACATTGAGCATTTTTTTATATGTTTATTGGCCATGTGTATGTCCTCTTTGGAGAAATGTCTATTTATGTCCTATGCCCATTTTTTAATTAGATTGTTATTTAGTTATTTATTTTTTTTCATGTTGAGTTGCATGAGTTCTTTATACATTTTGGATATTGTATTAGATGTATCATTGGTGAATATCTTCCCTCATTCAGTAAGTTATCTTTTCCTTTTGTTGATGGTTTCCTTTGCTGTGCAAAAACGTTTTAGTTTGATGTAGTCAGTCCTATTTACTTACTTTTCCTTTTATTTCCCTTGCCCAAGGAGGTATATCAGAATAAACATTACTAAGAGCAATGTCAGAGGTTTACTGCTTATTTTTTCTTCTAGGAGTTTTATGGTTTTGGGCCTTATATTTAAGTATTTAATCCATTTTGAGTATATTTTTGTATATGGTGTAACAAAGTAGTTTAGTTTCATTATTTTTGCCTGTATCCGTCCAGTTTTCTCAGTACCATTTGTTTACTGCATTGTATAATCTTGCCTCCATTGTCATAGATTAATTGATCATATAGGAGTAGGCTTATTTCTGAGTTTCGGTTCCGTTCCATTGATCTAAATGTCTGTTTTTATGCCAGTACCATACCATTTTGATTACAATACAGTGGTACCTCGGTTTTCGAATGTAATCCATTCCTGAAGAACGTTCGAGTTCTGAAACATTCGAAAACTGAGGCACAGTTTCCCCATGGAATGCAAAATGGATTAATCCATTCCAGACCTTTAAAAATCAACCCCTAAAACTGTAAATTTAGCATGAATTTTACTATATAATGATACCATAGAGCCATAAAATTTACAGAGTTCGTAAACCGAAATGTTTGTTAACAGAGATGTTTGAAAACTGAGGTACTACTGTAGCCTTATAATATAATTTGATGTTAAGTAATATGATACTTCCAACTTTGTTCTTTCTAAAGATTGTTGCAGCTATTCAGGGTCTTTTGAGGTTGCATATAAATTTTAGGATTATTTGTTCAAGTTCTGCAAAAATACTATTGGTATTTTGACAAGGATTATATTGAATCTATAGATTGCTTTGGGTATAATGGACATTTTAATGATGTTAATTCTTCCTATCCATGAATACCATATACGCTTCCATTTATTTGTATCTCCTTCAATTTCTTTCTTCAATGTCTTATAATTTTCTGAGTACAGCTCTTTTACCTCTTTGATTGAATTTATTCCTAGGTATTTTATTTTATTTTACTTTATTTTTTATGCAGTTATATTGGGATTGTGTTCTTAATTTCTCTTTCTGGCAGTTTGTTACTGGTGTATAAAAACACAACCAAATCAGAATATTAATTTTGTATACTGCTGCTTTGCTGAATTCATTTATCAGTTCTAATAGTTTTTTTGTTTGTGTGGAATCTTTTGGATTTTCATGTCATCTGCAAATAATGACGGTTTTAAATCTTCCTTTCCAATTTGGATGACTTTTATTTCCTTTTCTTGTCTGATTGCTGTGGCTAGGATTTCTAATACTCTTGAAAAAAATGATGAAAGTGGACATCTTTGTCTCTTTCCTAAACTCAAGAAAAACACTGAAATTGTCACCATTGAGTATGATGTTAGCTGTGGGTTTGTCATATATGA
This sequence comes from Rhinolophus sinicus, assembly GCF_036562045.2. Taxonomy (NCBI): domain Eukaryota; kingdom Metazoa; phylum Chordata; class Mammalia; order Chiroptera; family Rhinolophidae; genus Rhinolophus; species Rhinolophus sinicus. Next base: position 110,525,163 of record NC_133751.1, read on the forward strand.
CCCTTATTATGTTGAAGGATGTTCCTTCTATTCTCCTTTTGCTGAGAGTTTTCATCATAAATGGATGCTGGATTTTGTGAAATGCTTTTTTTGCATCTATTGATATGATCATACAATTTTTATCCTTCATTTTGTTTATATGGTGTATCATAGTTATCGAATTGTGGATTTGAACCAAACTTGCTTCCCAGGAATAAATCCCATTTGATCATGGTGTATGATCTTTTTAATGTATTGTTGAATTTGGTTTGCTAATCCTTATTTGAGGATGTTTGTATCTATTTTCATCAGAGATATCAGCCTATAATTTTATTTTCTTCTTCTTCTGGTTTTTTTTTTTTTTTTTTTTTTTGTAATGTCTTTATCTGGTTTTGAAATCAGTAATGCTGGCCTCACACATTGAGCATGGAAGCTTTTCTTCTTCTTGAATTTTTTTTTTTTTATTAAATTTATTGGGGTGACAATTGTTAGTAAAATTACGTAGATTTCAGGTGTACAATTCTGTTTTACATCATCTATAAATCCCATTGTGTGTTCATCACCCAGAGTCAGTTCTCCTTCCATCACAATATATTTGATCCCCCTTACCTTCATCTCCCACCCCCCACCCCCCTTACCCTCTGGTAACCACTAAACTATTGTCTGTGTCTATGAGTTTCTGTTTCTCATTTGAATTTTTTGTAATAATTTGAGAAGGATAGGTGTTAATTATTCTTTGAATGTTTGGTAAAATTCACCTGTGAAGCTAGAACTTCGTTTGTTGGGAGTTTTTTGATTACTAATTGATTTTGTTAATAGTAATCAGTTTGTTTGTTCTTGATCCAGTCTTGGAAGTTTGTATGTTTCTAGGAATTTATCTATTTCTTACAGATTGTCCTATTTGTTGGCATATAATTGTTCATAGCATTTTCTTTTATTTCCTTTATATTTCTGTGGTGTCAGTTGTCACTTCTCCAATTTCACTTCTGATTTTATTTATTTGGGTCCTCTCTCTTTTTTTCTTGATGAGTCTGGCTAAAGGTTTATCAGTTTTGTTTATCTTTTCAAAGAACTAGCGCTTGACTTCATTGATCTTTTGTATATTTTTTAGACTCTATTTTGTTTATTTCTGCTCTGAGCTTTATTATTTCCTTCCTTCTACTCACTTTGGGTTTGTTTGTACTTTTTCTACTTCCTTTATGTATACGGTTAGATGATTTATTTGAGATTTTACTTTTTTTTTTTTTTTTTTTTTTTTTTTAAGATAGACCTGTATTGCTATGAATTCCCCTCTTAAGGCTGCTTTTGCTGTGTCCCATAGATTTTGGGTCATTGTGTTTTTGTTTTCATTTGTCTCAAGTTATCTTTTGACTTCTTCCTTGATCTCATTTTAAATCCATTCATTGTTTAGTAACATGTTATCTAGCCTCCATGTGTTTGTGCATTTTTTAGTTTCTTTCTTGTAATTGATTTCTGAGTTCATACCATTGTGGTTGGAAAAGATACTTGATGTGATTTCTTAAATCTTCTTAAATTTGTTGAGACTTGTGTTGAGCCTAATGTGATCTATCTTGGAAAATGTTCCATATGTGCATTGAAAAGAATGTATATTCTGCTGCTATGGGGTGAAATGTTCTGAAAATATCAATTAAATCCATCTGGTCTAATGTGTCATATAAAATTGCTGTTTCCTTGTTGATACTCTGTCTGGAAGAGCTGTCCATTGATGTCAATAGGGGTGTTAAAGTCCCCTACTCTGACCGTATTACTGTCAATCTCTCCCTTCATGCTTTTCAGTACTTGCTTTACATATTTAAGTGCTCCTTGGGTGCATAAACATTTACAAGGTTTATATCCTTTTGTTGGATTGATCCCTTTATCATTATGAAATGTCCTTTTTTCCCTCTTGTTATAACCTTTGTTTTAAAGTCTACTTTATATAAGTACTGCTACCCCAGCTTATTTTTTATTTCCATTTGCATGAAATATCTGTTACCATTCCTTTATTTTCAGTCTCTGTGTGTCTTTTGATCTGAAGTGGGTCTCTTGTAGGTAGCATATGTATGGGTCTTGTTTTCTTATCCATTCAGCCACACTATATCTTTCAATTGGGGCTTTTAAACCATTTACATTTAAAGTGATTATTGATAGGTATGTAGTTATTGCCATTTTATTATTTATATTTATGTTTTTTTTCCCCCCACTATTTCTTAAATAAGTCCCTTTAAGATTTCTTATAATACTGGTTTGGTGGCAATGAACTCCTTTAGTTTTTTTCTTGTCTGGGAAGCTCTTTATTTCTTGTTCAACTCTAAATGATAGCTTTGCTGGATAGAGTAATCTTGGTTGTAGGTCCTTGTTTTTCACCACTTTGAAATATTTTGTCCTAGTCCCGTCTGGCCTGCAAAGTTTCTGTTAAGAAGAAATAAGCTGACAGTCTTACGGGAGCTCCCTTGTAGGTAACTAACTGCCTTTCTCTTGCTGTTTTTAGGATTCTTTCTTTGTCTTTAAACTTTGGAATTTTAATTATGATGTGTCTTGGTGTGGACTGCTTTAGGTTCATCTTATTTGGAACTCTCTGTGCTTCCTGGGCTTGCATGTCTATTTCTTTAACCAAGTTAGGGAAGTTTTCAGTCATTAGTTTTTCAAATAGGTTTCTAATCCCTTGCTCTCTCTCTTCTCCTTCTGGTACCCCTAGATATAAATGTTGTTATGCTTGATGTTGTCCCAGAAGACCCTTAAACTATTCTCATTTCTTTTTATTCTTTTTTTATTTTTGCTGCTCCCATTGGATGTTTTCCATTACCTTGTCTTCCAAATCACTGATTTGATCCTCTGCTTCATCTAATCTGCTATAATATAATATAATACAAAATATCATAAGTCTTCATTTTCTTTACTGTATTCTTCACTTCTGAATGGTTCTTTTTTATGGTTTCTATGTCCTTTTTTAATGCTTACTATTTCTTTGTTGAAGTTCCTGCTACATTCCTTGAGCACCCTTATAACCAGTGTTTTGAACTCCATATCTGGCAGATTGTTTGCCTTCATTTCTTTTAGTTCTTTTTCTGGAGCTTTGTCCTATTCTTTCATTTGGGACATATTTCTTTGTCTCCCCATTTTGGCTTCTTCCCTGTGTTTTTATGTATTATGTGGGGCTGCTATGTTTCCTGGTCTTTGTAGAGTGGCCTTATGTAGTAGGTGTCCTGTTGGGCACAGTGGAACAGTCTCCCTGATCACTTGAGCCAGGTGCTCCATGAATGTCCCTTGTGTAGGTTGTATGTATTCTCCTGTTGTAGTTTAGCATTGATTGCTGTTAACACATCAGTAGGAGGTATTGACTCCTAGGTTGATTGGCTGTGAGCATTGGCCTGACCATAGTATATAAGTTGCTGTGTGGGGGCTGACTCTACAGAGTAAGATTTGTCCCAGAGGTGTCTGGTACCTGCTGAGACTATCCTTGCGGTATGCTGTTTGTGGGCTAATTGGGTGGTGTTCTGTTGTGGTATGAAGCCAGCCACTGGGTATGTTGGTTCTGTGGCCTCTTGGTTCAGGGGCTCCCATGCAGGCCAATTTCAGCTTTGCCTCTGACCAGCCTTGGGCTACCTGGTAAGAGCTACAAAGTGATCTATAGTTGGTTACTGCCTGTTCTCGACCTGGAGGCATGTGGGAGAGGTAACACTGTGAATCAAGGCCTGGGGCAGCTTAAGGAAAGGCCTAGTTCACACCAAAGCCTGCTGCCACCTTCCGGGTACCCATAAAGCTCAGCTGCTAAAAGATCCTCTGGTGATATTAGAGTTGGGTGTCTTAGGAAGTCACCACAGTGGGGCAAGGGGAGTTCAGCAGGCTAATGCTGATTTAGATTTGGCCATGTTGGGGAAGGGCTCAACATAGGAAAGATGGAGCCTGCCTGTAGGCTGCACAGGAGAAGGGCTCAACACAGAGACAATAGCAGTTGTCCCTCCAGCTCTTTCCTTGAAACCACACAACTCAGTCTCTTCCTGTATGACTCAGGTGCCTCCCACGCTGCCATTCCTCTGCTGAGGCCCAGAGCAAGTGCCCATGAGTGAAAGAGTTCGTGTGTGGGCTTTTTAAGAGGACACCTGGATTTCTAGCAACCTTCCATCTCATCTAGAGAGATGGAATCCATGCTGATTTTTACAGCCAGATGTGTGGGTGCTCTTCTTACTGGCACTTGTGCTCCAGACTGGGGAGCCTATGTAGTGCTGGGACCCCTTGCTCCTTAGGGGGGACCCCCACACCTTAGATATCCCTTCTGATTGTCCACCACCATATGTGCATGTAAGGCCAGCGTGTCTCAATGTGTCTTCTTTATAGCCTTAGTTTTAGGACTTAGGTTCAGCTAGACTTCAGATGGTTCTCCAGGTTCACTGTACTATAATTTAATTGCAATTTTAATGTGGTTATGGGAGGGTGCAAGGACAGCATTTACCTACTCAATATACTTTTATCACAACTTTCGGTGCAGTGTTTATGCTACTGTGACAGTAGACTTTGCTTACTGATAAGTGACGTGACTATGATGATGTTCCCTGGACTTAATACGTACATATTTTCCCTTTATTTGGTTTTCTATTTATTTTTTCTAAATGCTTCACTTGATCAGTTATATGTGACTTGATTTTATTTTCCAAATAGTCAAGTTGACATTCTATCAGTTTCTTTTTCTTGGACCCTCCTGCGTGGGCTTTTTGGCTTTTGGTTGCTCTCCAGACTCCTGTACAGCATGTCATCATAGGACTACTCTTTTCAGCATGCTCTGGCTGAATTCCTAGGTTTCACAACTTCTTGTTTTGCTTTACACCATCATTTTGCTGAAGCATGTCTTTTAATAACTTCTTAAACTATTAGGAGTAAATTTTTAGGGTCCCTGCGTGTTTGAAAATATTTCCCCCAAGGAGTCTGAGACATGGGTTTGTGTGAAAATGATTCATTTATAAAATACTCCCAGGAGAAACTGGGAAGGCAGTGGGAAAGCAGGACAGGGAAGAAGAAACTAGGCCAGGTTCAATTTCAGGCGGAGTGCCAGGCTCAGCATGATCAGGAAGCCTGGAGTGGAAATTGCACTGCAGAGTTTGTCTTGCAAGAGGCTGTCATTGGCTGTAGGTCACCTGTAGGCAGGGGTGGGGTATAGGGGACACTTACCTGGCCTTCTCTCTGGGTCCGAGGGTAATCACCTGAAGACCATTGTGGTGTGAGCCACTGGTCGCCAAGCAGCTGGTGGCATAGGATTGGAAGTGGCAATCTGGGGGATCTGGACCAAACATCACAGGGCTGCTCCAAATCTTCATCAAGGCCTCATGCTTGATTGTCAGTTTGCAGCTGTATTAGCAAGGTCCAATGTTCAATGCAGGTAATATAAATCATTGTGGGGTTAACACAATTGTTAGAAGGGCTAAAGAAGCAATGTCTAGGCGGGCCCTCTTGGAATGATTTTCAGAACTTCCCACCAGGAAGCTGTTTCTCCTGAGGTAGGTAGCCTCAGGAACTCTGGCAAACTGGGTATGGAGTCCCTCCTACCATGACAGGAGCCTCTGGACCCCTGGGAGATAAAGGACAGACCTTCAATTCTTCTAATCATGCTCAGAGTCATATAGAAAGAAGCTACTGCCTCTGCTTGATGTCACACCAAGGAAGCAGCAAGAAGAAATCTCAGAACGTGTTAAAGAAAAATGACTCCTTCTTAACCAGGACTGACTGCTGGAAGTTGCATTAAAATTGCCTCCACCTACTGAAGAACCTAATTTACATCCAGGACCCTAGCTGTGAGCAAGTCTGTGAAATGGAGTTTTACCTATCCAACCTTCACAAATAGGATGAAGGTAAATTGGAGGCTGAGAGAGTGTACAGCTGGATAGACAATTCTAGAGTAAACAGTTTTTCCCCCTGAGAATATTGAAGGCTTTATTCCATTATCTTCTAATTTCTGGTTTCATTGTTGAAAAGCCTAACATCATTCTAATTCTTTACAAGCAATTCTCCCTCTTTTTTTCCCCCTTCTGGAAGCTTTGAGGATCTACCCTTCTCCTTGGCTTTCTAAGATGTTATGATGACGTACATTGGTGTGAGTTGTGTTTCTTTCATTGCACTGGGTACTCAGTGGGCTCTTTCAATCTGAACCTTATGACCTGTGTGATGAACTGAAATTTGTGTCTCCCCCAAATTCATACTCGTATGTTGAAACCTACCCCCAATGGAATGTTATTAGGAAGTGGAGCCTTTGGGCAGTGCTTAGGTCATGATGGTGGAGCCCTCATGAAGGGGATTAGGGCACTTGTAAAAGAGACCTTAGAGAGATCCCTCACCCCTTCCACCACATAAAGTTACAGTGGGAAGACAGATGTCAGTAAGCCAGGAAGCGGGCTTTCACTAGACATTGAATCTGCTGGTGCTGTAATCTTGGACTTCTCAGCCTCCAGAACTGTGAGAAATAAATGTTTGTTGATTATAAGATGCCCAGTTTTTGGTATTTTTGTTATAGTAGCCTGAACAGACCAGGACAACCTGGGAAATTTTTAGTATCATTTCACTGATAATTTTCTTCTCCTATCTTTTTCATTCTCTATTTCCAGATTGTACATTAGTTCAGAATGACCCTTTAATTTTCTTGTCTTTCTCTTCTATTTTTCATCTTTTTGCTCCACTTTTTGTCTTTTTGTTCTACTTATTTCAGCCATTACTAAGAGTTCTTTGTGCATCTGTTACTTTTTCCACAGAAGTCTATTCTTGTTCTGTGCCTACAATATCTTTCTGATTTAAATTTTTCCTTTGCTTGGTGACTGTTGGCTGCCAATTCATATTTAAGAATGAAGCACAAAGTGACTAGGGAACCCTTAGGATATGGGTGGGGCTGGTCCACCAGAGACTTTGCTATATAGTGAACAGGTGGCAACGAGACCTTATCATCGGGGATCCCCAAACATCAGGCCTTGGGGATCTCTTTTCTGCACAATAATCCTCTTATATCTTCTCTTGGGTGGGAGCCAGGAGTGGGCTGGGAGGTGGTGCTTGCATAGTTTAGAGTGTAGACTTCCCCTCATTCTGTGTTTCTCTTCTGCACCCCACACCCACCCTCCATTGTGCTTGGGTCCCCCAGTCTGAAGCCTCCAACTTAATTTCTCCAGAAACAAACCTCTGATGTCCTGACTTTGGAAGGGAGAGGAGTCACTGGCTTTAAGAGATGTTGGAGGGCTCCTGAACTTCCTAGGGTTACTGACTTTCACCAGTCCCAGGATTTTTCTCCCTAGGCCAGTCCAGGTTGTGTTTGTTGTCCTGGCATAATTATTAATGGTGGCCTTCCCCAAATTGTCCCTGTTGGGATAATAAATCTTGTGGCCCCCTCCCCGTGCTTCCTCCTCGCCCTCACGTGTACCCGGGCTTTCCTGCCCTGAGCCCCTGGGGCCAGCCAATCAGTTCCCCTCAACGTCGCCCCTGCACTTCACCCAGGGCAACTCCTGGGCTCTCCTGGGTCAGCTGCAGTCCTCCATCCATTTTTCAGATTCCAAAAGGTTGCGTCTGCTGCTGTCTCTGTCATTCTCTCAGTCCTTATGGGTTTATATATTTTAAAATATCCGTTGATGGAGAGTTGATAACAGGTGTGACCAGTCTTCTATGCTCACTTACAAGTCTGGAGGGGATGCCTGAGGGACATGCAGGGCTGCCCCACACTTCCTGGATAAACACCCCCCCCCCCCAACCCTCCAAGCTGTGGCGGCTCAGAGGTCTACTGTTTAATTATTTAGTGTGTGGGATTTGCTGGCTCTCTAGGAGTTTGCAGTGCATAAGATGTTCCTGGCTGCCTTGCAGTGCCTGGTGTTGGGCTGCTGACTGGGTGAGATGGTGGGTAGATTCCTGACCACATGGACTTACATTCTGGTGGAGAGGACAGGTCTGGGGCAGTGGGTGCCAGGGCAGGTTCTGCCTGACTCCAGAGGAGGGCTATTGAGGAGCCCGGTGGGAGGCATCCATGACTCAGGGCCAGACAGGAGATGTGAAGCATGAAGCTTAACAGGTACCTTCAAGATAGGGCATTTGAGACTTTATTAAGGAAAAAGTATGAAGAAAATACAAAGAAGCTTTGTTGAGAAGGCAAGCCCTCCCCTTTTTCTTCTCCCCTGTTACCCACTAGACCGCAGACACCATGGGGGCCACCTCCTGTCTGTTCAGGAAAATCTATAGTAGCCTTGGGTGAACGCTTCAGGGCCAGTTCTAGTTCACATGGTCCTGGAACACAAGGAGAATTTTCTTTCATCAGGGAAGATTTGCATAAGCTATGACAAGAACATGTCGGTGGCTCACACATCTCTTCCAATATCTAAAAAAGAATTCAATTCAAGGCAGATCCTTCTCTGCCCCACCAGAGCAAATGTGATTCCATTTAATTTGCCTCAGATGAATTCCTTGAGCACTGTTGAACATTTTCCCTATATTAACTTTTTTATTCTGTGTAACAAATGAGCAGAAACTTCATAGCTTTATTAGCTCACAGTTCTGTAAGTCAGAAATTCAGCGTGGTGTGGCTGAGTTCTCTGCTCAGGTTTTCATAACCATGATAAAAGCTTTGGCCAGGCTGTTTTCTACTGGAGTTTCTGGGGGGAAGATCTGCTTTCTCACTCATTCGTCTGCTTTTTTTTTAATGTATAAAAGTTGTATATATTTGAGGTGTGCAATGTGATGATTTGATACATGTAATACACTGTGAAATGATCACCAAAATCAAGTTAACACATTCTTCACCTCACATAGTTATCATGTGTGTTAGGTTTAATTTATCTACTCTCTTAGCAAATTTCCAGTGTACAGTACAGTATTGTTACCTGTAGTCATGCTGTACAGTAGACCCCAAAGGTATTCATCCCGCATAACTGAAACTTTGTACCCTTTGACCCACATCTCCCCATTTCCCCCTCTCTCAGGCCCCACTAATCACCTTTCTACTCTCTGCTTCTATGAGTTTGACTTTTAGATTCCACATGTAAGTGAGATCATGCAGTATTTGTCTTTATGTGTCTGGCTTATTTTGCTTAGCATAATGTTCTCCAGCCCCAACCATGTTGTAGCAAAAGGCAGGATTTCCTTCTTTTTTCAGGCTGAATAATATTCCTTTGTATATATGTACTGCTTTTCATTTATCCATCTATATGTCAAAGGACATTCCGCTGTTTCCATGTTTGGCTATTGTGAATTATGCTGCTGTGAACATGGGTGGACTAGCATCTTTTTAAATCCTGATTTCAATTCCTTTACCCATGTCATGTGGGGTGTCATGCAGGGTCTCAGCTCCTGCTCCCCGCACAAGAATGCAGGATTTGGTGAGGCCAAAAAGGAACACCCACGGAGCCATAGGTAGGGGAATCATACCACCATGTTCTCGCTGGTGCTGGTTGGAGACACAGGAAGCAGGCTCCACAGGATGTGCAATCCACCCTCTGCTTCTCTGCCAACCAACCAACCAACCAACCAACCAACCAACCCCTTGCTAACTGCAATCCACTGTGCTAAGTGCAATCAGCACTTGCCAGCCACCATTTGCTGCTAGCACAGCCACGGCAGTAATGTTAGTGGTCAATGGCTCACTGGTTACAGCTGACGGCCAACTAGCCACAGCTGATGGCCATCCAATCACAGTTGATGGCCTTTTACTAGCTGAGCCAGCACCTTTCCACATGAGGGCAAGAGCCTGGAAACTGCTCTCCTGGCTCTGTCCCCACAACCCAGAAGTGGAATTGCTGGATCATATATGTGGTAGTTCTGTGGTAGCTCCATACTGTTTCCCATAATGTCTGTACTAGTGTATATTCCCATCCACCCCGCACAGAGGTCCTTTTCTCCAGTGCTTGCCAGCTCTTGATTTTTCTCTTTTTGGTAATGGCCATTCTAATAGGTGTGAGGTTTTGATTTGCATTTGTTTGATGATTTGTAATGTTGAGCATTGTTGCACATACCTGTCGGCCATTTGAATTTCTTCTTGAGAAGTGTCTATTTAAGGCCTTGGCTTGCCATTAGTTTTGTTGGTGGAATCAGTTCCTTGTGGTTATAGGACTAAGGTCCCCTCTTGCTTGCTGGTATCAGCTGGGGACTGTTCCTGGCTCTTAAAATCCACCTGTACTCTTTGCCACATGGCCAGCAAAGGTGCATTAAATCCTTCTCATGCTTGGAATCTGACTTCCTCTTTTGCCACCAGCTGGAATAAAGTCTCTGCCTTTAAAGGGCTCATGTTGTTATGTTAGGTCCACCTGGATAATCTAATCTCAAAGTCAGCTGTGCCATGTGATAGAACCTAATCATGGAAATAACACCCATCATATTCACAGGCTGGGCACACCTTGGGGACTTGAAACTCTTGGGGGCCACATGCCCTGAGCTGGGCTCCATGTGGGGAAGGGCTTGGTCTCAGCTCTTCACAGCTACACTCCATCCAGGTGCCACTGATGAACTCAGTCTGGGGTGTGACAGTTTCAGGAGAGCCGTGTCCTACTCTTGTTGCTGTCACTTACAGCTGCCTCTCCTGGGGCTCAGTTTATAAATGGCTAATTTGGGATTAGCTGATGGGCTTTATCTCAGATGCCAAGTCTGACTGGCTGGCAGTGGTGTTTAATGAGTCCTGTGGGGTTGGCCTTGAGTCTGGCAGGGAGTCGTGTGGTGATTGATGTCTCCCAGGGACACTCGATGGGCTCTCATGTTATCTATTGACTGACCTCTAAGCCGTTCCAGCTCATTTGTTCTTTGCCCATTTACTGAGACACATTCTCCACAGTGCTCCAAGGTACTGCCCAGTTCACAGTGAGTTACAAGGAGGTTTTTGGGCAGGGAAGCTTTCAGCTGGACTGTGATGGGTAGCGTAACAGGAACTCAACACTGGGGTTCCCAGTCTTGGACTCATTAAGCACCACTGCCAGACTGGGGTTCCCAGTCTTGAGGGGATAAGAAGAAGGAATGGGAGGAAACTGACATTACATCCATTATCCCTCGATGCCTGCTACCTAGCATCCGTGCTGCTCATAGCCTTGGTCTCACTCTGCTGGATGGATGCTGTCTCCCCCTTTAATAAATAAAACCCCAAGTCTCAGAGAGTTCAAATCACTGACCTGGGACCACACAGCAGGGCAGAAACATAACAGAACATGGCCCTTCTGACAACATTAGCATTGGGGTGTTAGACAGGGCCCAGGAGAGCAAGAGGACGCCCCTCCCCAGGCTTCCAGCCCTGGCAGTCATGTTCCCACTAACTGCTCATCCTGCTTCAGGCAAGGAGCCTGGAGGCAGTGAGAAAACAGACCCTTTGTACTGAGGCAGTTGAGAGCAGAGCGGTCAGGGACTGGTTGCTCCTGGGTTTGATTCCTAATCGTTTTTAAAATCCCTGGTGCCTTGTGAATGAACATGATTACCTTCATGGAAAGGAGAGGCCTGGAGCAGCCCATCACAGACAGCTAATAGATCAAAGGTTGGATTTCCTCCTCTCATCTGGGTGTCGGGGGCAGATAACACGGATGAGGGTGGAGACGCTTACTTATCCCTGTAATTCCTGCTGGGCTAATTAGTAATGGATGAGGGTAGCTCCCCACATCTGTCTCTGGAGCTGTCTCTAGTCTGTGTATAGGCACTGGGCCCTCCTGGGTGGCAGTGTAGCTGGCCTATCCCCACATCACCCAGCAGCAGTCCCTCCCAGGTTCTCTCTAGAGTCTGGAGGACAGTGGGTTGGTGACGGGGGCCTGGGGGCACCTTGTGGACCTACGGATTAACACAGTCCCTCAACCAGGGATGAGGACAGCATGCCCAGGGCTGCTGGGCACATGATGATTTGGGCCTGGTTCTTGCACTCAGGAGCACCTGGGGTGGGCTTCCGCCCCCCTGGGGTCTCTGCCCTCCCGTCTTCCCATGCTGACAGGAGGGATTAGATTCAAGTGTTGAAAGAGGACGTGCTCTGCCCCAGCTTCCCTGGAGGGCCTCGGTGACCTCTCTCCTCCCTTGTCCCAGTTGCTGTGTTCCAGGCTTGGAGAGTCTCAGAAGCTGCCCTCCTGGAATTTCTTCACGGTACCGCCTATTTTCATTCCCCACCAACTAGGCCCTGGCCACATGAAGTGCTGCTGTTCATTTGGTGGTGGGTGGAGGTTTCCACCCATGGGTCTGGCAGAGGTGCCCCAGTGTAGCACCGTGTGCTGGGGGCGGGGGCCGTGAGCGCTGGGCCCAGGCAGGACAGGACCATTGGTGAGCCCCCTGACCCCATCACCTCTCCTCTGTCCCAGGCTCACTGGTCCACCCCAGACTCTCTCCAGCTGTCACCCTCCCTCCCCTGACATCTCTGGGAACCCGTTGTAGAATGTGGGACTGGGGTTTCAAAAAATGAAACCATTTATTTAACAAAGTCTAGGTTTGAACTCCATTTGGACTGAGTGTGGGCACATGCATGTGTGTGTAAGTGTATCCTGATACACACACGTCCCTTGTGGTTATTGATGACCCAGGCCCAGGGAAGGAAGGAGAACAAAGGATGAAGCTGCCAGGCAGAGACGCTGACCCCTCCCCACCCTGTCAGTCCTCCTCCCCTGTCTCTCCACTTTTGGGCCTTCCTTTTGCATGAGTGTAGTCTCATATTTTCATAATAATACTACTGGCCACAAATTGCTAATCTGTGAAATGGGGATTATGGTAGCCACTATATAGATGCTACCTCTGCTATCAGAAAGAACCCCATAGTGATACAGGACAGTTAGCATGTTCCTAGGTAGACAGGGAGGTCCCTGGTGGAATAAACAAAGACAGTCATATCCTAAAACTCCAGGTTTTGAAATCACTCCTTTGCTCCAGGACATAATATAACAAGGCCTTGAGGTCAATCATAAAACTCACTTTGGCCTGACAAATGGAGCAGATCTGATAGATAATGGTGGGTTACTTTGCTAATTCCTTTAGGGTGGGCAAGCAGAACAAACCTGGTAGATGAATTTCATTAGAAGGCGCCAGTTCCCTTCTTCAAACAGTTCCCCTTCCCCAAGGCAGGGAAGGTATAAAAGTAAGAACTTTTGCCTCAGTCATGGGCACCCCCATTTGGGACCCCCTCCCGCTTGGGAGCTGCAACCTCTTCTCCTGCCTCTAATAAACTATCCTCTTTTTAAAACTCTTTGCCTCTCCCTGGTCCGTGTTTCCATTCTTCAGCTTCACGAGACAGGATCCCGGCCCGCACTCAGAAACTGCGGGCAGATCCAACATCACCTACATCATTAGGGTAGAACCATAACCCCATTTTATAGATGACACTGTTGGGCTGAGGGAAGCCATGGCTTGCCCCAAAAGTGAGAGCTGGGAACAGAGCCTGGAGTCCAACACAGATCTATGGGACTCTGAGCTCACATTCTCCCCAGCAGGAGAGGGCAGAGGGTCGCCACCCCATACAGATCTTGCCAAAGTGTGTGCGTGTGTCTGCGTGTACGTGTGTGTGCCTTTATGTGAATGTGTGTGCTTATGCATGCCTCTGTGTGTGCCCATGTGTGTGCGTGTGTGTGGTCCATCACCCAGCAGTACTATAGAGCTGTTCTATTAAGGGTGTGGCTCACCAGCTGAAGAAAGTGATGAATGATCCTGTCAGTTATCTTGGTGAGAGTGGGGTGGGAAGAGCTTGCAACTAGCCAAAATTTTTTTTTTAAAATTTATTGGGGTGACAATTGTTAGTAAAATTACATAGATTTCAGGTGTACAATTCTGTATTACATCATCTATAAATCCCATTGTGTGTTCACCACCCAGAGTCAGTTCTCCTTCCATCACGATATATTTGATCCCCCTTACCCTCATCTCCCACCCCACACCCCCCTTGCCCTCTGGTAACCACTAAACTATTATCTGTGTCTATGAGTTTCTGTTTCTCATTTGTTTGTCTTGTTCTTTTGTTGTTTTTGGTTTATATACCACATATCAGTGAAATCACATGGTTCTCTGCTTTTTCTGTGTGACTTGTTTCGCTCAGCATTACTCTCTCAAGATCCATCCATGTTGTCACAAATGTTCTTATATCATCTTTTCTTACCGCCAAATAGTATTCCATTGTGTATATATACCACAACTTCTTTATCCATTCATCTATCGAAGGACATTTTGGTTGTTTCCATGTCTTGCACACCGTAAACAAAGCTGCAATGAACATTGGAGCACACGTGTCTTTATCTCTAAATGTTTTCAGATTTTTTGGGTAGATACCCAGGAGAGGGGTTGCTGGGTCATATGGCAATTCTATTCGTAATTCTTTGAGGAACCTCCACACTGCCTTCCATAACGGCTGCACCAGTCTGCATTCCCACCAACAGTGTATGAGGGTTCCTTTTTCTCCACAGCCTCTCCAACATTTGATACTATTTGTCTTGTTGATGATAGCCATTCTGACTGGGGTGAGGTGATATCTCATTGTGGTTTTGATTTGCATTTCTCTGATGATTAGTGATGTTGAGCATTTTTTCATATGTCTACTTGCCATTTGTATGTCCTCTTTGGAGAAATGTCTCTTCAAGTCCTCTGCCCATTTTTCAATTGGGTTGTTTGTTTTTTTGTTGTTGAGTTGCATGAGTTCCTTGTATATTCTGGATACTAGCCCTTATCGGAGGCACTGTTTGCAAAAATCTTCTCCCATTCAGTTGGTGGCCTCTTTATTTTGTCAATGGTTTCTTTTGCTGTGCAGAAGCTTTTAAGTTTCATATAGTCCCATTCGTTTATTTTAGCTTTTACTTCCATTGCCTTTGGAGTCAAGTTCATAAAATGCTCTTTGAACCCAAGGTCCATAAGTTTAGTACCTATGTTTTCTTCTATGCAGTTTATTGTGTCAGGTCTTATGCTTAAGTCTTTGATCCATTTTGAATTAACTTTGGTACATGGTGACAAATAGCAGTCCAGTTTCATTCTTTTGCATGTGGCTATCCAATTCTCCCAGCACCATTTATTGAAGAGGCTGTCTTTCCTCCGTTGTATGTTTTTAACTTCTTTGTCAAAAATTATCTGTCCATATTTATGTGGTTTTTTTCTGGGTTCTCAATTCTGTTCCATTGGTCTATGTGTCTGTTTTTCTGCCAATACATGTTGTTTTGAGTATTGTAGCCCTGTAGTACAAGCTAAAGTCAGGGAGTGTGATACCTCCATTATTGTTCTTTTTTCTTAAAATTGCTTTGGCTATTGGGGGCCTTTTGTGGTTCCAAACAAATCTGATGATTTTTTGTTCTATTTCTTTAAAATATGCCATTGGGATTTTGATGGGGATTGCATTGAATCTGTATATTGCTTTGGGTAATATGGCCATTTTAACTATGTTGATTCTTCCAATCCATGAGCACGGAATGTCTTTCCATTTCTTTGTGTCTTCTTCAATTTCTTTCAAAAATGTCTTATAGTTTTCAGCATATAGGTCTTTCACATCTTGGTTAAGTTTATTCCTTGGTATTGTATTCTTTTTGCTTTAATTGCAAAAGGAATTGTTTTTTTTATTTGTTTTTCTGAGATTTCATTGTTAGTATATAGGAAAGCAATGGACTTTTGTACGTTGATTTTGTAGCCTGCAACTTTACTGTCTTCGTTGATTGTTTCTAATAGCTTTTTGGTGGAGTCTTCAGGGTTTTCTAGATATAGCATCATGTCATCTGCAAAGAGTGATAATTTAACTTCTTCATTCCCAATTTGGATGCCTTTTATTTCTTTCTCTTGCCTGATTGCTCTGGCAAGGACTTCCAACACTATGTTGAAAAGCAGAGGTGATAGGGGACATCCCTGTCGTGTTCCTAAAAGTAGAGCAAAGGGCTTCAGTTTTTCTCCATTAATTATGAGATTAGCAGAGGGCTTGTCATATATGGCCTTTATTATGTTAAGGTATTTTCCTTCTATACCCAATTTATTAAGTGTTTTAATCATAAATGGATGTTGTATCTTGTCAAATGCTTTTTCTGCATCAATTGATATGATCATATGATTTTTGTCCTTTATTTTGTTTATGTGATGTATCACATTGATGGATTTGCGTATGTTGAACCGTCCTTGTGTCCCGGGGATGAACCCCACTTGGTCGTGATGAATAATCTTTTTAATGTATTGTTGTATTCGATTTGTTAGAATTTTGTTTAGGATTTTTGCATCTGTATTCATCAGAGACATTGATCTGTAGTTTTCTTTTTTTGTGCTGTCCTTGCCAGGTTTTGGTGTCAGGGTAATGTTGGCCTCATAAAAAGAGTTAGGGAGTACTGTCTCTTCTTCAACTTTTTGGAAGCGTTCGAGCAGGATTGGTATTAGATCCTCTTTGAAGGTTTGGTAGAATTTACTAGTGAAGCCATCATTTCCCGGACTTTTGCTTTTGGGAAGGTTTTGGATGACTGATTCAATTTCGTTACTGGTGATCGGTCTGTTTAGATTTTCCAATTCTTCATGTTTTAGCCTTGGAAGGCTATATGTTTCTAGGAACTTGTCCATTTCTTCTAGGTTATTGAATTTGGTGGCATATAGTCCTTCATAGTATTCTTGAATGATCCTTTGTATTTTTGTGGTGTCCGTGATAACTTCCCCTTTTACGTTTCTGATTTTGTTAATCAGTGTCTTCTCTCTTTTTATCTTAGTAAGTCTAGCCAAGGGTTTGTCAATTTTGTTAATCTTTTCAAAGAACCAGCTCTTTGTCACATTAATTTTTTCTATTGTCTTTTTGTTCTCTATTTCATTTAGTTCTGCTCTAATTTTTGTTATTTCCTTTCTTCTGCTGACCTTGGGTTTTACTTGTTCTTCTTTTTCTAGTTCTTTAAGGTGTAACATGAGGTTATTTATCTGGGTTCTTTCTTGTTTCTTGAGATAGGCCTGTAATGAGATAAATTTCCCTCTTAAAACTGCTTTGGCTGCATCCCAAAACTTTTGGTAGGATGTATTTTCATTGTCATTTGTTTCTATGTATCTTTTGATCTCTCCTCTAATTTCTTCTTTGACCCAGTCCTTCTTTAAAAGTATGTTGTTTAATCTCCATGTGTTTGTGTATTTTCCCGCTTTCTTTTTGCAGTTGATATCCAATTTCAAAGCCTTATGATCAGAGATTATGCTTGGTATGATTTCAATCATCTTAAATTTGCTGAGACTGATTTTATGTCCCAATATATGGTCTATCCTTGAGAATGTTCCGTGTACACTAGAAAAGAATGTATAGTCTGATGTTTTAGGATGAAGTGCTCTATAAATGTCAATTATGTCCATTTCATCTAATGTGTCATTTAGGGCTACTATTTCGTTATTTATTTTCTGTTTGGATGATCTATCCATAGCTGTCAATGATGTATTTAAGTCCCCTAGTATAATTGTGTTTTGGTCAATTTCTCCCTTTAGTTCTGTTAGTAGTTGCTTGGTGTATTTCGGTGCTCCCTGATTGGGGGCATAAATATTGATGACTGTTATGTCTTCTTGTTGTACAGTCCCCTTCACCATTATGAAATGTCCATCTTTGTCTCTTGTTATCTTTTTCAACTTGAAGTCTGTTTCATCTGATATCATTATGGCTACACCTGATTTTCTCTGGGTACCATTTGCTTGGAGTGTCAATTTCCACCCTTTCACTTTGAGTCTATGCTTGTCCTTGTAGCTGAGATGTGTCTCTTGGAGACAGCATATGGTTGGGTTTAGTTTTTTGATCCAATCTGCTACTCTGTGCCTTTTTATTGGTGAGTTCAGTCCATTTACATTTAGGGTGATTATTGATATGTGAGGATTTCCTGTCATTCTATCTTTAGTTTTCTGGTAAGGCTGTGTCTCCATTGTTTCTTTGCCTTTTTGTTGTTGTCTATTATTTCTGTGTGGTGGTATTCTATGATGTTTCCCTCTGTTTCTTCTTTTATTTCAGTATATATTTCAATTCTGGATTTTTTTGAGTGGTTACCCTTAAGTTTATGTAAAAGAAAGTTTGATATTTAGAGTATTCCATTTTCTTCAGCACGCTTACTTTCTCCATTCCCATATTCCGGTTCAGGCCTTTACTCTCCCCTTTTTGAGTTTTGGTTGCCACAAATTGTCCCTGTTGATGGTGGTCGAATAGCCTCCTTTAGTATTTCTTGTAGTGCAGGTCATGTATTAGAAAATTCCCTCAGCTTCTGTATGTCTGGAAAGGTCTTTATTCCTCCTTCATATCTAAAGGATATCTTTGCTAGATATATTATTCTTGGCTCATGATTTCTCTCTTTCAATAGTTTGAATATTTGGTTCCACTCCCTCCTGGCTTGTAGAGTTTCTGCTGAAAAATCTGATGATAATCTAATGGGCTTTCCTTTGTAAGTTACCGTCTTCTTTTCCCTGGCTGCCTTGAGGATTCTTTCTTTGTCGTTGATTTTAGACAGCTTCAATACAATGTGCCTTGGAGAAGGCCTGTTGGGATTGAGGTAACTAGGTGTTCTATTTGCTTCTTGGATTCGAAGGTCCAGTTCTGTCCACATATTTGGGAAGTTCTCATCGACAATTTGTTTGCATATATTCTCTGTTCCCTTCTCTCTTTCTTCTCCTTCTGGTATGCCCATTATTCTTATATTGCTCTTTCTGATGGAGTCAGAAAGTTCTTGTAGAGTTCTTTCATTTCTTTTAAGTCTCAAGTCTCTTTCTTCTTCTATCTGTGTCATTTCCAGGTTTCTATCTTCGATGTCACTGATTCTTTCCTCCATCTGGTCAACTCTACTACCTAAGCTGGTTATTTCATTCTTAATTTCTTCTATTGAGTTCTTAATCTCCAGAAATTCTATTTGGTTCTTTTTTAAGATTTCAATCTCTTTCGTAAAATGCTCATGCTGTTCTTTGATTGAGTTTCTGAGTTCATTTAACTGCCTATCTGTGTTTTCTTGTATCTCGTTGAGTTTTTTCAGAACTGCAATCTTGAATTCTCTGTCATTTAAGTCACATATTTCTGTATCTTTAAGTGCCTTCTCTGGAGATTTTTCACTTTCTTTCTGAGCTATCTTGTTGCCTTGGTTATTCATGGCAATTACTGGTTTACTATTTCTCTTCCTAGACATCTACAGGAGTGACTTCTGCAACAGGTTGATAGGAAGCGGTGTTTTTGTTTTCCAGTACTTGTTGGTAGAATGTTTTATTATTTCTCCAACTGCAACTTATTTTTCTTCTCCCACACGGTAGTGCTATGTTTTCTCTGCACTATTCCAACTTCTCACACAATGGAGGGATTCCCTGGGAGACGGGCTTCTCCTGTGTTAATAGTTCGTCTAGGTTACAGGGCGCAGTGTCCCGGTGGGTATGCGGAGAGCTTTTGATGTTCCAAAGCTCTTCCAGCTCCTGATTCAGAGCCCGTATGTTTCAGCAGTTCTGTTTACTCCTGCAGGGATCTGCCCAGATAGGTGGGGTCAGGGGCGGGGTGAGTTGTGAGACGTGGCCCAGAGCAATGGCGGCGACCACCACAGCCAGTCCTGCTTCCACAGCTTCCTCCCCTTTCCCAGAACTAGTTGTGCTGAGAATGTTTGTATGCGGTCCACAGTTCTCAGAACAGCAAATATTCTGTTCTTTTGATCTGACACTGCTACTGTTTCGCTTCTAGCACCGGGCAGGTGGGGGCGGGGCGAGCTCTGGGAGGGGAGGGAGGGGGCGGCTAGTCTCAGTGCCTAAGGCTCTATTCTCTGCTCGGCAGTGCGGGTTTAAACCACCGTTTTCAGCCTTTTTACCTCAGTCTTTTCTCCGAGGTCTCTGCCATGAGCGTTGGGTTCAGCCGTGTTATATGCTGTCCCCTCAGCCCTGCGGGCCACAAGTGGAGCCCTAGCAGTCCGAGTTCTTCCCTCTCCCGCAGCTGCGGTAGTTCCGGGAAGCAGCGAGCTCGGCGCACTGAGCGAGGTCTGCGTCCTGCGCCCGCGCGGCTCCGTCTCCGTGCGCTTCTCCCTTTCCTCCTCCCCCCACTCGCACGAATCTCCCACCTGTAGGTGATTTCAGTCGGTAGTGGGCCTCTTCGTCTTGCCTGTCTGCTTTGCAGGGAGTCCTTTGTGGAGTTTTTGTTGTTTCATTTGTTTTAAATTCCAGGGGAGCTTTCAGAGGCTCACCTCACGCCGCCATTTTTCCTCGCCTCCCAAAATTTTTTTAAGTGAAATTTTTTATTGAGAAATTTGTAAATTTATATGAAGAAATCATAGCGATCCCTTATATGCTTTACCCTGTTTTCCTCATGGTAACATTTTACAAGACCATAATATCACAAATTGCATATTGCCATTGATACAACCTACTGACCTGATTTAGATTTCCCCAGTTCTCCCTGCACTCATTTGTGTGTGAATGTGTATGTATGTGTGTGGAGGGGGTGAGGGGCTTGGGGTCGATCAAGGGGCAGATGTGACCATGAGGGGCAGGAACACACAACACGCTTTATTGGGTGGTGCTGGGACAGGGCTGCACGTGGCGGAAACCCTTCCCAGCAGATTCTGTCTAGAGCCTCGGATGGGGGCATCACTACTCAGATGGAGAGGCGGGCAAGGGAACTGCTGGTAGAGAAGGGGGCCGGAGAGGGGGCTCTCGTGTGTGCGTGCGCGTGTGTGTATGTGTGTGTGTGCGCACGTGTGTGTCTGCGTGCGTGTAGGTGACGTCACCCAGCAGCATACCAGGTGTGTCTAGGTCAGAGCTCAGAAGGGCAGCCACAGATCTGGGCCTTGTCTTATCAGCAAGTAACAGCTACTGGGAGGGTTTCTGTGGGGTACATAAAGCAGGCAGTCTCTGAATGGCTAAAAATGTGCTCGTCTGAGCTATTTTTTAAATCATTGGATGTGTGATAATTGGAATTTGGTGCCTGTGGGCTTTTGATCTAACGGGTCTCAGCCTGCAGGGAGGAAATAAACAACCTTGGGACCAACACACACAGGCCATCATTGGCTCATTCATACAACTGGGTCTGTACACACATGTGCCGGTGCGCCTGTGTATTTGTACAATTTTATCACCTGTGTAAGTTATATATCCACCACTGCTCTGAAGATACCAAGCAGTGTTAACACCTCAAATTTCCCTCCTGTTGGTATTTTATCAGCCACCACCAGCCACCCCTGACCCCTAAGCCCTGGTCACCACTAGCTTGTCCTCTGTTTCTAAAGTATTGTCATTTCAAAAATATTATAGGAATGGAACCATATGATCCCTTTGGGGTTGACTTTGTTTTTCTTTTTTCTTTTTTTGCTCAGCATAGTTCCCTGGAGGTTCATCAGGTTCTTTGTGTTGGTGAGTTTGTGACTGTGGCTGAGGAGGGTCCCATGGCACAAGGAATCGCCCTTTGTTGACCCTTCACCTGTAGAAGGACCTCTAGGCTGATTCCAGCTTGGGCTATTACAAATAAAGCTGCTGTGAACATTTGTATTATGTCCCTGTGTGAACACAGGTTTTGATTTCTCTAGGATAGTGTTCAGAGCCGTATGGTAACTGCATGTTTAAAGAAACTGCCAAACTGTTGCCCTGAGAGGTTGTACTGTTTGACATACCCAAGGGCATGAGTGGTCTGCGCTCTCTGCATGCTGCTCCAGTATTTGACGTGGTACTGTTATCCTTTTTATTTAACCATGCTCACAGGTACATAGTGGTATCTCACTGTGGTTTTAATCTGCATTTCCCTGAAGGGCTGATGATGTTGACTGTGTTCTCATGGACTCATTTCCTGTCTGTATATGCTGTTCAGTGAAATGTCTTTTCATATCTTTTGCTTATCTTTAGACTGGACTGATTTTTTTAATGTTGGATTTTCATGGTTCTTTATATATTTTAGATACTACTTCTTTTTCAGATATGTGGTTTGCAAATATATTCTCCCAGTCTGTAACTTGTCTTTTCATCTTCTTTATGTGACTAGTCGCAGAATTAAAGTTTTATATTTTAATAAGGTCCCATTTATCAAAATTTCCTTTTATAGATGATGCTTTTGGTGTCAAGTCTAAGAACTCCTTGCCTAGCTCTAAATCCAGGGGATTTTCTCTCATATTTCTTTTTTCCCCAAAAGTTTAAGTGTTATGTTTTACATTTAAGTCTATGATCCACTTAGAATTAATTTTTGTATGAGATGTGAGGTTTAGGTCAAAGTTCATTTTTTTTATTTTTTAAAAAGGCTAGTTTTCCACTGAATTGGTTTTGCACTTTTGTCAAAAATCACTTGGGCATATTTGTGTGGTTCTATTTCTGTGTTCACTATTCTGTTCCACTAGTCTATGTATTTATCCATCTACAAATGCCACACTGATTACTTTAAAGTTAATATCAGGTAGAGAGCGTCTTCCCACTTAATTTTTCTTATCTCAAGATTGTTTACTATTCTAGTTCCTGAGCCTTTCCATATAAATTTTAGAATAAGTTTATGTCTACAAAAAACCTTGCTGGGATTTTGATAGGAATTGCACTAAATCTATCAAACAACTTGAGGGAGAATAGTAAACATCTTTACTATTTTGAGTCTTTCAATCCATGGAATATCCAATCAGTGGAATATCTCTCCATTTCCACTTAAATCTTCTTCTATTGCTTTGAGCAGCATTTTGTGATTTTAGTATATAGATTCTATACGTTTTGTTAACTGTGTATTCATTTTCTTTGGAGCACTGGTAAATGGTACTGTGTTTTAAATTTGGCTTTCTGTCTATAGATGTTTTTGCTGTTTTCTTTCTGATCTGTATGCTTTTTATTTCTTTTTCTTGCCTAATTATAGTGGCTACAACTTAGGGGGAAATATTCAGTTTTTAAGCATTAAGTATAAATATTAGTTATAGTTTTTTTGGTAAATGTTCTTTAGCAAATTGAGATAATTCCTTTTTATTCCTAGTTTTCTGAGCGTTTTTAAGAATTGTAAGTGGGTGTTGGATTTTGTCAAATGCTTTTTCTGCATCGATTGATATGATATACCATTTTTCTTCTTTAGCTTGTTGAGATGGTAGATTGCATAGATAGATTTTCAATTACTGAATCAGTCTTGCATCCTTGCAATAAAATTCCACTTGGTCATGGTATATAATTCTTTTTATACACTGTTGGATTTCCTTTAAATTTTGTTGGGTATTTTTGCATCTAAGCCCATGAGAGAGATTAGATTGTAGTTTTTTTTTTTTGCTTTGGTTTTGAGGTTATCCCCTCTTCTGGTTTGCGGAAGAGATTTTATAAAATTAATGTTAATTCTTCTTGTAAATGTTTGGTAGGATTCGCCAGGGAAACCATCTGGTCCTGAGTATTTCTTTTTTGGAAGTTTTTAAATTATGAATTCAATTTATTTGATGGTTATAGGGCTATTCATATGTCTATTACATCTTAACTGAGTTTGGTACTTTATAGTTTTCAATTAATTGGCCCATTTCCTCTAAGTTGTCAAATTTATGAACATGAAGCTGTTCATAGTATTCTCTTATTAACTTTTTAATGAATGTGGAATCTGTAGTGATATTGGTGATTTGTGTCTTCTTCATTTTTGTCAGTCTTGCTAGAGGTGTATCAATTTCATTGACTTTTTTTGAAGAACCAATTTTTTGTTTTATTGATTTTTCTGTATGATTTTCCTATTTTCAATTTCATTGATTCTCTTATTTTCATTATTCCTTCCTTGTGCTTGCTTTGCATTTATTTTGCTCTATTGGCTAATTTCCTTTTTTTAAAAAAAATTTTTAAAGAATTCAATGACAGTTAACATACAATATTTATATTTGTTTCAGGTATGCAACATAGTGATGAGACATTTATATAACTTACAAAGTGATCCCCCAGATAAATCTAGTACTCACCTGGCACTATACATAGTTATTACAATATTATTTACTATATTCCCTATGTTGTATTTTATATCCCTGTGACAATTTTGTAACTACTAATTTGTACTCCTTAATCCCTTTACCTTTTTCACCCAGCGCCCTCCCATCTGTCAACCACCTGTTTCTTCTTTGTATCTATGAGTTTGTCTCTGTTTTTTTTTCCTGTTGTTCATTTATTTTGCTTTTTAGATTTCACATATAAGTAAAATCATATGGTATTTGTCTTTCTCTGTCTAACTTAACTGACTTAGCATAATACCCACTAGGTCCACCCATGTTGTTGCAAATAGTAAGATTTCATTCTTTTTATAGACCAGTAATATTCCATCGTATGTATGTCCTTTATCTTCTTTATCCATTCATCTATTGATGGACACTTAGGTTGCTTCCATATCTTGGTTATTGTAAATTATGCTGGCAGTATTTGCTTTACATATTCAACTGCTCCTATATTGGGTGTGTAATGTTTACAAGGGTTATATCCTCTTGCTGAATTGATCCCTTTATCATTATAAAATGTCCCTCTTTGTCTCTTATAGCCTTTGTTTTAAAATCTATTTTGTCTGATATAAATATTACTATCCCAATTTTTCTTCATTTCCATTTGCATGAAATAACTTTTTCCATCCCTTTATTGTCAGTCTCTATGTGTCTTTTGATCTGAAGTGAGTCTCTTGCAGGCAGCATATGTAAGGGTCTTGTTTTCTTATCCATTCATCCACCCTATGTCTTTTGATGGAACATTTAATCTATTTATATTTATAGTAATTATTAATAGATATGTAGTTATTACCATTTTAGTATTCATATTTTTTATCTTTTTTTTTTCTTTCTTTTCTTAAAGAAGTTCCTCTAACATTACTTGAACACTGGTTTGGGAAGATGAACTCCTTTAGCTTTTCCTTGTCTGAGATGATCTTTATCAGTTCTTTGATTCTAAATGCTAGCTTTTCTGGGTAGAGTAATTTTGGTGGTAGGTCCTTACTTTTCATCACTTTCAATATTTCCTGCTATTCTCTTCTTGTCTGCTAAGTTTCTGTTAAGAAATCAGCTAACAGTCGTATGGGAGCTCCCTTGTAGGTTACTAACTGCTTTTCTCTTGCTGCATTTTAAGATTCTCTCTTTGTCTTTAACCTTTGGTATTTTAATTATGATGTATCTTGGCGTGGGCCTCTTTGGGTTCATCTCGTTTGGGACTTTCTGCATTTCCTGGACTTGTATGTTTATTTCCTTCTCCAAGTTATGGAAATTTTTAGTCATTAGTTTTTCAGATAGGTTTTCAATACCTTGCTCTCTCTCTCTTCCCCTCTGGTAAACCTATAATGTGAATGTTGTTATGCTTCAGGTTGTCCCAGATGTCCCTTAAACTATCCTTACTTTTTGAATTCTTGTTCCTTTTTGCTGTTCCCATTGAGCATTTCCTGCTGCCTTGTCTTCCAAATTACTGATTTGACTCTCTGCTTCATCTAATCTACCATCTAATGTATTCTTTTTCAAAGAGATTTTTACTGACAATTGTTACCCCAAAAAACTTTAATTAAAATTATATATATATATATATATATATATATATATATATATATATATATATATATATTTAAATTAAAATATAGCTAACATACAATATTAGATTAGTTTCAGGTGTACATCATAGTTATTCCACAGTACCCACCCTGTGATATGCCCTATGATAAAGAAGAGATCCCCATGATAAGTCCAGCAACCATCAGCCACTGTACCACACTATCACAGTATTTTTGACTATATTCTCTATGCTGTATCCCCAAGACTTATTTGTTTTATCCCTGGAACTTTGAACCTCTTATTACCCTTTTACTTTCCCCCCCTTTTTAAATTTTTAAAATTACAGTTGACATTCAATATTATTTTATATTAATTTCAGGCATATGGCATAGTGCTTACACATTTATATAATTAAGAAGTGATCCCCCTGACTTGTACCCACCTGGCCCTACACATCGCTATTACCATATTATTGATTATATTCCCTATGCTTTACTTTATATTCCCATGCCTATTTTATAACTACCAATTTGTATTTCTTAATCCATTCACCTTTTATACCCTTTCCCCAACCTTCCTTCCATTTTTCACTCTGGTAGATCTAGTACCCACCTGACACCATACATAGTTATTACAGTACTATTGACTCTATTCCCTATGCTGTACTCTACATCCCCATGACTTCTGTGTAATAACCAATTTGTACTTTTTAATCTTGTCTCCTTTTTCACCCACCCTGAACCCTCCTCCCATCTGGCAACCATCAAAATGTTCTCTGTATCTATGAGTTTGTTTCTGTTTCATTTGTTTGTTTATTTTGTTCCACTTACAAGTGAAATTGTTTGACATTTGTCTTTCTCGGTCTGACTTACAACACCCAGCACAATACCCTCTAGTTGAATCCATGTTGTTGCAGATGGCAAGATTTCATTCTTTCTAATGGCTGTGTAATATTCCATTGTATATAGGTACCACTTCTCCTTTATCCATTCATCCATTCAGAGACACCGAAATTGCCTTCATATCTTGGCTATTGTAAACAATGCTGCAATGAATATATGGATGAGCACATCCCCTCAAATCAAGTTTTGGGTTTGTTCAGGTAAATAGGTCCTTCTTTGTCTCTTCTTATAGTCTTTGTTTTAAAGTCTATTTTGTCTGGTATAAGTATTGCTACCCTAGATTTTTTTTTTTTCATTTTTCATAAAATATCTTTTCCCATCTTTTTATTTTCAGTTTGTGTGTGTCTTTTGATCTGAAGTGAGTCTCTTGTAGGCAGCAAATGTAAGGGTCTTGTTTTCTTATCCATTCAGCCTCCCTATCTTTTGACTGGAGCATTTAATCCTTTTACATTGAAAGTAATTATTGATAGGTATGTAGTTATTGTCATTTTATTATTCTTATTTTTGATTTAAAAAAAAATCTTAAATAAGTCCCTCTAAGATTCTTTGTAATACTGGTTTGGTGGTGATAAACTCCCTCTAAGATGTCAATGATATAAGTGTTAGATTTTTGTTGTTTTACAGGTTTCTAAAATTTTGTTCATTTTTAAAATTTAAGTGTCATTTCTCTCTTGTTCAGTTTGGGTGAATTCTATTGTTCTGCCTCAAGCAGATTCTATTCTCTGTAAATGTCATACTAATATTGAACTCATCCAGCAATATTTTTATTTATTACATTTTAATTTCTATAATTTCCATTTGTTCCTTTTTATAATTTCTGTTTTGGGGGCTGAGGTTTTCTATTTTTTAATTTGTTGCAAGAGAATTTATAAAAACATTTTTATGATATCTGCTTTAAAGTCCTTGATGGAAAATTCCAAATCTGACTCATATCAGTGTTGGGGTTAGTTGATTTTCTTTTCTCATTTGAGTTGTGATTTTCTTGTTTTTTTGTATGATGGATGATGTTTTTTTAAATTGTATCCTGAACATTTTGTCTGCTATGTTAAGAGACTCGATAGGGTTCTATTTAATCTTTTATTTTAGCAGAATGTCACCCTGTTTAGGTTTAGCTTGGTGCTGTCAGTTGTGGTTCCCATGTAACTTCATAGCTTTTGTGATGTCACTTTGATCTGCCTGGTTTATCTTGTGCTGCTGAGGCTCCCACTGGTCCCTGATGGTGCTGTCTGGGGGTGACAGGAGTTTTCCAAGGCTGAACTACCAAGGGTTTTTGGGTGGGGGAGAGGAGTGATACCGCTACTCTACTGTTGTCCCATGGATGTCCAGGTGTCTCCAAGTTGGGGAGGGGAGTCTTGGTCCCATAGGGACAGAAAGGCTCTCCAGACTAGGCTACTTGCTGTAGCTGAGCCCTTTACCCACCTGCCCAGGTGTTTCACATTAGAGAAGGACAAAGCTTTCTGGACCAAGCTGCCTACGATAGCTTCTCGTGCTGGCCTTGCCTATCACGCTTCTTGGTATCTCTCAGCAGAAAAGGAAGTCTCAGACTCAGCAGTGAAAGAGAATGCTTCTCTTGACACTGGGTTCTGATGGGTCTCCCAATTGATCAGTATTTCTGGTAGTGTTGGGCTTGCCTGAAGGTGTGTGTGCATGAGATGGGAACTCCTGATGGGCCCAGGGGAGGAATGACCCAGCTGGGCTGCCTTCTGTTGCTAGATTGGGAAATACCGCGCCTGAGTCTCCTTCTTCTGTTGGGTGGTGGGACGCAAAGCTCCCTGCTGCTGTGCTGGTCCTTGATCCTGGAGTCCCAAGCAGCTCACCTTCTTACCTCTCTCCAGAAATCTCCTTTGTCAGTTTGTCTGCTGCACCATTTCCAACGTCCATGGTGAACTTGGCGGGGAGGATCAGGGGAAAAGGGTCTACACTAGAAGTCAGTAGCCAGAATTTTAATCAAGAAGTTCAGAAAGACCCCCACTTTGCTCCAGGACACTTCCTTACCTTGTGGAGCTCCAGGTACCTAAAGCATCTAAACTAATGCCTTCACTTTGTTCCAGTATCGTCTTCCTTGGGATGGCTCATAAATACGTATATGAGGGATGTTAAAAGAGACAACCGGGTGTAAGGCAAAGAGTTGGCAGAGGAGAGGAAAGATGTGAATTTCGCCTTAGCTCTGCTGCCAATTGTGTGGCCTTGGATGAAGAATTCCCTTTTCCACTCGGTCTCAGTTTGTTCATCTGTAAAATGGAAGGAGAGGTTTGGAATTGAAGAAGTTGGCCTTAAAAAGACCCTTCTAATGGTGATGTCCTTTGACTCACCCCTCCCATATGGTCTCTGTGTAGTCTATGCTGTGTGGTGCCTCTGTGTGTGCAAAGGATGCTTTTCATATATGTGCATGCCCAAGGAGAAACTTTGAGGGGCCAGACTATAGAGCAGGGGGAGCTCAGGGAGGTGTCTCACTAAGCTGGACATGATTGGACCTGAGAAGCTCTACCCTGAGCATCAGGGTGAGTCCTTGGGGTGGGGGAGGGACGGAAGGGAAAGGAACTTTCCCACTGGTTCCTGCATGCTACTAGGTGAGGTTTTGTCCTTGGGGTGTTACTCCCTGGCTCCTGCATGCATGTGTGCCCTCCCCCTGGATGCCAGCAGGCTTGCTTGGGTGGCAGGGGAGTCAGGGACAAGGGCAGGGGACTTCATTTTCATCTGTGTGAAGTTGCTCAGAGACCACACGGAGTAAGAGACAGGCAAGGCCAGAGGATGTGAAATGGCGCCCTCACTAACTCTCCTCGCAGTGTCAGTGGCACTCATTCCTTCTTTCCTTCGCTGACTACCTGAACACATGCAAAATGTCATGCTTAATGTCGATGATTTGACTATTCTCAGTCCACTTCTTCAACATCCAGACACCTGTAACCCTTTTTCTCTGAACGTGACAGCTCCGAGCAATTGACTCTGAGCTCTGAAATGGTGCAGGCAGAGCTTCCTGCCCCCCGTGACGCAGGCAGAGTGAGGCGTGCTCTACACACTGCTGTTCCATGCACTCCATTTAGAGAAAAGCCCTGGCAGCTCACCGTCTCAGAGGCTTGCACTTCTGTCACGCTGGAGTGTTTGCTAGGGGGCTCCTGACAGGGCTGCGCACGTGGATTTGCTGTCTGTCAGCACCTCTGTCTTCCCTGAGTTGCCGGGGGCAGGGTCGCTGTCTGGCTCAGCTCTGCTGTGCCTGCCACCACCTGCATGGTGTTGCTTTGTGATGATCTGCTCAGTGAATTGCCTTGTGTCCTGTGGTGCATCGTCTGAAGATGACCATTAGTGCATAGATTTTGCTGGGTTGCAAATACATTCCCATGGGTCTACAGGCTGTGGGATGACTGCTGAGACCGAAACCAGTGCAGACGGATGACGGAGCCATCAGGAAAATCCCAGGCTCCAAGGGAAGACATTTACCCAATAACTGCTCCAGTCTATAGGAAGTCAAAAGAAACCTTTTTTTTTCTTTTGGTTTGCCTTTTTCTCTTTTTCTTTTGGCAGTGGTTCAGGCTATATGTCCAATTAGGACATAGGGTAGAATTATTGACTCTCCTGCACTCTGCATTGTTGGCCAAATTTAGTATCAGGTTGGTGCAAAAGTCATTGTAGTTTAAAACTTTAAAAATAATTACAAAGACCACAATTGCTTTTGCAGCAATCTAATATAAAGAGGTTGTGAAGCTTTCCTTGATGATAACAGTGCCAGCAGCTGTCATCTGCCAAGCACCTACTAGGAGTCAGGGAGTGGCCCGTGGGTGTCTCATTTTATCCTCACAACAATGCTGGGGACAGACGTGTAAGTATATCCAGGTGTGAGTGTGGGTGAGTATGTGTACAACAGAGCGTGTGGGTACCAGCAGGGGTGAGTGTGTGTATGAGAGAGCGTGTGGGTACCAGCAAGGGTGAGTGTGTGTATGAGAGAGCGTGTGGGTACCAGCAGGGGTGAGTGTGGGTATGTACACTACACAGCATGTGGGTATGAGGAGGTATGACTGTGGATGAGTGTGTATACAAGAAAGTGGTAAGGTAAAAGCATGTGTGAGGGTGGGTGAGTATGTACATGAGAGATGTGTGTGGATACGAGCAGGTGTGAGTGTGGGTGAGTATGTGTACAACAGAGCGTGTGGGTACCAGCAGGGGTGAGTGTGTGTATGAGAGAGCGTGTGGGTACCAGCAAGGGTGAGTGTGTGTATGAGAGAGCGTGTGGGTACCAGCAGGGGTGAGTGTGGGTATGTACACTACACAGCATGTGGGTATGAGGAGGTATGACTGTGGATGAGTGTGTATACAAGAAAGTGGTAAGGTAAAAGCATGTGTGAGGGTGGGTGAGTATGTACATGAGAGATGTGTGTGGATACGAGCAGGTGTGAGTGTGGGTGAGTATGTGTACAACAGTGCGCGGGTACCAGCAGGGGTGCGTACGGATGAGTGTGTGTACGAGGGAACATGTGGGTACCAGCAGGGGTGAGTGTGTGTACAAGAAAGCGTGTGGATACCAGCAGGGGTGCGTACGGATGAGTGTGTGTACGAGGGAACATGTGGGTACCAGCAGGGGTGAGTGTGTGTACAAGAAAGCGTGTGGGTACCAGCAGGGGTGCGTACGGATGAGTGTGTGTACGAGGGAGCATGTGGGTACCAGCAGGGGTGAGTGTGTGTATAAGAGAGCGTGTGGGTACCAGCAGGGGTGAGTGTGGGTGACCTTTGTGCTAAATCCTCTCAGAGCTGGGGCTGCTTTTCGAGTCCGTGCCTGTGCTCCAGGTGTTCCCTGTGAGTTGACTAGAAAGTCATTAGCCCAGGCTGCCTATTCCTGGGGCTTCTCTCCAACATGTCCCCACTGGAAAGGGGACCCAGCGCTGTCCCACCTCTGGTGACAGGCTGGGCCTGGGTCTCAGCATTTCAGCCTAGACTACTTGCCCCTGGAGCCCTGAGTGTCCACATAGAGGTGTAATGCCCAGCGGAGAGGCCGCGTGGGGCGCCCTGAGACCATAAGGGAGCATGGGGCCTGGACTTGTGAGTGGGGACATCCTGGACCAACTGTGCTGCCCTCTGGGCACCAGGGAGCAATGCCAGTCAGTGTCATGCAGAGCAGAAGGGCCAGCCAGCCAAGGCCTGCTATATAATTCCTGAACCACAAGACAGTGAGATGGAAGAAAATGTGTTGCACTAAGCCACTAAATCTTGGGATGGTTTGTAAAACAGCAACAGATAAATGAAATAATCAATTCCTTTAATATTTCCCAAATGGTACCATGTGATGTTTGGTAAAATGTTGCTCTCATACTGCTTCAGTTTGGGAAGAATTATGTCAGCAAACTGTGACAATTTAAAAAAAAAAAGCCCAAATCCCAGGGAGACCCAGGCTAGCTCATTCATTTGGATTCAGTTCTGATGATGATGACTTATTTTCCCCTGTGAGCAGCTTCACTAGTAACTAAAGTTAGCTTTGGCTCAAAAATCAATGTGTTATTTTGCAGCTCAGACCAGGCAGGGAGCTGTCTGTGCCTGGAGACAGGACTGCCAGGGCTCTGGCAGGCTCCAGTTCCCCCGCCTCCCTGTCGGGCCTCCGGGGTGGCATCATGGAGCAGCAGGTGTCCAGCTGCCTTGGAGGCCTCAGGCCCACAGTGACGCAGACACTTCACAAGCTTCCTACAGGTTTCCTGCCATCCTGAGGCCGTGCCTCCCTAGCTGCAACCGGGGCGATGCACGCCCACCAGAGCTGGGCGTGTGCTGAATGATGTCCCCCATTCATGTGTCAAATTCCTCACCCCCAGCACCTCAGCATGTGACTTACCGTGTTTCCCCCAAAATAAGACCTGGTCTTATATTAAGGTTTGCTCCAAAAGACGCATTAGGGCTTATGTTCAGGGGATGTCATCCTGAAAAATCATGCTAGGGCTTATTTTCCAGTTAGGTCTCATATTCGGGAAAACACGGTATTTGGACATAGGATCCTTACAGAGACAGTCAAGTTAAAGGGAGGTGATTGGGCTGGGCCCTCATCCAATGTGCCTAGAGTCCTTATAGGAAGAGGAGATCAGGACACACAGAGAAGATGATGTGAAGACAGGGAGAAGATGGGCATCTACAAGCCAAGGGGAAGGCCTGGGTCAGAACCCTCCCTCACAGCCTGCAGATGGAACCAGCCCTGCTGACACCCTGACCTTGGACTTCTGGCCTCCAGACCTGTGTGATACTCATGTCTGCTGTGTCAGCCTCCCAGCCTGTGGCACTTTGTTATGACCACCTAAGTAGACCCGTACACTTGGTGTATTCACACCAGTCACAGCCACACCAGAGGGACGGCTATAGGCTTGTGTTGGCCCATACTACTGGGCACTCGTGTTTGGAGGCCATCACTCACCACCCAGCTCCTCAGGTCTCAGTGAGTCAGACTCTCAAACCCCTTCCTGTTTGACCCTACTCCTTCCCAAGATGACACTCACAGGGCCATACTTCACTTATCGTAGTGACCCGTTATGTCACTTGTGGGTTTCTACA
This sequence comes from Rhinolophus sinicus, assembly GCF_036562045.2. Classification (NCBI taxonomy): domain Eukaryota; kingdom Metazoa; phylum Chordata; class Mammalia; order Chiroptera; family Rhinolophidae; genus Rhinolophus; species Rhinolophus sinicus. The sequence continues at coordinate 110,557,852 of NC_133751.1, forward strand.
CTCTGTGTCTTCATTAATGTGAGTGTTCCATGATTGAGACAAGAGTGACAACTCCAGCCGGGTCCCTCCACTCTGTGTCTCATGGATGAGAAGTCCTCCAGAGGGACAGCCCAGTCCGTTGTAAATCACAGCTCCACTAGCAACCCTTCATGGCCCATCCCAAGTGTCCCTGTGCACATTCACACCCGCCCTTCATTTGCTCCGCCTGGGATCCCCCGAAGCCACTGCTGAGGCAGGGTGGAGCCCCAGGGGAGGCAGACTTGGAGGTGCCTCTTGTGAGTCCTGGCAGGGCTCTTGGCCTTGATGGACTGCAGCCGCGGGGGGAGTTGGCAGAGGGCAGAGGCTGCAGAAAGGAGAGTGTGGGGAGGAGGCACCGGCGAGGGCCAGGGTCCAGGAGAGCAAGGCCTGGGCAGTGTGCTTGGCTGTGCAGTGACAGGGAGCCGGGGGACAGGAGCGGGGTGGCTGAGGACCCTGGGGAGGGGCTTGCCAGGCCAACGCCCTCAGCACTGCTGCTGCCCTGGTGCTCAGGCGGGACTTCGAGCGTGGCTTCCTGCAAGCAGCCTCAGAGGGAGCTCACAGGCAGGGTGATTTCTGGGGAGTGTGGGGGTGAAAAAATAATATGTTTCCTTTCCCTCCTTAAGTTCTTCTAGCTGGGCTAATAACCAAATTAACGGAGACAGATTAACAGGAGAAAATCAAAATTTTCATACATGCCCATGGGGAATTCACATAAGCACGAACACTCCAAAGACAGTGAAGCAACACTGGGTATATATCATATTTTTGGACAAAGGAGAAGGTGGGGGTGGGGCATTAGATTTCAGAAGTGAGAACTGGCGGTTTACAGGTAGGTGAGGAAGAGCTGAACACACATGGCAGGAAAATTCTTGCTGAGTGCATCAGAAACAATGGGACCCAGGGGGGATCTAGCTAACAGGCCCAGCCTGAAGGCCTCCTATTTACCACACTTAAGTCAAATTAGGCTAAGGCAACATCCCAAGATTCCCTTCCTGGAGGAGGCCTTTCCATCGGAATCTCTTAGGCAGGAAGGGGAGGGTCAAAGCTTCTTTCTGAGTCTTTACTTCTTAATAAATCGTTTAAAATCAATACCCTAAAGGCAGCTTCAGGGTGGCACAATTTTTGTTCCCTTCAGGAGCAATCTTGGCGTGAAGCAAGAGTGTGCAGGAAGAAGTGGGATTGCCATGTAGGCACTGCCCAGAGAGCGTTAGGCTGGGGTGGCCTCCAGAGATACCCCACCGAAGGCTGAGATGGCCATGCCCTCAGGCTCCCAACTCAACCATGCCCAGGAGGGTGTGCCCTCAGGCCAGGCCTGTCTCTGCAGCTGGGCCCTCAGTGGCTGACCAGTAGCTGAGTGACCACTCAGGCTTTCCTGCTTTTGCCCCTTGCTCCTTCAGCCCCCCCCCCCCGGACACACATGTACACATTTTGCCCCCACCGTCTGTCCCTTAGTATGTAGGATCCTCAGGGGACACAGGGCAGATGCTGGCTCTTGGGAACTGGAGCTCATCTGGCGTCTGCTCACCTTGCCTTTTCTTCCTCCCATCAAGCTCTGGCCCTCTCCAGAGGTGCTGAGGCCAAGGCCGCTGGTGCCTGCTCAGCTGTGTGGGGCCAGTGCTCCGCTGATGCCACATGTTGGTGCAGTCACTGGTGCTGTGGGTTGGGTTGGGCCCTATTCTGCCTGGCCCCTCCCTGCTCCCCCCAACAGCACCATGCGCTGGCCACCTCCATAGTGGCTGCTCCGTGTCAGGCCACCCATCAGTGGGTAGGCGGCTGTGGTGTGTTCCCAGCCCTCAGTGCTAGCCCTCGAGTCATGAATCCTCCCATGACACCTGTGGTGACTGCCCTTCCTGAGGACATCCACTGTCCTAGCTGGCTGCCCTCAGGGTTGCTCCTGTGCCTTCCTGAGCTAAGTGACAGAGGAGGGTATTTCACCTGGGAAACCTATTTGTGGCCTCCCAGCCACCTAGGCACCAAGGAAAGGACCCGGGCACCTGTGTTGGGCCAGTCAGGTTCTGGAAGCGAGGCTGTGAGCCCAGGAAGCCAACAGGGGCTGTGGTGAGAGAGGGTAGGGGAGCTGCGTGATTGTGGCAGGGGGCCCCTGGGAGGGGAGAAGAGAGCAAGCAGAGGTGCAGAGAAGGAGACGCAGTAGGGAACAGCTGGCTGGGTGGGGTCATGTTGTCACACAGCAGCCTACCGGTCTGTCCCCTAGTACCTACCCCTAAAGAAAGGAGAGTCTGTGAGACTAATCCTTTCAGGGACTTTGCTTCACCTTTGTGCTTACACCTGATGTCTCCCTGTTTGGCCCCAGAGGATGGCTGGTCAGCCAATGACGAGTAAGATTCCCCACGGGGGGGACAACTCAAGCCAGGCATAGCCGAGTGGGGACCAGCAGGAGAACCCACGGGGTTGATAGAGGTGGGCATAGACCCCCACCTTTCCCCGATTAAGGAGAGCTTCTGCCTCTGTGGCTGCATTCCTTCCCACAACCTGCTTGGGAAGAGATTCAATGGTGTAATAACATCAGTTCTCCGTCTATCCATTTCAGTAGGTTTAGGCATAAAGGTTTTGTCTCTTGGGGAGGTACATCCTGAAACTGACAGTTCAGCTGCTTGCAGGCAGGGGTAATTAGTTCAAATCAGTTTCTTAGCATAATGTGTGAAATTCACAGACCTTGGAGAATACAATGTTGCTTTCTTGTAAGTGCATCAATAAAAGCCACAAGGCGCCTGATTCGGGGCTCTCAGTCCTTTGAGGCTGTGAGACCTTTGGCCCCTGTTTCATAACTTTCTTGATTTCTGTTTCTTACTTTCTTAACCCTTCGCTGCCCCTTCTCATTTGCTCACTGCCTGTGTTGCACTGGACACGACATCTGGCGCCCAACATGGGGCCCGATTCTGGGACTCACTTGTGGGCTCGAGGAGGGAAGGACGACTAAGAGTTGAAATTAACCGGTGGAGCAATGGTGAGGGTTCTGGGTAACCATTGCGTGACAGCTACCTGGTAAGGAGGTAGGGAAGGTCCTGGAGAATTTAACCAAGGAAAGGGGGAATTGGATAAAACCTTACTAAACATGTGAGAGTGTGATTGTGTGAGTGATTGATTTTAGCTCCACGGCCTCAGCTGCGGAGTTTGTGTGGGCTCTAATCTGCGGTTCCGTGGTCTGGGTCATAAGGCAAAACAGTGACTTAGCGCCTGACGGTGTTAACCAGGCCCGGGGTTTATTCGGGTGCACCTTAGCCAAGACCGACCTTAAAGTTCAGCGAGGGACCCGGCCAGACAAGCATCAGCGTGAACTTGAAGTGAAAGGTCTTCTCTTTTCTCTTTTCTTTTACTAACATGGGCAATGCTGAGAGTAAATATAGACCTTATATTTGCCTGCTTAAACAACTTCTTAACGAGGGAAAACATAAAACTTCAGAAAAGAAAGTAGAGGAACTTCTCAAGGTGATTGAAACTCATTGTTCCTGGTTTCCAGGCCTTGGAACATTTGATTTAGATCAATGGGAAGAAGTCGAGACCTCCGTACGTTACATTCCAATGGGGTCTCTTTGCCCGGTTCAATCTGGGAAACATGGGAACTAGTTCGTTTAGTTTTGGAACCTCTTCAGACTGACTCGGAGTAGGAGACGGAGGGAGAGATAGAAGACCAGATGGGGGAAAGGGAGGATAGAGAAGATGAAGACAGAGTCTGAGACAACGCCAACAGTATCCCCAAATCATTATATCCAAACTTGGGAGACTGTTTAAAGGACTTGTCCCCCTCCCACTCGCTTGTCTCATTTACCTTCACCACTGCCTTCCTTTACAGAGCAGGCATGTGGGCCTTCAAGATCAGTAATAAGAAGTAACAATCCTTTTCTCTGCAAAAGTGTCCCTCCCACGCTGAGGAAGGGCACTCGCTCTTCATTATCAGCCACAGAGCGCGGCATACGCCAGGCCAGGGTGGAAGGGGATGTGGATGCCTTGGCCTTCCCTGTAGTCATTAGGGACCGCGAAGCCCTTACTGCAGAACACCCCAATGGGATTCATGAGGCAGTTCACAAGCCTTTTTCTTTTAAATTACTCAAAGAATTAAAACAGGCAGTTTTGCAATTTGGACCTACTTCACCTTATACTGTAGGCCTTCTTAGAGGCATTGCTGATGGCAATCGGCTGATTCCTACAGATTGGAATGTGTTGGCAAAAACCTGTCTGGCCCCTCTCAAAAGAAAAATTCGAGGCTTTGACAGAATCAGTACAGATCCAACTAGAACAAGACCATATAGAACCCTCAACTAGTTCATGGAATTCACCAGTGTTTGTAATAAAGAAAAATGCAGAAAAATGGCAAATGCTCACTGATTTGCAAGCTATTAATGCTCTAATTGGACCTATGGGTCCTTTACAACCTGGACTCCAACAACCTTCCATGATTCCTAAAAATTGGCCATTAGTAGGAAAAGATTGTTTTTATACTATCCCCTTACATCCTCAAGACTGCCCTAAATTTGCATTTTCAATACCTTCTATAAATAACAAAGAACCTATCAAAAGATATCAATGGAAAGTTCTTCCACAGGGAATGCTTAATAGTCCCACAATTTGCCAGTTTTTTGTAGCTTGAGCTGTTTTGCCAGTTAGAGAAAAATTTCCAGACTGTTATATCATTCACTATATGGATGACATTCTCTGTGCTGCATCATCTACAGAGATTTTAGCTGATTGTTTTACGTTCCTCCAGGAACAGCTCGAGTCAGCCGGTCTCTGTATTGCTCCTGATAAGATCCAACCTACAACTCCACAAGTACAGTTAGCTAAAGCCATGTTTACTTTAAATTTTTTTAATTCTTCTGGCTCTAGCACAGAATCAAACCTTGGACGCACAGCTGCAGAAAGACATTTTAATAATCTCCATAGTCCTAAAGCATTGGAGAATGTGCCCATTTGGTGGAAAGATATTCTAACTAATCAATGGCGGTTAAGAACCTTGTTAACATGGGGGTGAGGTTGTGCTTGTGTTTCTCCAGGACCAGAAGAACATCCTTTGTGGGTGCCCAGTCGGTGTATTAAACCATACCATGAACAACACACCGAAGACCAGCCTGACAGTCAACCGCGGAAAGAACCAAAAGATTTATGGGACTTTTAATTGCTGCTATTATTGGCATAATTGCTATAGCCACTGTAGCTGCCGTTTCTGGAGTAGCTCTACACCAAACAGCACAGACCACTGAATTTGTACAAAAATGGCATGGAAATGCTAGTAAATCTTGGAAAAGACAAGTTAAGATAGATCAGGAAATTAATGGTAGATTAGCTGATTTAGAAACCACTGTTGTATTTCTTGGTGATCAACTGGAAAATCTCCGTACTGTGATTACTTTAAAATATGACTGGAATATATCTACCTATTGTGTAACCCCTTTCTCTTATAATCAAACTCGTACCCCTTGGTCTGAGGTACGAGCCCATCTCCTGGGACATAGGCTCAACCTCACTGTGGACATTTTACAACTACAACAAGTTGACCAGATGTCTAAGGCCAAGCTTCAACCCCTCCCTGGAGAGGAGACACTTTCTGCGGCTGCAGAAGGACTTTCCACTTTAAACCCTGTCAATTGGATAAAGACTTTGGGTGGAGGGTTTGTTGGTGCTATTGCTATTCTGTTTATTGTTTTATGTTTACTTTGTTTAGTCCTCAGAAGTGGACAAACAGCCCTCCAACGGGTATTGAATGAAAAATCTGCAGGGTCTGTGTTCTTCATATTTCAAAAACAAAAAGGAGGAGATGTTGTCACACAGCAGCCAACCCGCCTGTCCCCTCGTACCTGCCTCTAAAGAAAGGAGAGTCTGTGAGACTAATCCTTTCAGGGACTTTGCTTCACCTTTGTGCTTACACCTTATGCCTCCCAGTTTGGCCCCGGAGGATGGCCGGTTTGTCAATGATGGGTAAGTTTCCCACGGGGGGGACAACTCAGGCCAGGGACAGCCGAGTGGGGACCAGCAGGAGAACCCACGGGGTTGATAGAGGTGGGCATAGACCCCCACCTTTCCCCGGTTCTGTTTCTTAGCTTCTTAACCCTTTGCCGCCCCTTCTCGTTTGCTCACTGCCTGTGTTGCGCTGGATGCGACAGGGGTACCTCCAGAGTCTGGAACAGTCTTGCCTAAGGCACACGGTGGTATTTCTGAAAGTAGCCCAGCTCATGCCATGCCTTCTTTCAGGAAGGACATCCCAGACCTCTCCCTAGAAGCAGGCAGGGCACCCCAGGCCCGCGGTGATGGTGGGGGCTCCATCCTAGTCAGAGACCACTCTCCTCATTGTATGTTCCTCATCCTTGTTTTGTTTCCAAACCAGTAACAAACTCATCATCAGGTATGTTTCATGGACCCTGGCCCTAGGATGTGGCCCGGGGATGGTCATCAGTACATGCACGGGGGCATCTCTGCTATACCTGTGTGTTCCTGCCTCTGTCAGGAGGAGCTCCCCAGTATACTCCGGGCAGGGCCCTGCATGTGAGAATGAAGCTACCTGACCAGCAGTAACCCCCAGGGTTTAATTCTTTCACCACTGTCCCTCTGACCCACCCCAGCTCCACCCCTACACCACGGCATTACTAGGATTCCTGGGGTTCCTGGGTGCCTGCCAGTGGTCCTTTCTACCTGCTCTCTCCCGTGCACAGCACCCTCGGGAGGATGCGCAGATACAGGCCCTGGAGACCCCAAACTCCAGTCAGGGAATACGCCTCACCCTCCTCACTAGGCCTGTAGAGCTCCCAAGGACAGCCACCTGGATGATGCTCTCCCTTAGGTCTGCCCAGGGCTCAGAGCTGGTCCAAAGGCCAGGTGGTACCCGTCTGCTCCCCTCATCTCAACCCCAGGCAGTCTCCCAACCCAAGCCCTTGCTTCAGGAAACTTGGTGTGGGTGTGGCCGGCGGGTACTGCCTGCTAGGCCCAGCTCTCACCTTCTGGGCACATGAGAGGGGAACTTCCTGGTTGCCGGGTAGTTGGGTAGGACCCAGTGATGGGTCCTGGCTTACCTATGAGGGGATGTGATGCGTTGAACCCAGGCTGGGCACTTACTCTCTGCTGTCAGGTCTGTCAGAGTTCTCTCTTCTCCCAGTGACCAATAATGTTCCAGATAGCAGCCCTAAAATTCTTCCTGGGTATCAGAGTGAGGGGACGTGGAAGAATGCGGGACTTCTGTGGGTGCCAGTATTAGAAATGCTGCATGTCTGAATTGAAAGTGACTAAATGTGTGCTGTTGGCTGTTGTGGCAGTTGTGACTGACACAGGTCCAGCAGAAACTGCCCCTTGCCTGGACAGGAGGAGCTGCTCCAGCTTCAGTGGCCTGGTGATCTGTCTAATTTACCTTTTTCATTGTGCAGAGGGGAAAACTGACGCTGGGATGGAAGGATGTGTCTCAGGTCACATCGCCATTTTGTGGCACTGCTGGAACCTGGTCTCTGCCAGTCATGTTAGCCTCTTTTTTGCTGAGTCATGTTGCCTCCAGTGAGTGGATTTGTGGAAATGCTTCTACAGCAGCAGAAGAAAAGGAATGGCCTGACTTTGAGGTGAGGGAGAGTTAATAAAGCAGAAAGAATTCTTATTGGAAACTCATTACCAAAGCTGTCCTGAGGCCGAGACGGAGTGTGCAGCTGCTCCCTCACAGGCTGTCAGCTTCCTGGCCAGGGAGGCAGAGGCTGAGGCCCTGGTCACCTTTGGGTGAAGGCGTGGCCCGCTCTGAGGAGCACAGACAGGCCCGAGGTCCATGAGGATGGAAGAAAGCAGAGAGTAGATGCAGGACAGACCAGAGGGGCCCCCAGTGAGTGGCCTTATTTGTGCCGTGTGCTACCTGGGACCCCGGATGCCTCACATACTGCATCAAGGAAGTGACATCTTTGGGGATGCTTGTAAATGTTAAGTGGCATGTCCAGGCTTACATAATTTGTGAGTGACAAGCTGGGGTTTGACCCTGGGTGGCATGGCCTGGGACCTGTGTGTTCCCCGAGCTGGGTGGGGCTGCAGCACAAAGCCTCGCTTAGCTCCACGTTTTGCCACATTTGAGCTGTGTTGTCTTGGGGCCCATTTTGCCTCTCTGCGCCTCAGTGTCCTCGCCGGCCCGTATCAGGTGGAGGCCCTAGAGCACATCCTGGGACTGATGTCCTGATGGTCCCAAAGGTTTGCAAACAACGTATGTGGAAGCAGGCCAGACCCTTGACTGTGATTTTGGAAGCTCTGGGCTGGAGAGGTGGATTTAGTGGGGTCTTGGAGGTTTCTCAAGCACAGACTGTCCTTGGAGATGAAGTTCTTTTATCCTGGTGACTTGTGTGGGTGCTTGTACCAAACATTTCCCCCTTTTTCCTGAGGCTTTGTGGGCAGTTCCAAGAAAGGGATAGTCCTTTCTGGGAAGGAAGAAGGAGACGGGTGAGAGTGGGAAGCAGCTGGGGCTTGAGCAAAGAGGTCAGGTGAGGGGAGAGTATGCCGGGAAGAGTATATTGATTTCCTCCTTTTAAAAATGGACTCAAGTGAAGTCATTCATAACGTGCTCTCCCTACCAGTGACACTGCCCATCCCCATCGCTGTCAGGGAAATGGATTCGCAGCATTGCCTGAGATGTGGGAAAGACGGCTGGGTTCTGTCCCCAAATGCTTTATGGAGAGCTTGCTGGTGGCTATCTGGCTACAGGGCAGCAAGATGCACTGTCAGACCCTGCTCCCTGGACAAGGTCTGCACTGAGCATTGTAACCATAATAAGCGGTCAACCCAGGGCCTCCAACCCAGGGGTACTGATGGAGCCTGGGGGTCAGGAGGCACCTGGGGGAGCCAGCATTTGAATTGAGTCTCAGAAGCAGGAGTAGCCATGAAGAGCATTCTACAGAGGGACGCCGCCCAATGCTTGGCTGAGTTGCTCCTTGCAGGGAATGGGCAGGAGCCTGGAGTGGCTGGGCCCATGGGGTGAGGGTGGGAGGTGGGATGGCTGGAGAGGTGGGCAGCTGTGGTCCTGGAGGTCCTGACACCTTTCCTTGCTGCCACTTTTCACGCCTTCAGTCCAGAATACGTTTGGAGATGAGAGTGTGGTGGATGTGCAGCCCTTGAAGGTCGACCCAAGATGCCCACCCAAGAGCTGGGCAAGGCGGGGTTAACTGGGCTCAGTGCTTGGCTTCTCTCAGGCCTGGCTGGAAGCCTCCTGGCAGCAGGGTGGCTTCAGTAGACACTGGGCTTAAGCAGCCATGGCCCCTGTGAGTGGCACAGCCCACTTCAGAGAATGCCCCAGGGCTAGTCCCTGCCCAGCCAGACTGCTTCGCCTGCCAGTGGGTCAGCAGATGGCCACATCAAAGGTGAGCCTTAGTATTGGTTCGTTAATTCATTCATTCATTCATTCACTCATTCACTTATTCATTCACTCACTCACTCACTCACTCATTACTCATTCATTTCCCAGGAAGAACGTCAATGCGAACGCCTGCGGGGTGAGTCCATGGTGAGCTGGACTGACAGCATTAAGGGGAGGCCCCATGGACACGCTCAGTCTTTGGAGCCAGGCAGACCTGTCACCGCGTCACACACATTGGCATGTGACCTTGAGAAAGCCATCTAAGATCTCTGAGCCTCAGTTCTTCAACAGCAAAACAGGGCTAATCCTTGTTAGATGGCTGTGGTGCTCCAGGGACACGGTAAATACGAAGTGCTGGCCACCAGGAGCTCCTTGCTGAGGGGTACACAGGCCTAAACAGAGGCCATCCAGGATGACACCAGAGTCAGGTGATTCTCAGGGAAGGGAGGCCCTGTGGGGACCTCAGAGGGGTGCTTGGCGGCAGCCCAGCTGGCTCCTGGGGAGGGTTCTCCCTGACGTCCTCTCTGTGTGTGAGGGAGACCTGGTCCCCCGAGGCACCGAGAGCTGCTTTCCCCTGGATGTCGCAGGGCATACATAGGTAGAAGAGGGCTCTGTGACATCTGTGAGGTGCAGCAAGGGATAAAACCAGGGTCCTACCCCACACCCCACTCTAGCACTAGAATCCTTCTCTGGGTGCTGAGCAACGTGACTAAGAACACGAATGTTCCTGGAAGGGGACTGAGCTGGGTCTGCATCGTGCCTCTGCTGACATGCTGTGACTAAGCTCACTGACCTCAGTTTCTTTATCTGTAAAATGGGCACAGTAACAACGTCTACTTCAAGGGGCTCATGTGGGGTCGTGAGTACATACTGGGCACATAATGGACCCTCACCAGATGCTGCTTGTTCTTGTTACTACTGGGGGATTCAAATTCATACCACAGTGTTAGCGACAGTACTGGAGCTGTTCCTGAGGCCCTTTTGGGGACAGACACCTTGAGAGGAGACCACAGACAAGAAAGGAGGCTGTGGCCTGGGGCACATCCAGCTACCACCCTGGTGACCTTGACCAGGGGCAGCAGGTGCCTGTGGCCTTCCTGCTGTGGGGCAGAGGAAGCTCCAGGGAGGTGGCCAGGGCACTGGCTGTGCCTGGTCCTCAGGGCCTGAACTAAGCTGGCTTGGGTAAGGCCTTTGACAGGAGGCAGTTTCAGAGGTGAGGAGTATGAGGCATTCTTCTTAGGGTAGTTCTGGCAATATGCACTTGCTAAGCACCCAGTGTGTGTCTGGCTCAATGCCAGGGTTTCCAGCCCCTGCCTTCAGGGACTCAGGTCTCTGGCATCAAACTTCCCTCAGGTTAGCCAACAGCTCCGAACAGGGCAGTGACATCTCTTTCTGGGATCAGAGATTTGTAGCCCAGGTTCAGTGGATAATAAGGGAGCATGGAGGCCAAGAGACAGCTGGCCCTGTCCACAGAATGGAGGGGTCCCAGGGCCTGTGCTGAGCAGGGCCACTTGGAATAGACAAGGCTGCCCGGAAGGGGTGACCTGGGCTGGGCCAGCCTGGCACCGATGAGGGAGAGTTGGGAGCTAGCTTTGATGCTTCTGTGCTGCGGGCCCAGTTCATATGGCCATGGCTTGCTGCCACTGGACAGTGAATTGGAGAGCCAAGAACATGCGGTTCTGAAACTTGCAGTCACCTCAGCACAGATGGCTAGGTGACCCATTCCCCCAGTCGTCACTGAGGGAAGTCCGTGCCTTGTCCCTATCTCGTTGGGTCATTTCAACAATCCTAGGTCACCCCTAAGGCCATTCCCATTTTACAGAAGAGGCAACTAGAAAGTTAGGGAAGTTTCAAGTGGGTGGTGAATGAGGGTGTACTAGGGGACACCTTCTCCAGTTCTGGGTCCAGTGGCAGCTGTTTCTGTCAGGAAGATTGTATTTAGATCTCTGGCCCACCCTGCCCCTAACTTAGGTCCCTCCCAAACTGCCCGGATCCCTGCCTTGTCTGAAGAAATGAGTGCCACACAGAGCCAGCCCCAGGCTCTGGGGAGCCATTTCTCCTGGGAAAACATGCCCATTTGCCTTAGTGAATCAAATCTAGTTCTCTCACCTACATATTTCATGGGCTTCCTCTCTGCGTCATTTAATTATCACTGTTAGAGTGAGTGTCCTGGGTGGTACAGCTGTGTTCCCCAGACCCTGGGAGCCTAATGGTCCCACAGGGATCCAAGGAGGAGCCAGTGAATGGAACCATCTCTACGGCAACTGGATGTGATACTATTTTTGGTGATCTATTGCTTGAATCTTAAGGGCTCTGAGTATATTGCCAGCATTAATAAGTAAGTCTAAATAACACCCTGAAGAGATTGATATTATTCTATCCATTTTACTGATGGATAAACTGCAACCCGGGAGAGTTACATGCCTAGCCTGGGGGAAGAGATGAGAAAGATGGTGATGCGGGAATGGAGGCTGAGGCCTCTCTGGGTCCTGGAAGGCCCCAGCAGCCCTGCTGGAGGGGCCGGGTCATGTGTGCAGAGGCGTCTGGGAGCTGGTAGGCACTCTGGATGTCACCCGTTACTCTGTGTCTGGGGGGCCAGCCCTGCTTCTGTGGGCAGCAGGAAGAGCCCTCAACATTCTCACCTAGTTTCTATGTCTGGACAGCCCACCCTGAGAGCTTCTATCCTGCGGTGTCTATATGTTCAATAATCCATTTCCTGTAAGAAATAAACTTTCATCCAACAGCGTGCTTAGCTCCCCATTGTGAGAGGTACTGGGATGATTCTTGAGTCTGGGTTCCCACAGTGGAGAAGTAGGAGTGAGCAAGGGAAGAGGGCGCCTCTGTGAGGGGTGTTAGGCTAGTGACTGCAATGCCCACCTGTCCAGCAAATACATACGAATATGTTCCGCTTGCAGTTTTCTGACGATGGCCTTGAACCTTCACGTACCTTGTCAGAAGGAGACCACACTTCCCCTTGACCGTCCTGGGCTTCCTGGAGGACGTGCTCCTATTTCCACGTGCTTCACGTGCTTCCTGCCCCCTTCACCACCCCCCCACCACATAGTGTCACCGCTGAACGCTGGTCCTGTTCAGCCCAGTGGCTGCTTGTCTGCCTGTTGTCACCTCCCTTTGTGTATACTCACAGCTGCTCCAGTGGCTGGGTCCCAGTGCTGCTTCTTCTGCAGATGGGCCACAGAGGCTGCCCTTCATATCCAGACTTGCCTGCTCAGCACCATGGACCTCACTCAGGGCCTCCCTATCCGTCAGAGGGGTCCTACTAATGTGGGATCAGAAGACGGCAGTCCTGTCCCTTCTGTTTGGGTACCTCTTTGGCTCCTGACCAAATTGATCTGTTCTCTTTCTCTGAGACCAGTTGTGTCATCTAGGAGACTTAGGTGCAGCCTCAGGCCAAAATGTTCCTCATTTGGCGATGAAGCCGAATCATTTTAGACTCGTTCAGGTCTTTCTGAAAAAGAAGGTCAGTTTCAGGATGCTGTCCTCACAGCTCCTCTGGCTAAAGCAGCAGTGTGGCCTCCGCAGCCCCACCCTCCTGCACGTCTTCCCCACTGTTTTGTGAGCCGCTGTGTCTTCCCTGTCATTGCCTGTGGAGTGGAGGTGTTTTCAGGGGTCTCCCCAGCCCACACAACATATCTCTGTACCTCCCTCTCTGGCCATGGTTAACTGGACCAGGTGTGAGCACTTGACCCAAGCTGGTGAAATCAGGTTCTCTCCTCCACTCATTTGGACTGGACCCAGACAACTGCGCCAGGACCAAGAGGACATGTAGCACAGGTGGTCTGGGGCAGCCGCCTTGGCCCTTGATCCTATAGAGGGGAGGATGGTGTGAAGCAAAGAGGGAGGGAGAGAAGGGGCGTGGAGAGGGGAGGGGACAAGAGGCGGAGAGAAGACAAGGGAAGACAGAGGAACAGGTAGAAACAGGAACCAGAGCCCCGGCAGCCCCTGCAAGAGTGGGAAGGGAGCCTGATGCCTAATAACTTTCTTACTCTATTCTAGAGGCCCAGCTGTCAGCCTGCCCAGAGCTCTGAAGTACTCTATCCTTACTCTTCCTGTGGCTGGTCAGGAAAGGGTTAACTGAGCAGACCTGGCTTGCTCAAACCCTGCACATTCCAAATAAAAAGGCTGTCTTCAGAAATCTTAGCCTGTTCTTCCTTGTAAGAGTGGTTTTGCATGTCTGCAGCCCCGGGCCAGGCTACCCCAGTTTGACCAAGTAAAGCTGTCAGACAATGGTTTACAGGAATACCCGTGCTCTCTGGGAATGGGCTGGAGTCTGAGCAGCTCAAGCCTGTCATGCGGGATGCCATATGGGCTCTAAGCTCCCGCTCCCCGCATAAGGACCCAGGACATGGTGAGGCCAAAAAGGCACACCAACAGAGCCATAAATAGGGGAGCCATACCACTATAGCCTGGCTGGCGGCTGGGTTGGAGACACAGGAAGCAGGAGCCACATGATCCGCAATCTGCCGTCCGCTTCTCTGCCAACCAACCTCACTTGCTAACTGTAATCCGTGTGTGGGGACAGAGCCCCAGAAAGTAGTTTACAGGCTCTCAGCCTCACGTGGAAAGGTGCTGGCTCAGGTGGTGGATGGCCGTCAGCTGTGGCTGATTGGCCATCGGCTGTGGCCGGTTGGCCGATTGGCCGCTGGTATAACTGCTGTGGCTACGGAGGAGAGCCGAGGACTGCCGAGGAGAGCGGAAGAGAGTAGAGGAACAGAGTCGAGGAGAGTGGAGGAGAGTCGGTCGGTTGGTTGGCGGAAAAGCGGACAGCAGGTTGCGCGTCCGGTGGGCCCAGCCTCCAGTGAGACCATAGTGGTATGACTCCCCTACCTATGGCTCCGTGGGTATTCCTTTTTGGCCTCACCATATCCTATCCTGTGTTCCTGTGTGGGGAGCGGGACCAGAGACTCCGCAGGCCGCCCTGCCTGAAAAATGGTGCAGCAAGCCGGGTCTCCCGCACGACACCACGCTTGCTAGCTCAGCCATGGCAATTATATTAGTGGCTAATGGCTAACTGGTCACAGCTGATGGCCATCTACTACCCAAGCCAGCACCTTTCCACGTGCGGTCGAGAGCCTGGAAACTGCTCTCTGAAACTCTGTCCCCACAAGCCAGTGACACATGTCCTCTGGCTTGCATGATTGACCCTATAAAATCCTGGACACCAGGTCTCTGGTGAGCTTCCCTGGCTGGGAACACTTTGTTTTCCACATTGTTGTGGGGAAAGTGCGTCCTCCTGTGACTCCATTGGGAGCAAAACCTGGAAGCCTAGTTTCTCCTGGACTTCTCCCAGGTGCCTTTTTCCTCTGCTAATTCTTATCTGTATCTTTTCACTGTAATAAAGAGTACCTGTGAGTATAACAGCTTTCTCTGAGTCCTGTGAATCCTCCTAGCTAATCAGTAAGCCTGGGCGTGGTGTTGAGGACCCCCAACACAGTGGCCTATGCATATTTTTCTCCCTACAACAAAACAGCCTTGCCTGAGGCAGCCTAGAATGCAAAGACTCTACCCAAAAAGGGTCCCAGCAAGGAATGGCACAGCCAGGAGGGCACCAATGAGCTTGGAGAGATGACAACCCAGGAGTTGTCACCACTGAGGTCCTGAGGTGGGGGTGCCCAGAACCTGGAGAAGCTCTGGCTGTAGGAAGGAGCTGCTCACAGGTCACAGCCCTGCCCACTGTGGTCTGTAAGGGAGCGAGCTGGAGGACATCAGCCGGCTCCTGATCCACCTTCTTTTATTTTCAAGCTCCTGCAAGGGCCTCTCACTGGCCAGATTCAACAGGAAGCTCCAGGGCAAGTGGTCTGCAGGGTCAAATGGAGGCTGTACTTTCCCTGACTACAGCGCTGCCAGGCCCGAAGCAGTGACTATCCCCCGTGGTTCCTGATGGAGGCTCAGGCTCAGGGTCTCAGGGGTTTGCCCTGAGGCTGCTGAGCTTGGCCCAATTGTACAGATGGGAGCCAGAGAGGGACACAAGGTGGATCTAGTGCAGCTTGGGGTCCAAGTCCCCAAGAGGTGCTTGGAAAGAAGGAAGAGGGAAACTGGGAACATAGTCCCAGAGAGCAGTTTCCAGGCTCTTGGGCTCATGTGGAATAGTGCTGGCTCGGGTAGTAGATGGCCATCAGCTATGACTAGCTGGCCATCAGCTGTTACCAATTAGCCATTAGCCACTAATATAACTGACATGGCTATGCTACGGGGTTGGTTGTTGGTGGATTGCTTAGCAGAGAGGCGGACGGTGGATTGCGGATCATGTGGCTCCTGCTTCCTGTGTCTCCAACCCAGCCACGAGTGAGAATGTAGTGGTGTGACTCCTGTCATGCGGGAGACCCTGCTCGCTGCGCCATTTGTTGTGCGCGGAGGCCTTCTTGCCGCGCCATCTTTCAGGCGGGGCGGCCTGCGGGGTCTCTGCTCCCGCTCCCCACACAAGAACGCAGGATATGGTGAGGCCGAAAAGGAACACCCACGGAGCCATAGGTAGGGGAGTCATACCACCACGGTCTCACTGGAGGCTGGGCCCACCGGACGCCGACCTGCCGACAGCTTTTCCGCCAACCGACCGACCGACGACTCTCCTCCACTCTCTCGACTCTGTTCCTCCCTCTCGGCTCTCCTCTTCCGCTCTCCTCGGCCCTCCTCTTCCGCTCTCTTCGGCTTTGCTCGGCTCCTCAGCAGTCCTTTGTTAGCCGCAGCAGTTATACCAGCGGCCATCGGCTAACCGGCCACAGCCGACGGCCAATGAGCCACAGCCGACGGCCACTCACCACCCGAGCCAGCACCCTTCCACGTGAGGCCGAGAGCCTGTAAACTTCTTTCTGGGGCTCTGTCCCCACACTCCACCCCTACAGGGTCTCGCCTCACAATCTATGCAACAAGCGTCTTCCGCGAGGGTCCCTGTGCCATATTAGTCTACTGACACCTACGGACGAAAAGAAACGGTAGTCTTAGGAACCAACAATGGCAAATCCCTTCCATCTGGGAGGATACATGTCAGCTTCTTGTCCTGGGAAAGGAGGGTTGCTGCCACTGGCACCTTTCCCGGTTTGTGGTACCAGACCTTTATGGCAGTGCTTGGGGTCCCTTGTATAGTTTCAACATGTAACAGAACAGGGGACCCCATAATAGGCCATAGTGAGAGCACATAGATTCCTCGCAAAATCATCCCGGTATCGGGACCTCTGTATACTACAGTCACTTGTGGTGGCCACTCAGCCACCACTCCTGGCGTCACTTGCAAATCATGAGTCAAACTGGCCCCCCATGGGGCTATCAGACCCAACCACCGACAGTGGGGGCTTTTGACCTGCCAGGGCCAAGTCCATTGCATAGTGATATGTCCCCAGGCGGACAGTCAGACGATCCATTAAATCATGAATTGAAGGCACTGCAGCGTGCAAGGGTGGCGTCACCTTATTTAACTCCCTATAGTCCACAGTCATTCGCCAGGTCCCATCTGGCTTCTTGACAGGCCATACTGGGGAGTTAAAGGGACTGTGCGTTGGCCTCACAATATGTGCCTTCTCCAATTCCAATATTGTACGACCGATCTCCTCCTGTCCTCCTGGCAGGCGATACTGTCGCACTGTAACCATGCGCCAGGGCTGTGGCAACGCTTGAGGAGGGTGGTGAGCATGCCCACGTGTCACCGCTTTCACCACGCGGATCCGGAGACGGAACTCTCCTACCGACGTCTGTAAGCTGAGGCCATGTAGCACGTCCACCCCTAGAATATACTCCGGAACGGGGGAGACATAAACCTTGTAGGTACGAGGAGGAAGCCTTCCTATATCCAGCGGTAAGGAAATGGCTTTCACAGTCACAGTTTTTCCCCGGTAGCCATCAAGGCAGATTGCTGGTCTGGGGAACAGTTCTAGATTCCCATAAACGAGACTGCAGTCAGCACCAGTGTCAACTAGAGCCAAAACCCTCTGCACATTCGAAGGGGACCAATGTATGCACAGTTCCACGTGGGGCCTCCGGTCCCTGCTCGTCCCCTCTGACCGGGTACCTTGGCCCCACCCCTAATCAAGCTGCAAGGAGTCGGCCTCAAGCGGCTGCATGAAGTCCTGGAGGGACACGGGTCGCGCTTTCCCAGACTCCTCCTTTATGCTTCTCCGGAATTGTTGTTCCGGACGCAACTGTTTCCAAAGTTCAAGCAGGAGTGCATTGGGTTGTCAGTCTATTTTCTTCCTATCGACCCCTGCTGCCACGAGATCACGCCACATCTGTGCGCGTGTTACTCTCTGAGGCCTGCGACCTCGCCCCTTTACCTTTGGTGTGGGCTTCCAGGTCTCAACTGTGCGGACCTCCTGTTTTAACTTCCTTCGCCTCCAGCTTTCAACATCCCCTAGTGTGGCCATGGTGGTTGTAACTTCATGGATCCGACGCCCTACATACGGTGTAAGAATAGCAACCAAGGATCCAAAAGCACTCGCAGGTGCAGTATCCAAAACCAGATCTCTCACGCTGGCAGTAAAAAGCTCGTCATCTGGGCCCTGCATGTTGAGGTTAAAAATAGCGTGTCTCATACCCATTTCACGGATTATTTGCGTAAGTTCCGTATATGACTGCCATTGACTCACAGTGTCTGGCAGCTCGCCAGGCTGTCCCCATACTGTGTGTACCGCAGCAGTGAGCCACGCCATTAGAGAGTGGTTGCCCTGGTTGTTGGCCAACCTATGGCAGTTTTGTAACTTTTGTCGCAGGGACGGATGCACTGTCATGAAGGCTAGCTTTTCCATCTCGCCTGGGGAGCAGAGAATGCTGTCTGCTCCCTCATCCCATAAACGTAACAGCCAAGCTGAGACTGGCTCTCCAGGGCGCTGTCTGTACCGCCTCCCCAGCTCCTGCAACTCAGTGGGAGTGTATGGGGTGTAGGCTGTGAACTCAGTCACAGCTGGGTTGCCGGCAGCAATGCCCCCGGGGCCCAAAGGTTGCTCACGTTTTACCCTTTGCTTAAAGATTGGCCGGGCTTGGGGGTTGGGAGCTACATTGTCTCCACTTGCTTCCTCCGCCTCTGTCTCAGAGTCTCCACCTTGGGGCCCCTGTTCTAACAGGCGGACCCAGGCTTCCAGAGCTTCCAACCTGGACACCTGGTTCGGCACCTGGGCCACTTCATTAAGCCCATTTTCCGTGTTGAGACTCAAGGCCATGAGGAACATCCAGCCCACGTGGCTGGCTGTAGCCTTTTCCTCCTCCGGCAACCGCGTAGCCAGAGCCTGCAGGGCCCTCTCCACACTGGCCGGAGAGCCGTCCATGTCCTCCCACTCCTCCTTGGGGGTCCAACTCCTGAGAACAGTGGCCACCGAACACCATATACTGTGTGGGGGCCATACATCCTCCTGCCCAGAGTCAGACGCCATTCCTACCTGGTTGGAATCTTGCTCACCCTGCCAGGTGTCTGAGTGGGTGGAGGCCTCGGTGTAAGATGTCCACCACCCTCGGAGCTTAAGGCCGCAGCAGATCACCAAAATGAAGGCAATGCCGTCCATGGCCAAGAGGGAGGTGTGCCATCTGGAGGCTCGAGTCTTCCAGGCAGATCGTGCCTCCCGCTCCCGGTGTAGCTCCTCGCGGGCCTCCCGAAGCTGAACTTTTGTATGCATAAACTGCTCGACCATCCTTCGGTGAGTTTTGGCCGGTACCATACCCTGCTCGCTGCGCCATTTGTCATGCGGGAGACCCTTCTCACCCCGCCATCTTTCAGGCGGGGCGGCCTGCGGGGTCTCTGCTCCCGCTCCCCACACAAGAACACAGGATATGGTGAGGCCGAAAAGGAACACCCACGGAGCCATAGGTAGGGGAGTCATACCACTATGGTCTCACTGGAGGCTGGGCCCACCGGACGCCGACCTGCCGACCGCTTTTCCGCCAACCGACCGACCGACGACTCTCCTCCACTCTCTCGACTCTGTTCCTCTCTCTCGGCCCTCCTCTTCCGCTCTCTTCGGCTTTGCTCGGCTCCTCGGCAATCCTTCGTAGCCACAGCAGTTATACCAGCGGCCAATCGGCTAACCGGCCACAGCCGACGGCCAATGAGCCACAGCCGACGGCCATTCACCACCCGAGCCAGCACCCTTCCACGTGAGGCCGAGAACCTGTAAACTACTTTCTGGGGCTCGGTCCCACAACTCCTGTCATGTGGGGTGTCATGTGAGGTGTCATGTGAGGTGTCATGTAGGGTCTCTGGTCCCACTCCCCACATAAGAATGCAGGATATGGTGAGGACAAAAAGGAACACCCTCGGAACCATAGATAGGGAAGTCATACCACCATATTCTCGCTGGCAGCCGGGTGAAAGACAAGAAGTAGGATCCATGCGATCTGCAATCCGCCGTCTACTTCTCTGCCTGCCAACCAACCAACCGACCAACCAACGCAGTCACGGCAGTTATATCAGTGGCTAATTAGCTAACTGGTTACATCTGGTTACAGCTGATGGCCAGCCAGTCACAGCTCATGGCCATCTACTACCCGAGCCAGCACCTTTCCATGTGAGGCTAAGAGCCTGGAAACTGCTCTCTGGGACTCTGTCCCCACAACTCCCCTATCTACGGCTCCGTTGGTGTTCCTTTTTGGCCTCACCATGTCCTGTGTTCTTATGCAGGGAGCAGGAGCTGAGACCCTGCATGACAGAAGCACATACGTCCTTGTAAACCAAAATTAATTTTAGACTGTAATAAAGAATAAAAAGCATTTATCTGAGTAAAAAGAGCTGCAGTCTGGGAGACACAGATTCAGGTAGCAGCCTAAATTGTGTTCCCCAGAGACAAAGGGGAGGCCGCGTTTTATAGCAAGAATTCCTGCTTAGGTTCTCAATTAGGTCTGTCTCATGTAAATGAGGCATCACGTTGTGCAGTTCTGATTGGAGGGGACAGGTCTCAGTCCGTTGATAGAAAGATGAAACCAGGGTTTCCCTGCAGTGGTTGGCCAGGCGGCATAAACAAGCAGGGCATAGTGTGGGAAGCCCAGGTTCAGTCTGAGCTTCTTCCTCGTGTAAAGAACATGAGGAGCTCCTGTCAGCACATGGATGCTATACTCTTTTTTTTTTTTTTTTACCGTTGTTTGTTCTTTTATTTTATATATATATATATATATATATATATATATATATATATATATATATATATATATTATTAGTTTCAGGTGCACAAGACAAAGCAAAACTTAGACGTTTATCATTTATATCCCTCACACTGTGTGAACCCCCCTCCCCCC
Source organism: Rhinolophus sinicus (assembly GCF_036562045.2). NCBI lineage: Eukaryota > Metazoa > Chordata > Mammalia > Chiroptera > Rhinolophidae > Rhinolophus > Rhinolophus sinicus. Next base: position 110,578,412 of record NC_133751.1, read on the forward strand.
ATCCACTATCCCTCTGTACGTTCCCCAAATTAATTTTCAAACCCCCATGACCATCTTGTGGTTACCGACTATTTTTCAAAACCTCTCACCTTCCCCTTATCCCCACCCCCCTGCCCCTCTAGCAACCCTCTGTTTTTCCTCCATGTTTCCAAAACTGTCTCTGATTAGTTCATTCACTTATTCTTTTCTTTAGATTCCGCATATAAGTGAGATCATATGGTATTTGTCTTTCTCTTTCTGACTTATTTCACTTAACATAATGTTCTTTAGGTCCATCCATGTTGTTGCAAATGGTAAGATTTCTTTCTTCTTTATGGCTGCGTAATACACCATTGTATAAATGTACCGCAGTTTCTTTTTTTTTTAAATTAAATTTATTGGGGTGACAATTGTTAGTAAAATTACATAGATTTCAGGTGTACAATTCTGTATTACATCATCTATAAATCCCATTGTGTGTTCATCACCCAGAGTCAGTTCTCCTTCCATCACCATATATTCGATCCCCCTTACCCACATCTCCCACCCCCCACCCCCCACCCCCCTTACCCTCTGGCAACCACTAAACTATTGTCTGTGTCTATGAGTTTCTGTTTCTCATTTGTTTGTCTTGTTCTTTTGTTGTTTTTGGTTTATATACCACATATCAGTGAAATCACATGGTTCTCTGCTTTTTCTGTCTGACTTGTTTCGCTCAGCATTACTCTCTCAAGATCCATCCATGTTGTCACAAATGTTCCTATATCATCTTTTCTTACCACCGAATAGTATTCCATTGTGTATATATACCACAACTTCTTTATCCATTCATCTATCGAAGGACATTTTGGTTGTTTCCATGTCTTGGCCACAGTAAACAAAGCTGCAATGAACATTGGAGCACACGTGTCTTTATCTCTAAATGTTTTCAGATTTTTTGGGTAGATACCCAGGAGAGGGATTGCTGGGTCATATGGCAATTCTATTCGTAATTCTTTGAGGAACCTCCACACTGCCTTCCATAACGGCTGCACCAGTCTGCATTCCCACCAACAGTGTATGAGGGTTCCTTTTTCTCCACAGCCTCTCCAACATTTGTTACTATTTGTCTTGTTGATGATAGCCATTCTGACTGGGGTGAGGTGATATCTCATTGTGGTTTTGATTTGCATTTCTCTGATGATTAGTGATGTTGAGCATTTTTTCATATGTCTATTTGCCATTTGTATGTCCTCTTTGGAGAAATGTCTCTTCAAGTCCTCTGCCCATTTTTCAATTGGGTTGTTTGTTTTTTGTTGTTGAGTTGCATGAGTTCCTTGTATATTCTGGATACTAGCCCCTTATCGGAGGCACTGTTTGCAAAAATCTTCTCCCATTCAGTTGGTGGCCTCTTTATTTTGTCAATGGTTTCTTTTGCTGTGCAGAAGCTTTTAAGTTTCATATAGTCCCATTCGTTTATTTTAGCTTTTACTTCCATTGCCTTTGGAGTCAAGTTCATAAAATGCTCTTTGAACCCAAGGTCCATAAGTTTAGTACCTATGTTTTCTTCTATGCAGTTTATTGTGTCAGGTCTTATGCTTAAGTCTTTGATCCATTTTGAATTAACTTTGGTACATGGTGACAAATAGCAGTCCAGTTTCATTCTTTTGCACGTGGCTATCCAATTCTCCCAGCACCATTTATTGAAGAGGCTGTCTTTGCTCCATTGTATGTTTTTGCTTCTTTGTCAAAAATTATCTGTCCATATTTATGTGGTTTTATTTCTGGGTTCTCAATTCTGTTCCATTGGTCTATGTGTCTGTTTTTCTGCCAATACCATGCTGTTTTGATTATTGTAGCCCTGTAGTACAAGCCAAAGTCAGGAAGTGTGATACCTCCATTCTTGTTCTTTTTTCTTAAGATTCCTTTGGCTACTCGGGGTCTTTTGTGGTTCCAAACAAATCTGATGATTTTTTGTTCTATTTCTTTAAAATATGCCATTGGGATTTTGATGGGGATTGCATTGAATCTGTATATTGCTTTGGGTAATATGGCCATTTTAACTATGTTGATTCTTCCAATCCATGAGCACGGAATGTCTTTCCATTTCTTTGTGTCTTCTTCAATTTCTTTCAAAAATGTCTTATAGTTTTCAGCATATAGGTCTTTCACATCCTTGGTTAAGTTTATTCCTAGGTATTTTATTCTTTTTGCTGCAATTGCAAAAGGAATTATTTTTTGTATTTCTTTTTCTGAGATTTCATTGTTAGTATATAGGAAGGCAATGGACTTTTGTGCATTGATTTTGTAGCCAGCAACTTTACTGTATTCGTTGATTGTTTCTAATAGCTTTTTGTGGAATCTTTAGGGTTTTCTATATATAGCATCATGTCATCTGCAAAGAGTGATAATTTAACTTCTTCATTCCCAATTTGGATGCCTTTTATTTCTTTCTCTTGCCTGATTGCTCTGGCAAGGACTTCCAACACTATGTTGAAAAGCAGAGGTGATAGGGGACATCCCTGTCGTGTTCCTGAACGTAGAGCAAAGGGCTTCAGTTTTTCTCCATTAATTATGAGATTAGCAGAGGGCTTGTCATATATGGCCTTTATTATGTTAAGGTATTTTCCTTCTATACCCATTTTATTAAGTGTTTTAATCATAAATGGATGTTGTATCTTGTCAAATGCTTTTTCTGCATCAATTGATATAATCATATGATTTTTGTCCTTTATTTTGTTTATGTGATGTATCACATTGATGGATTTGATGTTGAACCATCCTTGTGTCCCGGGGATGAACCCCACTTGGTCGTGATGAATAATCTTTTTAATGCATTGTTGTATTCGATTTGCTAGAATTTTATTTAGGATTTTTGCATCGGTATTCATCAGAGATATTGGTCTGTAGTTTTCCTTTTTTGTGCTGTCCTTACCAGGTTTTGGTATCAGGGTAATGTTGGCCTCATAAAATGAGTTAGGGAGTATTGTCTCTTTTTCAATTTTTTGGAAAAGTTTGAGCAGGATTGGTATTAGATCCTCCTTGAAGGTTTGGTAGAATTCACTAGTGAAGCCATCTGGTCCTGGACTTTTGCTTTTGGGAAGGTTTTGGATGACTGTTTCAATTTCATTACTGGTGATCGGTCTGTTTAGATTTTCCAATTCTTCATGGTTCAGCCTTGGAAGGCTATATGTTTCTAAGAACTTGTCCATTTCTTCTAGGTTGTTGAATTTGGTGGCATATAGTCCTTCATAGTATTCTTGGATGATCCTTTGTATTTCTGTGGTGTCCGTAATAACTTCCCCTTTTACGTTTCTGATTTTGTTAATCAGTGTCTTCTCTCTTTTTAGCTTAGTAAGTCTAGCTAAGGGTTTGTCAATTTTGTTAATCTTTTCAAAGAACCAGCTCTTTGTCACATTAATTTTTTCTATTGTCTTTTTGTTCTCTATTTCATTTAGTTCTGCTCTAATTTTTGTTATTTCCTTTCTTCTGCTGACCTTGGGTTTTACTTGTTCTTCTTTCTCTAGTTTTTAAGGTGTAACATGAGGTTATTTATTTGGGAGTTTTCTTGTTTCTTGAGATAGGCCTGTAATGAGATAAATTTCCCTCTTAAAACTGCTTTCGCTGCATCCCAAAAATTTTGGTAAGATGTATTTTCATTGTCATTTGTTTCTGTGTATCTTTTGATCTCTCCTCTAACTTCTTCTTTGACCCAGTCCTTGTTTAAAAGTGTGTTGTTTAATCTCCATGTATTTGTGTTTTTCCCCGCTTTCTTTTTACAGTTGATATCCAATTTCAAAGCCTTGTGATCAGAGAATATGCATGGTATGATTTCAATCTTCTTAAATTTGTTGAGACTGATTTTATGTCCCAATATATGGTCTATCCTTGAGAATGTTCCATGTACACTAGAAAAGAATGTGTAGTCTGATGTTTTAGGATGAAGTGCTCTATAAATGTCAATTATGTCCATTTCATCTGATGTGTCATTTAGGGCTGCTATTTCGTTATTTATTTTCTGTTTGGATGATCTATCCATAGCTGTCAATGATGTATTTAAGTCCCCTAGTATAATTGTGTTTTGGTCAATTTCTCCCTTTAGTTCTGTTAGTTGTTGCTTGGTGTATTTCGGTGCTCCCTGATTGGGGGCATAAATATTGATGACTGTTATGTCTTCTTGTTGTACAGCCCCTTCACCATTATGAAATGTCCATCTTTGTCTCTTGTTATCTTTTTCACCTTGAAGTCTGTTTCATCTGATATCATTATGGCTACACCTGATTTTCTCTGGGTACCATTTGCTTGGAGTGTCAATTTCCACCCTTTCACTTTGAGTGTCTGCTTGTCCTTGTAGCTGAGATGTGTCTCTTGGAGACAGCATATGGTTGGCTTTAGTTTTTGATCCAATCTGCTACTCTGTGCCTTTTTATTGGTGAGTTCAGTCCATTTACATTTAGGGAGATTATTGATATGTGAGGATTTCCTGTCATTCTATCTTTAGTTTTCTGGTAAGGCTGTGTCTCCATTGTTTCTTTGCCTTTTTGTTGTTGTCTATTATTTCTGTGTGGTGGTATTCTATGATGTTTCCCTCTGTTTCTTCTTTTATTTCAGTATATATTTCAGTTCTGGATTTTTTTTTTTGAGAGGTTACCCTTAAGTTTATGTAAAAGAAAGTTTGATATTTAGAGTATTCCATTTTCTTCAGCACGCTTACTTTCTCCATTCCCATATTCCTTTCAGGCCTTTACTCTCCCCCTTTTTGAGTTTTGGTTGCCACAAATTGTCCCTGTTGATGGTGGTCGAATAGCCTCCTTTATTATTTCTTGTAATGCAGGTCGTGTATTAGAAAATTCCCTCAGCTTCTGTATGTCTGGAAAGGTCTTTATTCCTCCTTCATATCTAAAGGATATCTTTGCTGGATATATTATTCTTGGCTCATGATTTCTCTCTTTCAATAGTTTGAATATTTGGTTCCACTCCCTCCTGGCTTGTAGAGTTTCTGCTGAAAAATCTGATGATAATCTAATGGGCTTTCCTTTGTAAGTTACCGTCTTCTTTTCCCTGGCTGCCTTGAAGATTCTTTCTTTGTCGTTGATTTTAGACAGCTTCAATACAATGTGCCTTGGAGAAGGCCTGTTGGGATTGAGGTAACTAGGTGTTCTATTTGCTTCTTGCATTCGAGGGTCCAGTTCTGTCCTCAAATTTGGGAAGTTCTCATCGACAATTTGTTTGAATATATTCTCTGTTCCCTTCTGTCTTTCTTCTCCTTCTGGTATGCCCATTATTCTTATATAGCTCTTTCTGATGGAGGCGGAGTAGAGTTTTTCATTTCTTTTAAGTCTCAAGTCTCTTTCTTCTTCTATCTGTGTCATTTCCAGGTTTTATCTTCGATGTCACTGATTCTTTCTTCCATCTGGTCAACTCTACTACCTAAGCTGGTTATTTCATTCTTAATTTCTTCTATTGAGTTTTTAATCTCCAGAAATTCTATTTGGTTCTTTTTTAAAATTTCAATCTCTTTCGTAAAATGCTCATGCTGTTCTTTGATTGAGTTTCTGAGTCCATTTAACTGCCTATCTGTGTTTTCTTGTATCTCGTTGAGTTTTTTCAGAACTGCAATCTTGAATTCTCTGTCATTTAAGTCACATATTTCTGTATCTTTAAGTGCCTTCTCTGGAGATTTTTCACTTTCTTTCTGAGCTATCTTGTTGCCTTGGTTATTCATGGCGATTACTGGTTTACTATTTCTCTTCCTAGACATCTACAGGAGTGACTTCTGCAACAGGTTGATAGAAAGTGGTCTTTCTTTTGTTTGTCAGTACTTGTTGGTAAAATGTTTTATTATTTCTCCAACTGCAACTTATTTTTCTTCTCCCACACTGTAGTGCTATGTTTTCTCTGCACTATTCCAACTTCTCACACAATGGGGGGATTCCCTGCGAGACGAGCTTCTGCTCTGTTAATAGTTCATCTAGGTCACAGGGCGCAGTGTCCCGGTGGGTATGCGGAGAGCTTTTGATGTTTCAAAGCTCTTCCAGTTCTTGATTCAGAGCCCGTATGTTTCAGCAGTTCTGTTTACTCCTGCAGGTATCCGCCCAGATAGGTGGGGTCAGGGGCGGGGTGAGTTGTGAGAGGTGGCCCAGAGCAACGGCGGCGACCACCACCACAGCCGGTCCCTCCTCCACAGCTCTCTCCCCCTTGCCGGAATTACCTGGGCTGCGAATTCGTGTCTGCAGTCCACAGTTCTCAAAATAGCAAATTCTCTGTTGTTTTGATCTGACACTGCTACTGTTTCGCTTCTAGCACCGGGCAGGTGGGGGCGGGACGAGCTCTGGGAGGGTAGGGAGGGGGCGGCTAGTCTCAGTGCCTAAGGCTCCGTTCTCTGCTCGGCAGTGCGGGCTTAAACCACCGTTTTCAGCCTTTTTCCCTCAGTCTTTACTCCGAGGTCCCTGCCGTGAGCGTTGGGCCCAGCCGTGGCATATGGTGTCCCCTCAGCCCTGTGGAGCCCTGGTGGAGCCCTAGCAGTCCGAGTTCTTCCCTCTCCCGCAGCTGCGGTAGTTCCGGGAAGCAGCGAGCTCGGCGCACTGAGCGAGGTCTGCGTCCTGCGCCCGCGCGGCTCCGTCTCCGCGTATTTCTCCCTTTCCTCCTCCCTCCACTCGCGCGAATCTCCCACCTGTAGGTTATTTCAGTCGGCAGTGGGCCTCCTCGTCCTGCCTGTCCGCTGTGCAGGGAGTCCCCTGCGGAGTTATTGTTGTCCGATTAGTTGTAAATTCCAGGGGAGCTTTACAGAGGCTCACCTCACTCCGCCATTTTTCCGGAACATCCCTGTACCGCAGTTTCTTAATCCAATCATCTACTGATGGGCATTTCCGTTGTTTCCAGGTCTTGGCTATTGTGTATAGTGCTGCAATAAACATAGGAGTGCATAAAGATTTTTGAATTGGAGTTTTAGATTTCTCCGGATAGATACCTAGGAGTGGGATTGCTGGATCATAAGGTAGTTCCATTTTCAGGTTTTTGAGATACCTCCAAACTGTTTTCCATAGTGGCTGCACGCAATCTGCATTCCCACCAACAGTGCACAAGCGTTCCCTTTTCTCCACATCCACGCCAGCACTTGTTGTTTGTTGATTTATTGATGATAGTCATCTTGACTGGGGTGAGGTGGTATCTCATTGTGGTTTTTATTTGCATTTCTCTGATGGTTAGTGAGGTTGAACATTTCTTCATATGTCTGTTTGCCATCTGTATGTCCTTTTTCGAAAAATGTCTCTTCATGTCCTCTGCCCATTTTTTAATTGGGTTGTTTGTTTTTTTGGAGTTGAGTTGAGTGAGTTTTTTATAAATTTGTGATATTAACCCCTTATCAGATACATCATTGGCAAATATCTTTTCCCATTCAGTAGGATCCCTTTTTGTTTTATTGATGGTTTCCTTTGCTGTGAAAAAGCTTTTTAGTTTGATGTAATCCCACATGTTTATTTTTTCTCTTACTTCCTCCGCGCGAGCGGATATATCAGTAAAAATCTTACTCCGGGTAATGTCTGTGAAGTTTCTTCCTATATTTTCTTCTAGGAATTTTATGGTTTCAGATCTTACATTTAAATCTTTAAGCCATTTTGAATTTATTTTTGTATGTGGTGTAAGGAGGTGATCCAGCTTCATCTTTTTGCATGTGTCTGTCCAGGTTTCCCAGCACCATTTATTGAATAGACTGTCTTTACCCCACCGTACATTCTTGCTTCCATTGTCATAGATTAAATGGCCATATAGGCATGGATTTATTTCTGGACTCTCTATTCTGCTCCATTGATCTATGGGTCTGTTTTTATGCCAGTACCATGCTGTTTTGGTTACTGTAGCCTTGTAGAATGATTTGATGTCAGGTATCGTTATACCTCCCACTTTGTTCTTATTTCTCAAGATTGCCAAGACAAAGAAAGAATCTTTATACCAGCAGAATCTTAATAGCAGCAGAATCTTTAAGAGTCTTAAAGAACCATGGGGTCATTCATGGTTCCATATAAGTTTTAGGATTACATGTTCTATTTCTGTGAAAATGGTCTTTGGTAATTTTATAGGAATTGTGTTGAATCTGTATATTGCCTTAGACAGTATGGGCATTTAACGATATCAGTTTTTCCCATCCATGAGCATGGTATGTGTTTCCATCTGTTTGTGTCTTTAATTTCTTTCTTCAGTGTCTTATAATTTTCTGAGTACAGATCTTTTACTTCTTTGGTTAAATTTATTCCCAAGTATTTTATAGTCTTTGAAGCAATTGTAAATGGGATTGTTTTCTTAATTTCTCCTTCTGATATTTTGTTATTGGTATATACAAATGCAACTGATTTCTGAATATTAATTTTGTATCCTGCTACTTTACTAAATTCATCTATCAGCTCTAATAGTTTCTTGGTGGAGTCTTTAGGGTTCTCTCTATATAGTATCATATCATCTGCATATAATGACAATTTTACTTCCTCGTTACCGATTTGGATGCCTTTTATTTCTTTTTCTTGTCTGATTGCTGTGGCTAGAACTTCCAGCACTTGTTGAATAGAAGTGGAGAAAGTGGACAACCTTGCCTTGTTCCTGATCTTAAGGGGAATGGTTTTAGCTTTTCCCCATTGAATATGATGTTAGCTGTGAGTTTATCATATATGGCCTTTATTATGTTGAGACATGGTCCCTCTATTCCCACTTTCTTAAGAGTTTTTGTCATAAATGGCTGCTGGATTTTGTCAAATGCTTTTTCTGCATCTATTGATATGATCATATGATTTTTATTTTTCATTTTGTTAATGTGGTGTATCATATTAATTGATTTGCGGATGTTGAACCACCCTTGCATACCAGGAATGAATCTCACTTGATCATGGAGTATGATCTTTTTACTATATTGCTGAATTCTGTTCGCTAATATTTTGTTGAGGATTTTTGCATATATATTCATTAGGGATATTAGCCTGTGGTTTCCTTCTTTTGTAGTGTCTTTGTCTGATTTTGGGATCAGGGTTATAGTGGCCTCATAAAAAGTGTTTGGAAGCCTTCCCTCCTTTTGGATTTTTGGAATAGCCTGAGGAGAATAGGTGATAATTTTTTTTTTTTTTTTTTTTTTTTTTTTTTTTAGATGATATTAAAACTACATTTTTTTTTTTTTGCACGCTCCAAACACTTAATGTAGTGTTTTTTTTTTTTTTAATTAGTTTCAGGTGCACAAGACAAAGCAAAACTTAGACATTTATCATTTATATCCCTCACACTGTGTGAACCCCCTCCCGCCATCCAGTATCCCTCTGTACGTTCCCAAAACCTCTCACCTTCCCCTTATCCCCACCCGCCCACCCCTCTAGCAACCCTCTGTTTTTCCTCCATGTTTCCAAAACTGTCTCTGATTAGTTCATTCACTTATTCTTTTCTTTAGATTCCGCATATAAGTGAGATCATATGGTATTTGTCTTTCTCTTTCTGACTTATTTCACTTAACATAATGTTCTCTAGGTCCATCCATGTTGTTGCAAATGGTAAGATTTCTTTCTTCTTTATGGCTGCGTAATACTCCATTGTATAAATGTACCACAGTTTCTTAATCCAGTCATCTACTGATGGGCATTTCGGTTGTTTCCAGGTCTTGGCTATTGTATATAGTGCTGCAATAAACATAGGAGTGCATAAAGATTTTTGAATTGGAGTTTTGGATTTCTCCGGATAGATACCTAGGAGTGGGATTGCTGGATCATAAGGTAGTTCCATTTTCAGATTTTGAGATACCCCCAAACTGTTTTCCATAGTGGCTGCACCAATCTGCAATCCCACCAACAGTGCACCATCGTGCCCTTTTCTCCACATCCACGCCAGCACTTGTTGTTTGTTGATTTATTGATGATAGCCATCCTGACTGGGGTGAGGTGGTATCTCATTGTGGTTTTTATTTGCATTTCTCTGATGGTTAGTGAGGTTGAACATTTCTTCATATGTCTGTTTGCCATCTGTATGTCCTTTTTAGAAAAATGTCTCTTCATGTCCTCTGCCCATTTTTTAATTGGGTTGTTTGTTTTTTGGAGTTGAGTTGAGTGAGTTTTTATAAATTTGTGATATTAACCCTTATCAGATATATCATTGGCAAATATCTTTTCCCATTCAGTAGGATCCTTTTTGTTTTATTGATGGTTTCCTTTGCTGTGAAAAAGCTTTTTAGTTTGATGTAATCCCACATGTTTATTTTTCTCTTACTTCCCTCATGAGGGGATATATCAGTAAAAATCTTACTCCAGGTAATGTCTGTGAAGTTTCTTCCTATATTTTCTTCTAGGAATTTTATGGTTTCAGATCTTACATTTAAATCTTTAACCCATTTTGAATTTATTTTTGTATGTGGTGTAAGGAGGTGATCCAGCTTCATCTTTTTACATGTGTCTGTCCAAGTTTCCCAGCACCATTTATTGAATAGACTGTCTTTACCCCACCGTACATTCTTGCTTCCATTGTCATAGATTAAATGGCCATATAGGCATGGATTTATTTCTGGACTCTCTATTCTGTTCCATTGATCTATGGGTCTGTTTTTATGCCAGTACCATGCTGTTTTGATTACTGTAGACTTATAGTATAATTTGGTGTCATGCATTGTTATACCTCCCACTTTGTTCTTATTTCTCAAGATTGTTGAAGATATCCGGGGTCTTTTGTTATCCCATATAAATTTTAGGATTATATGTTCTATTTCTGTGAAAAATGTCGGTAGTTTGATAGGAATTGTGTTGAATATATATATTGCCTTAGGCAGTATGGACATTTTAACTATATTAATTCTTCCTATCCATGAACATGGTATGTGTTTCCATCTATTTGTATCTTCTTTCATTTCTTTCTTCAGTGTCTTATAATTTTCTGAGTACAGATCTTTTACTTCTTTGGTTAAATTTATTCCCAGGTATTTTATAGTCTTTGGAGCAATTGTAAATGGAATTGCTTTTTTAATTTCTCCTTCTGATGTTTTATTATTGGTATATACAAATGCAACTGATTTCTGAATATTAATTTTGTATCCTGCTACTTTACTAAATTCATCTATCAGCTCTAATAGTTTCTTGGTGGAGTCTTTAGGGTTCTCTAAATATAGTATCATATCATCTGCATATAATGACAGTTTTACTTCCTCCTTACCGATTTGGATGCCTTTTATTTCTTTTTCTTGTCTGATTGCTGTGGCTAGAACTTCCAGCACTATGTTGAATAGAAGTGGAGAAAGTGGGCAACCTTGCCTTGTTCCTGATCTTAAGGGGAATGGTTTTAGCTTTTCCCCATTGAGTATGATGTTAGCTGTGGGTTTATCATATATGGCCTTTATTATGTTGAGATATGATCCCTCTATTCCCACTTTCTTAAGGGTTTTTATCATAAATGGCTGGTGGATTTTATCCAATGCATTTTCTGCATCTATTGATATGATCATATGATTTTTACTTTTCATTTTGTTAATGTGTTGTATCACATTAATTGATTCGTGGATGTTGAACCACCCTTGCATACCAGGGATGAATCCCACTTGATCATGGTGTATGATCTTTTTAATGTATTGCTGAATTCTGTTTGCTAATATTTTGTTGAGGATTTTTGCATCTATATTCATTAGCGATATCGGCCTGTAGTTTTCTTTATTTTGTGGTGTCTTTGTCTGATTTTGGGATCAGGGTGATAGTGGCTTCATAAAAAGTGTTTGGGAGTCTTCCCTCCTTTTGGATTTTTGGAATAGCCTGAGGAGAATAGGTGATAATTTTTTTTAAATGTTTTGTAAAATTCACCTGTGAAACCATCTGGTCCAGGGATTTTGTTTGTTGGGAGATTGTTGATGACTGATTCAATTTCCCTGGTGGTAATCAGTCTATTCAGGTTTTCTGTTTCTTCTTGAATTAGCCTTGGAAGGTTGTATGCTTCTAGAAAATTGTCAATCTCTTCCAGATTGTCAGATTTATTGGCATATAGTTGCTCATAGTAATTTCTTAATTTTTTTTGTATTTCTGAGGTGTCTGTTGTCACTTCTCCTCTTTCATTTCTGAGTTTATTAATTAGGGTCCTCTCTCTTTTTTTTAATGGGTCTGGCTAAAGGTTTGTCAATTTTGCTTATCTTCTCTAAAAACCAACTCTTGGATTCATTGATCTTTTGTATTGTTTTTCTGGTTTCTATTTCATTTATTTCCGCTCTGATCTTTATTATCTCCCTCCTTGTACTCCCTTTGGGCTTATTTTGCTGTTCTTTTCCCAGATGCTTTAAGTGTGAAGATACTGTTGATTAGTGATTTTTCTAGTTTCTATAGGTAGGCCTGCAATGCTATGAATTTCCTTCTTAGGACTGCTTTCACTGCATCCCATAGATTTTGGGTCGTCGTGTTTTGATTTTCGTTTGTCTCGAGACATGTTTTGGTTTCTTCCTTGATCTCATAGTTAACCCATTCATTATTTAGTAACATGTTAATTCAGGCTCCATGAATTTGTGTGTCTTCCAGCTTTTTTTCCTGTAGTTGATTTCTGATTTTATAGCACTGTTGTCAGAGAAGGCAATTGGTATGATTTCAATTTTCTTAAATTTATCAAGACTTGTTTTGTGGCCTAACATATGGTCTATCTTGGAAAATGTTCCATGTGCGCTTGAGAAGAATGTGTATTCTGCAGCTTTGGGGTGAAATGCTCTGAAAATATCGATTAAATCCAAGTGGTCCAATGTGTCATTTAAGGCTGTTGTTTCCATATTGATTTTCTGTCTGGAAGACCTGTCCCTTGTTGTCAGAGGTGTGTTGAAGACCCCTACTATGATAGTGTTACTGTTGATCTCTGTCTTTATGTCAGTCAATATCTGTTTTATATATTTAGGTGCTCCTATGTTGGGTGCATAGATGTTTACTAGGGTTATGTCCTCTTGTCGGATCGATCCCTTTATTATTATATAGTGCCCATCTTTGTCTTTTAATATATTCTTCATTTTAAAGTCTATTTTGTCAGATATAAGTATTGCAACTCCAGCTTTTTTCTCATTTCCATTTGCATGAAATATCTTACTCCAACCCTTCACTTTCAGCCTGTGTGTGTCTTTTGATCTGAGGTGAGTCTCTTGTATACAGCATATACAAGGGTCTTGCTTTCTTATCCACTCAGCCACCCTATGTCTCTTGATTGGAGCATTTAATCCATTTACATTTAAAGTGATTATTGATAGGTACATAGTTATTGCCATTTTTAAATTTGTAGTTAGATTGTTTTCATCTTTCTTCTATTTACAGAAGTCCTTTTAGTATTTCTTGCAATGCTGGCTTGGTGGTAATAAATTCCTTTAGCTTATTCTTTTCTGGGAAGCTCTTTATCTCTCCTTCACTTTTAAATGATAGCCTTGCTGGATAAAGCAATCTAGGTTGTAGGCCTTTGTTTTCTATCACTTTGAGTATCTCCTGCCACTCCCTCCTGGCCTTCAATGTTTCTGTAGAAAAGTCATTTGATAGTCTTATGGGAGTTCCCTTGTATGTAACCCTCTGTCTTTCTCTTGCTGCTTTTAGGATTCTCTCTTTGTCTTTAACCTTTGCCATTTTAACTATAATGTGTCTTGGTGTGGACCTGTTTGGGTTTATCCTGGTTGGAACTCTCTGCACTTCCTGGGCTTGTATGTCGGTTTCCTTCACCAGGTTAGGGAAGTTTTCAGACATTATTACTTCAAATATGTTCTCGATCCCTTGCTTCCTCTCTTCACCTTCTGGTATTCCTATGATGCGCATGTTGTTGCGCTTGATGTTATCCCATAGGTCTCTTAAACCATCTTCATTGTTGTTCCATTTGGGTGATCTCTGCTAACTTGTCTTGTAAGTCGCTGATTCGATCCTCTGCGTCATCTAACCTGCTGGTAATTCCTTCAAGTGTGTTCTTTATTTCCGTTATTGTATTCTTTAGTTCTAACTGGTTGTTCATTATGATTTCTCTGTCCTTCTTTATGTCATCACTAAGCTCCTTAAACATTCTTATCATCAGTGTTCTGAACTCTGTCTCTGATAGGTTGGTTAACTCTATTTCATTTGGTTCCAGTTCTGGAGGTTTCTTCTGTTCTTTTATTTGGGACATGTTTCTTTGTTTCCCCGTTCTGGCTGACTCTCTGTGTTTTCTTTGATGTATTAGGTAGATCCCCTAGGGTTCTTGGTTTTTGCTGGGTTATCTTATGTAGTATGTGTCCTTTATATTTCAGTTGTACCACTTCCTTCTTCTCCTGTGTGTGTGCTCCAAAGGTGACTTTTGTGTTGTGTATATTGTCCTGTTAAAGTTGATCTTTAATTGCTTTTGGCTTGTCGGTAGGTGGGATTGACTCCTAGGCTGACTAGTTGTGAGACTTGGCTCTGCCCACAGTGGATGTTCAGCTGCGTGAGGGTTGACCACTCAAGTGATGCTTGGACTCTAAGGGCTCTTGTGCTTATAAAGAATTCCCTCTGGGTGTGTCACTTGAAGGTCAAACCCGGTTTGGTCTGGCGTTGGCCCTTGGGTGTGTTGAATCTTGTACCTCTTGAGCTGGGCCATGGTGTAGGGCAATTTCAGAACAAAGCAAATCACCAAGCACAACAAGAACAACAACAAAGAAAAAACCAAATACACTCACATGTAAAAACAACCGATAACCCACACTCCACACAGGAAAAATATCAAAAATACAAAAACAAAACAAAACAATAAAAATAGCGTCAGTCTTGGCTTAAGCCCACCAAGTAATCTCCAGGTTGTCCTCTGTTGTACCAAAGAGTCCTCTGCGTATTGTGCAGGCAGAGCCAGTCACTTGGTGCCCAGAGTGACCCTGGGACTGCAGTTCTAGATGAGTGGGGTTGTGGGGTCTGTATGGTAATTTCTACAAAGTCAGTGCAGTTTCTGCTCTTGACTGCACATACATGCACTGAGAGTAACACAGCCAGCCCTGTGCCCAGGTCTCCTGAGTCTTAGGGCCCTTCTTCCGTGTGTGTGTGTGTGTGTGTGTGTGTGTGTGTGTGTGTGTGTGGAGGGCATGAGATTCCTGAGCTGTTGAAAGCCCAGAGCTGCGTCTTCCGCCTACTCACCTGACAAACTCTCATTCAGGCTTCAAGGCCAGGCCTCACTGTCTCATGTCCTGGGAAACCTTCCCAGTCTGCTCAGCCAGCTTTCCTGCCTGCTGGGAGCTCTTCCACATCTGGTCCACACTGTATGGAGATATCTGTAAGCTGAGCTGTTGGCCTCTCCCACTGGCTGGGGGTCACTGATTGGAGAGGGTCCCTGATTGCAGATGGCACCTTCTCCCAGCGAGGGCCTGACTCAGAGAAGGTGGGCCAACAGTGCTGGGGCAGTGAGTGCCCCTGCCGCTGAACTCATTCCCGGGACAGAACTGCTCACCCCTTTCCCTTCTCCTTCCTCTTTCTCTGGTTTCCATTTTGTCTGTTAGTCTCTCCCATTTGCAGAAGGCCAATCTGGCTTATGAAAAACAATCTGTCATCTTAATGTTTTTTATACTTCATTCCCCCAACAGCTGCAGTTTCCAGATGTTTATTACTGCTGTATTAGCAGAGGTTGTTAGTGACACTCAGGCTGACAGAATACAAATTGATTTTCAAATGTTATGCTGGTTGCTTAGGCATTTTTCTTGCACCCGCTAAGCAAAATGGGGGGAAAAGACTCATGCCACGTGGAGCATGCAATCTTTGATCCAAGGGTTTTGGGCCACATGTGAACCAAATACTGACGCTATTACACTGACTGGGGAAGGTGTGGGGAGGGGTGGGTTTCTAGGGAAACTTCGAGCTAAGCTCTTAGGGACACAATAGCTGGTGGTGACATGGACCTGAGCTGCTGTGTATTTTCTGGCTTCCGCTGTGGGCAGAGCATGGCCCAGTGGAGGGCAGCAGTGTGGACCCCAGAGTCAGACAGGCCTGGCTGGAATCCTAGCATTGCCACTTATTTGGGGTGTGTGACTGTGGGAAAGTCATGAATTCCTGAGAACCTCATTGGCAAACTCAGACAACAGTGTGGGTATGTGTCTCCCACACACCTACGAGCATTACACAGGACGGCACGTGCAAGCCTGGAATGGCGCCCTGACCAGCTCGGTAGGACATGCAGGTGTGGTTATGTGGGGTGAGCTACTAGAGTCTTCACCAGCCTTCATTAATGGGAAGGGCAGGAACTCCCTGAACTATCCAAGGATGAAGAGCTCGTCCTGCTTCAAATACCGGGGCAGAGAGACTTGGAGAACCAATCAAGGCAGAGGCCCTGTTACTTCTGCACAGCCCAGTGAACGCTGGTGTGTTGCCGGGCCCAAGGCTCCGTTGCAGGGCCCCGCCAGGCTGTGCTGTACCTGCCCTGGGTTGCAGGGTTGTGATGCTCTTCCTTTCCCTCCAAGACGGCCCTGGGATCCTTTGTTAGAGATTGTACAACCCAGAAAATGAAAGGTCCTCTTATAGCCTTTCCTGGGGCAAAGTGCTTCACTGATGCCATAACTGGAGAGGGACCACACCTGTGATTTCCTGTGAAAACAAAATGGACTGTGAGGTGACTTGTTTCTACTCCTAGACACAGAAGCAGCTGTCTTGGTTTTCAAAACTCCAGCTCATCAGCACTGCCTCAAATGTGATGATCACCAGGCTCAAGTGATTGGTCCTGTCACTAATATCACCCACTCCCTTTCCCTTCCACCCAGGCGATTGGCAGGTCACAGGTTGTGTCAGAGGCCCTTGCAGGGTGTCTCAGGGTCCAGGATATTTATGTATTGACCATCCTGTTGCCTGTACTCCTGGGAGCCTGTAGGAGAATCAGATGGAGGAGACAGATGGCTCTTTCCCCTTGTCTTGGAGCGTGCCCTATTTGGCCAAGACGTAAGGGACCTGGAAGCTGAGCCTGGGGCACAAGGAGGCTCTCTGACTTGGTGTGGGGAAACTCCAGTTGGCCTGGGCAGAGCCCTGACGTCAGTCCTGACAGTTACTGGGTAGGTGGGACAGTGGTCTTACAGCCCGAGGCCACACCAGAATCCTACTCCTGCCACAGGTTAGCCAGAGGATCTCTGGCAAGTCACTGTCCCTGTACTGTGACTGGTGTTGTGGGGATGGGGTCTGGAACTGCAGCAGGACGAACCCACAGCACACACGGTGATGGGTTTGGAAGAGGCTGGGATCCTAGGGGCAGGGCAGGACCCGAAATGCTGGCTGATGGGAACAGATGAGAGGGTGTGACTGCATGAGGCTTGGGCTGGGGAAAGCAATGACTGTACCGGGTATGGAGGCCAGAAATGTGGTCAGCTGGTATGGATAAAGAGTTTGCTTAGAGGAGGGAGAGAAGACAAGAGGGAGGAGGAGGGGTCCCTTCTCCTGGGAACTGTCTGCCCACTGTCTGTCTGGCTAACCCTTCGAGTCTCAGCTTAAATGTTACCTCCCCAGGCAAGCCCTCATTGTTCCCCAGTCCCAGAGCAAGTAGATCCCTTGATTGTAAGGTCTTCCAGCCCTACGTGCTTTTCCCATTTTACCACAATTCATATTAAATAACTATTTGTGTACTATTTGTCATCTGTGAACCAACAGGGCACCTAGCACTGGGTCTTGCCCACAGATGATCTTACTAAACATTTGCACCTGCCTCTGGGTGGAGAATCAGAGTTCCAACTCTGTCTATCAAAGAAGGTGCTGGGGAAGGGATCAGAATTTCCCTCCCAGTGTTGTCACTTGGTGAAGCAGGAAGGTCATTCCCCCTCTGGTCTCAATTTTCTCTGAGAAAACAGAACAAATTACCGAAGGAAATTATCTCCAGGTTTTCTTCCCGCTCGGAGCTTCTGGGCATCACAGAAGAGTGGCGTCTGTGAGTCGGCAAGGCCTCTTGGTCTTGGCTGGGCTGTTTCCTTGCTCTCTGTCCTCCTGCTTCCCTCCTCCAGCCCCCCACTCACTTCCAGGAACTGTGAGGACAGCTCCTCTGCAGGACAGTACCTGCGGGCTCATGGGATGGGGCTGTCGGTCAGCCTTTGCACTGTGTGGTATTTTCAGTTGAGTTGACCCTGAGATGTCAAATGCTTCCTGATGTGAGCCTCCCCTCCCCTCCCCCGTTTTCTCTCCTTGTAGCTGACCCTGGCCCCCCTCGTTCCTCTATCTGAGGACGGATGTGGTTGAGAAGACCAGTGGATGGGCAGTCACGTTGTCCCCAGACGTGTTCTCTGTCTCTGGGCCGTTACAGGAGATTGATGTTGTGGTGCTGGAAGGCGGAAAGAGATGTCATCTTTCTTGATTGCACCAAGCACATGACAGATCACTGGGTTTCCTGAAACAGAGTTGATGATTAGCATGGACATTTACATCAGAGCAAACCCAAACCAGATTCTGCAGGTTGTTTTATTGTCTACATGGAATGCCCAGCCTCATTGCTGCTGACAGAACTGTTCTTTTCCTGTAACTGTTGTCTCAGCAAAGGGCTCCGCTGCAGGGTGGCACCAGGGGAAAGGTGCGCATCCCCATACCCAGCCAGGAGAAAACATCCTGTGTGTCTGCACCCAGGTGGAAGAGCCTTGAGGGTCCCTGCTGGGGTGTCGCCTCTGCATTTGCAGGCTCTTTAACAGCCTGAGGAGAGGCTGGCTTGACCTTGTGTATGGGTGGCTGTGCATTTCAAGGTGCCTGCTGATGGCTGGGTGCAGAGTAGGTCTTCGGATGAGTTAATTCCCACGTAGTCTGAACACCTGTGGGAGAGAGACCATCACACCCATCTTATGAAGCTCTCTGGGCCATACCAGCTGGAGAGGGCAGGGGCCCAGCAGAAAGGGTGGCTTTCACAGTACGAGTTTCCCTCGGTCCCTGGCCCAGACCCCTTCTCCCACTTGCTGTGCAGTGGGTCTCTGTTTCTCAAAGGGGTTGAACCTGAGCTGAGCTCTGATGAGCTCTCATGCTCATGATGGACACTCCTGCTCCCCAAGCGTCGTCCTTGTTAGGGAGGAAAGAGCAGTGCTCATACAGGGGAAGGGCACACACATCCGTAGGGGCCTGTTTTGGACTGGGCAGCAGGCATACATTATCAGAGTGTGGCACAGGTAGGATTATGAGGGGAACTCGGCCATGGGACAAGCTGCAGATTTATTCTGAGGTCAGTGGGCATCTCCGAAGGATTCTGACAGTTCTCTTGGGAGGTCTGGGCAAGGGGCTGATACATTGACTCAGGCTAGGGAATGCTCCAAATGCTCACCCAGGGGCCCGCTTTGACCCTCTCTCCTTGGGTCGTTGCTGACCCGACCATCCCCAGATGGCCTGGGAAGCTAAGGGGCCTGATCCTTCTCCTGGACTCAGTCCTGCCAGCTCCTCACTTTATCTCTGGAGTCTGATGACCTCTTTACTGTGCCTGGAAAAGCCAAGAAACTTGTGGCTACAAAGAGCCCTCTTCTGGAATCTCTGTGCATGTGCTGTCTCCCAGAGGGCCTTCCTCCCCCAGCTTCCTAGCAGCACCCCAGGAACTTCTGGAGCCTGCTCCCCATTGGTTGTGTTTCTATCCTTTGTCTAGCCCTCCATGTAGTGTTTGCTGGTTCACTATTGTTGACCCAGCCCCTAGCAGGGTGCCTGGCAGATAGTAGGCACCATTTAAAAAATACATCAGTGAGTACATTGAAAGAGGTGGGGTTCCATCAATCACTTGGGCAGGGAAAGGGGTGGAGGGTATGCTGGAAAGTCGGGAAGCCTTAGGATGTCCGCAGCAACATCCCTCATCCTTCAGTGGACACTTGGCCAACTCTCAAGGTGAGAGCTACATCTCCCCTGCCTCACACAGGTGATTCTCTGCTCTCAGATTGTGGCAAGGCCTCCTCCTTGGGGGCTGAGGTGCCCAGCCCAGCCTCCTCACCTGGGTCCTCCGTGTGCTTTTGTTACTGAGCAAGGCTGAAACAGCCTCTATTGTCTTGTGTACCAAAGCTCTGATTCTTCCATTAAAATAACATCTTCTGGTTGAGAGAGTGGTTTGCAAACTATTTCTGAAACTGTTTTTCAAATCACGCCCTAAGCTTCCAGGAAGATGCTGCAGGGACTGCTTTGGGGGCAAGAGGGAGTCTATAGGGCGGGCTCTATCACTCTCCCCTCAATAATGCTTTTAAGTATTGAGTTTTAGATAAGATTTCTTTAAAATACACAACTGTTAAAAAAATTGAACATGAACGTTTCCATAGCAACATTTTTAAAAAGTTTGGACACCACTGTATTAAAATTACATCATCATCATCATCACCATTTAAAACTAAAATCATATAGAAGCTGCCACAGGTAAGCAGTCTTCTCAACTCTGGGGTATAAAGAGGTGTAGCATGGCTCCTGCCATCAAGAAGAGCATGTTCTCAAAAAAATTGCTTTCACTCATTTCTGCGTGTTCGCCAGAGCCTGGAGGGCGGCACATGAGGACACTGAGGCTGAGCCTCTAGAAAGTGGGAGCATCACTGACCAGCAGAACTCGGCTCTGCTCTGCTCTCACCGTGACTTCCCACCTGCAGTCATTCAGGCCCACCTACGGGGTCATAACGTCAGAGGACATGCACGCACGCACACGCACACACGCGCACGCACACACGCGCACGCGCACACGCACACGTGCACACGCACACACGCACGCACACACGCGCACACGCGCACACACACGCACGGACACACACATGCACGCACGCGCACGCACACGCACGCACACACACGCACGCGCACACACACACGCACACACGCACGCACACACGCGCGCACGCACACACACGCACGGACACACACATGCACGCACGCGCACGCACACGCACGCACACACGCACGCGCACGCACACGCACGCACACACACGCACGCGCACACACACACGCACACGCACACGCACGCACGCACACACACGCACACACGCGCACACGCACACACACACGCACACACACGCACACGCACACGCGCACGCACACGCGCACACGCGCACACGCACATGCACACACGCACGCACGCACGCGCACACGCACACACGCACACACACGCACACACGCGCACACACACACGCACACGCACGCACGCACGCGCACATGCTCGCCTCTCCGATTGCTCTGAGTAGTCATCCGGAGCGGGAGAATGAAGACCTGCTCTGAGACAGTGGCCCTGACGTTTTCCACCCCTAAATCAAATCTCATTTAGTTTGTTCTAATATTTTGTGCTAGTGGGGCGATTTTTCAGGCAGAGAAAGTATGCTGCAAGTTTCTGTGCTGTGTCCACATCTGCCATTATGAGGCGACTTAGCCACGTCACCACTATGGCTCTGAATGAGGGTGCCTCGAGGTGGCGCTGGGCCCCTGACACTTTCAGGGATTGGCCGGGGTGTTTCCCTGGCCAGGTCTGGTCCTGCCTGTGGGCTGTACTGGGCTCGGTGCCGCAGAGGTTTCAGTGCATCCGGCAGTTGGCTGCTAAGCATGCCAAGGATCTAAGCCAAGTGTGCGGAAAAGCACCAGGCTCTGGGGCAGACAGTGGAGCTGTCACAGCTCTGGCAGCAGCCAGCCAGACCTGGGTGTTGTCCAGCAGCTCCGGGCTCTCATCTGGAGCTGGGGAGGAGGACAGGGTGTCCACAGGGCCCAGAGCCTGGAGGCACTCATGCCCCGACTCTCATTCCTTTGTGGACCTGTAGCACCGGGCAGGATTCTTTGGTAAAAGCAACAAAGTGTGAGTTGCCAACTCAAGGTAAAGGGAAAGTTTCGAAGACTCTGGGGCAGCCACTAGAATTGACAGACAATTTGATCTGAGCCGGGACAGGAGCCGGAGCAGGAGTCCAGCACAGTCTCATGCTGGGGACCTGGCAGGATGAGTGATTGCCAGCTTGCACTGGGCTCTGTGAGCCTGCATGAAGATCCATGTCCCAGAGTGTCCGAGGCTCCTTCCTGTCTGGGGGAGGATGGGCTGCTTAGTTGGCTGCCTCACTAAGACTGGGTCTAGTGAGGAAGCATTTTTCCCAAGAAAAATTGGGTCCTGCTACCTAGAGGAGAGGAGTGGACATAGGCAGGTCACAACTAGTGCACGGCCCCCACCTGTCTCCACTTCCAGTATCATTTCCTTCCCATCTGACTTGCATACAAATGCTTAATCAATCTTCAGTTGCCACTTGCATCCTGTTATTCTCCTTAAAAATGCCTTTGGGGTGATGAGGAGGATCCTGACCTCCTTGGGGGGGACTTCAGCACCGCTCACTACTCCCCTGTCACCACTTCTGTCCCACCCTTCCCGTCCACCTCCATCCTTGGCACAGCTGCTGGCCACTGCCCCTCCTCTACCCTCCACCAGAGCCTGGCTCAGAGCAGACTGCTTTGGGGAGTCTCTGGATCTTACTTTGCTTGAACCTGCACACTCAGAGAGCCCCCACACTGGAGTGCCTGAGGGACTGAGACTTTTTATCTTCTGGGTTTGTTTTTTCTCTATGGTTTTGAACTGAAACTTTGCCCGCTCCATCCTTTCCAAAGGTTCAAGTCCAGTCCTTGGAGGCCATCATCTTAGCCATCAGTTTCTTCCAGGGCAGGGGACACATCTTACTCTGTCCACTGTCTCTCCTTCACCGAAGAGGGACCCATAACTGTGCTCAAGTGTACATCTGTGCAATGAGGTTGCTATAGTGGGGAGCTCAAGGACATGAGGTGTAGTCACATGATGAAAACATCAGACGGTCATTAAATTCATGTTTATGAAGAAATTCTAATGACATAGACAAATAGTCATGGATGTTAAATAAGGAAAGTAGGACCTAACACAGAAATATATATATACATTAGGGTGCCACAAAAATGTATATACATTTTAAGAAAGGAAAAAACTATTAAAATTGTATTAGGTTGGTGCAAAAGTGATTGCAGTTTAAAAGGTTAAAAATAATTGCAAAAAGCACAATTACTTTTACACTAACTTCGTCATAATATATACCAATAACAAAAGATGAATAAAAGTCATGTGTATACATTTTTCTGTATATACTCCCGGTTTATACAGAAGACTTGAAACAAACAAGAAAATGCACCAAAATTTTAATAGTTGTTGTTTTTGAATAGAGGGATTTTATATGATTTATATTTTCTTCTTTATACTTTCCTGCATTTTCAAATTTCCTCCAAGGATTATATATTACTTCCATTTTTATGCTTATATTATTTTAATAATAAAAAGTTCTTAAAAATTATTGAAAAGTAACAAAACCATTTGTATTCTGAGGTGATGTTGCCCAGCTTGATGGAATATGGATGGGATTCAATTTGTCCCCCTTTAGACAAGTGTTTCCTTATTTAATGGTGAGGTAAAGGGAGTTGTAACTTGAAAACAACAACACACATTTCTTCTTCTGATCATTCTATCAGAGAAACAGAGTAGAACTAATACAGGACAGTTAGCATGTCCCTAGGTAGACAGGGAGGTCCCTGGTGGAATAAACAAAAGACTCCAGGTTTTGAAATCACTCCTTAGTTCTAGGACAAAATGTAACAAGGCCTTGAGGTTAATCATAAAATTCATTTTGGCCTGACAAACGGAGCTGATCTGATAGATAAAGAGTGGGTTACTTTGCTAATTCCTTTAGGATGGGCAAGCAGAACAAACCTGGTAGACGAATTTCATTAGAAGGCGCCTGTTCCCTTCTTCAAACAGTTCCCTTCTTCAAACAGCTCCCCCTTCCCCAAGGCAGGGAAGGTATAAAAGTAAGAGCTTTTGCCTCCGTCACTGGGCACCCCCATTCGGGACCCCTTCCCGCTTGGGAGCTCTGACTCTTTGCTTTTAATAAACTATCCTCTTTTTAAAACTCTTTGCCTCTCCTGGGTCCGTGTTTCCATTCTTCGGTCTCAGGAGACACGATTGTAGCCCACACCCAGAAACCGCTGGCAGATCCAACATCATCTACATCATTTGGGGACTGACAGGAAAAATATTCCTCCATCAGAACCAGGTGGATTTATCAGGGTACCTCCTGGTGCCTTCATTCCAGAAACATGCCTGAGTATGGATAAAATATGCGCCCCTTTGAACGCGTGGGAAGCTTACCTGAATCTGGTGCCATAATCAGACAAACGACTTAAATTCTTGTCTCAGCTGTTGCCCTTAAGCTAGTCATTCAGTCTTTCTCATCTGCAAAATGAGAACAATGTCTTCTTCCTGGAAGCTGTTGTGAAGATAATGATCATGTATGTAGTGTGCTTCGTCTGGTTCTGGCACACAGTAGGAGCTCAGCCATGAGGCACTTGTGCTGTGATTACCTCCAAGCAGGCACACAGCTCTCTGTGGCCTCCTTTGTTTCTCTTGCTCTGCTGGGACTCATCCTCCAGGGTACCTCCCACAGCTGCTGGGGGAGGCACCTGGGCACTCCTAGTCCTGAATATCACAAGAAGGTCTGAAGATGTCTGACATGGGGCCAAGGCAGGGGAGAAAGAGTGAGGGAAAGCAAGGGCAGAAAAAAGATAGATGGGCATTTAAAAAAAAAAATGCACTTGAGTAAGTATTAATGATAGTACAAGTGCATACTTTCATTTTTTCCTTTCTTATCTGATTTAAAAAACAATTGTATAAAATAATGTGTTTATAATGTATTGTAGAGTGGGTAGCATATAGAAACTATCTATCTATCTATCATCTATCTATCTATCTATCTATCTATCTATCTATCTATCTATCTATCATGTATCTAACTATGTATCTTGAAAAAAATAAGAAAATGCACCAAACTTTTAATATTTGCTGTTTTTGAATAGGATTTTGTATCACTTATGTTTTATATATGTTGGAGACACACACACACACACACACACACACACACACACACACACAGGAACGACGATTTTCCTCGGTTCTTGTCTTCTTAAAGGAAAGAATTCAGTCAAGAGGCAGGAGTCAAGCAAGCAGCAGACAGCAGAGTTTATTAGCCAAAGCGAATATACTCCGAGCATGGAGCAGACTGACCCGAGGGTGGGTAGCGGCCCAACGTCTCTGGGACCCTGGTCTTATATCCTATAGATGGGCTATCCTCCTCCTCCTCCCCTTTTCCTGTTTTTTTTTTTTTTTTTTTTTTTCTCATTCTGCATGTTTCCTTCTTCCTAGTGTGTTTGCATTAGCCCAGGTCTTTGTTCTGGCTACTCGCTTCAGTAGGTCTGTAACAGGATGCTGATGACAACACTGGTTACCTGTGGGGCCTCCTAGCTCCCTCTCCACCTGCTTGTGTCTACCTTCCTGCCTACTCTATCATTCCCCCCTCAAGAGTCTGAGACCCTGAAATCTTTTAGGAGAGGGGCAGTGTATCTCTTCTGTATGTATTTCCAGCTGAAAAGGGGCAGAGCTGTCTTCAGGGACTCATTCTCTTGCTCTCTGCCAGGATGCAGGAAGTGTTATCCCCGTATGTGTGACAAGAGTGAGGCAAAACCTGTGTGGCGGGGGTGGTAGCGTCAAGGGGAGACTCATACATCTCTAGGGTCTCTGTGTCCAAGGGGGCAGGTTGAATTTCCTGAAGAACCATTGTCTTGATATGGAACTGTTGTAATCTCAAAAAGACAAATATGACAGGAAGGTTAAAAAGACAGGGACTGAAAATCAGCAACAGGATGATACTAACTAAGGGTCCAAGCAAAGGAAGAACCAGGTCAGGGATGATAACGTGCTTTTTATAGCTTGTCAGATCGAATCTGTCGTGGGACTGCCCTTTGCAAATTTAGAAGTCATTCTGCCTGGTCCTAAATCTTTTGGATGTCTTCCTCGACCTGATTGGTGGTATTGGTATAAGTACAGCAGGTCTTATTAGTGACGGCACATACCCCACTCCCTTGTTCTGCCAAGAGGTAGTCAAGGGCCAGTCTGTTGTCCAGGATGACACTAGCTAATGAGTTAAGGATCGTTGAAGATTTTGGAGGGCATCTCTGGTCTCCTGGGCTAAGTTGGCTGGGGACTTTGAGGAATTGGTTAGCATGGCCTCATGGTAGGTAAAGCCTATCCAGGAGGCTGCCAGGCTAATGGCTGCCTTATACCAACTAGTATCAATCCAATGGCCGTTTAAGGCAGAGCTGGGGGATGTTATCAACGGTAACTGAAATGCCCTGGGGTCCTAGAAGGCCTAGGGTGCACTGCCCTTCAAATTAAGAGTTGTCAATGCAGAGATAGGCTAAGGCTATCGGTGGTTGGGGTATATTCCATAAGGCAACACTTTGCTAGGTAGTTAATTTTGAGGAGGGCCACAGAGAAATAAATATCTGAGAGGGGGAGAAGCTTTGTGTGGAGAGAGGAGGAGTTAAACCAGGCATTTAGACCTAAGCCTCAAGTAGGGGGTGGTATTACATTGGGGGGATAAGAGGCCTCCCATTAGTTCAGCATTCCTGGGTCCTGTCGGTACACTTTTGGCTTTGGGAGGTAAATAGTAAAGTTTCTAGAATATGCTCTCAAGTCCTCCCCAATATGTGTATCTATTTCGGGATTTATCTCTTGGTTACCGTCATGGACCTTGTGGCCTGCTGGACACCAAAAGGTAGTATTGGGGGTGCATTTTCTGTTAAAGGTCATGGGTAGTAGGAGTACCAGACAGGTGAGATGTACTCTATTCTGAAGTATGCAAATGCGACAAGGGCTGGAGATGGACGTGTAGTTACCGATTCAGACCCCAGTTGTACTGGACCGATTGAATAGTGGGGTTGGATGAATGCAGCCCAAGTTTGCAGCTGAGGGGTCTAGTTGACAAATAAAGGGGAGCTCCTAGGGAACTCCTTGGGGACCCCTGAAAGAAAGGTAAGACTGAGATTAGAGGGGGAAGGTTGAAACTGGGGAGGAGGAGGAGGAGGAGCAGCGTTTCCAGGTTGTTTATGGCATATCCAGAAGTCAGAGAGGTCATTGCCTTTTGCAACTACTTGTGTTGAAAAAGTTAACAAGGGTGCTAGATTCCCATTCCCCTCAAGGTGCTGGGAGTGTAATAAAACTAAAAAATCAATATCATATTAATAAGTTAGTCCGCTTGTGTAAGAAACAATCGTGTAGTGAGGTATCAGGAGCGGCACAAGTGAAAATAAAAATAAAAGCTATAATAAAAGTTAAGCAATAACTGGCAAAGAATGTTCAGTAGTCGAGGTTAGTTATTAGCACTTGCTGGCATCCTCCTGAACAGCAATCTGGATCTTCTAGTGGTTCACAGGACTACTGAGGTCCAGTTGGCAAGTCTTCTGCCATGATAAAGTATAAGTACTGACACATGGTGAACCTTGAAAAATTATACTCAGTGAAAGAAGCCAGTCACAAGTGACCACATACTATATGATTCTATATGATGTGAGACTTTAAAATAGAGAAATCTACAGAGATGGACAGCAGACTGATGGTTGCTTAGGGCTGAGAGGGGAGGTTGGGGGTATAGAGGAGTGATAACTAAAGGGTACAGGATTTGCTTTAGAGGTGATGAAAATATCTTAACATTTTTAAATGATGGTTGTGGTGATGGTTATATGTATCTGTAAATATGTTAAAAATCAAACCACTGAACTGTACATTTTATTATTTTTAAAATATTTTATATTTTTCAATTACAGTTGACATACAATAAATATTACATTAGTTTCAGGTGTATAACATAGTGATAACACATTTATGTAACTTAAAAAGTGATCCCCAGATAAATCTAGTACCCATCTGACATCACACATCATTATTACAGTATTATTGAATATATTCCTTATGCTATACTTTACATCCCCAAGACTATTTTCTAATTACCAATCGGTACTTCTTAATCCATTCCCCTTTTTCACCCACCTTCTCTATCCCCCTCCCAGCTGGTAACCATCAATATGTTCTCTATATCTATGTTTGTTTCTGTTTTGTTTGTTTATTTTGTTCTTTACCCTTTTATTTTGTTCACCCTTGTTAACTAGATCCCACATATAAGTGAAATCATATGGCATGTCTCTCTGTCTTACTACATTCAGCACAATACCCTCTAGGTCCATCCATGTTGTTGCAGATGGCAAGATTTCATTCTTTTTGGCTGAGTAGTATTCCACTGTATATATGTACGACCTCTTCTTTATCTATTCATCCATTGATGGGTACCTGGGTTACCTCCTTATCTTGGCTATTGTAAATAATGCTGCAATGAACACATATTCATTGGAAGTAGTGTTTTGAGTTTCTTCAGGTAAATACTCAGAAATAGATTACTGGGTCCTTCTTTGTCTCTTGTTATATAGCCTTTGTTTCAAAGTCTATTTTGTCCACGATAAATATTGCTATGCCCCCCCCCCCCTTTTTCCATTTTCATGAGATATATTTTTCCATCCCTTTACATTCAGTCTGTGTGTGTGTCTTTCAATTTGAAGTGAGTCTCTTGTAGTCAGTAAGTGTAAGAGTTTTGTTTTCTTATCCATTTAGTCACCTATCTTTTTATTGGAGCATTGAACCCATTTATATTTAAAATAATTATTGATAGATATGTAGTAATTGCCGTTTTATTGTTCATATTTTTGATCTTTTATTTTTCTACTTTTTCTTCTTATGAAGTCCCTCTAACATTTCTTGTAACACTCACTGATTTGGTTTTGATGAACTCCTTTAGCTTTTTCTTCTCTGGGAAGCTTTTTATCTGTCTTTCAATTCAAGATGATAGCTTTGCTGGGTGAAGTATTCTTGATTGTAGGTCCTTGCTTTGCATCACTGAATATTTTATACCGGTTCCTTCTGGCCTGCAATGTTTTTCTTGACAAACCAGCTGACAGTCTTATTAATGGGAGCTCCCTTATAGTTAACTAACTGCTTTTCTCTTGCTGCTTTTAAGATTCTCTCTTTGTCTTTAACCTTTCACATTTTAATTATGATGTCTTCGTGTGGGCCTCTTTGGGTTCATCTTGTTTGAGACTCTCAGAGCTTTCTGTTCTTGTATTTCTATTTCCTTTGCCAGGAAATAGAAATTTCCTTAGGGAAGTTTCTGTCATTATTTCTTCAAATAGGTTTTCAATTCCTTGCTTGCTCTCTTCTCCTTCTGGTACCCTTATGATGTGAATGTTGTTATACTTGATGTTGTTCCAGAAACCCCTTATACTATCCTGATATATTTGGTCTCCTTTTTGCTGTTCTGATTGGGTGTTTTCTGCTACTTTATCTTCCAAATCACTGATTCGATCCTCTGCTTTATCTAGTCTGCTGCTGATTCCTTCTAGTGTATTCTTCATTTCAGTTATTTTATTCTGCATTTCTGACTGATTCTTTTTTATTTTCCATCTCCATTTTTACGTTTTCTATTTCTTTGATGAAGTTCTGCCTGAGATTATTGAGCATGCTTATAACCAGTGTTTTGAATTTTGTATCTGGTAGATTGATTGTCTCCATTTTGTTTAGTTCCTTTTCTGGAGTTTTGCTCTGTTCTTTCCTTTGGGGCATGTTTCTTTGTCTTCCAATTTTGGCTGCCTCCCTGTGTTTGTTTCTATGTATTAGGTAGATCTACTAAGTTTCCCAGTATTAGTAGAGTGGCCTTATATAGCATGTTTTCTTTGGGGCCCAGTGGCACACTTTTCCTGGTCAGCTGAGCTGAGTGCTCCAGCAGTGTCCCTTTGGTGGGTTATGTTTGCCCTCCTGTTGTATTTGAGCCATGGTTGCTATTTGCATGTCAATGGGTGGAGGATCCTCAAGCTGATTGGTTATGAGGACTGGCCATGACTACAGTGGAAGAACTGTTATGCAGGGGTTAACCGCATGTAGCAGGATTCATTTAGCAGTGCTCTGGTGCCTGCCTAGTTTGACCATTGGGTTTGTCATCTGTGGAGGCAGAGGGGTGTTACTCTGGCTTGGTCTGAAGTTGGCCATTGGGAGGCCCAGCCCTGGGGCCTCCTGTGAGGAGTCCACCACAGGCCATGTTCAGCTGCAGCTTGTACCCTGCCCATGAGCCACAAAGCAATCCACAGATGGCAGCCATTCATGTTGGCATTAGAGGTGCCTGGGAGACGCCAAGTCATGAACTGCAGCCAGCTGGTTCTAATAGCAGTTTGGAGTTGCTCAGCAAGAGATATGGGACATGTTGAGGCCAGATTATGCTTATTTGGGGATGTAAACCTTTGAGAGATTTTAGGAAAGTTTGCAGCATGAGCTCTGACAGGCTGTTTATATGGGAAAGTCACTGGAAGTAGTTTAGGTTGGTCTAAAAGTTGGGTGGGGTGGGGGCTCAGGGAATCACCAGGAAAGGGTGAATAATGTTAGCCAGGTTGATGGATACTCAGCTATGGTTGTCACTTGTGTCTGCATGTTGGGAGGGGAAAGGCCTCAACAAAGAAATAATGGATTCTGCTAGCACTTCTGTCTGGGAGAAGGCTACCCCTTCAGCCCTTGTTCTGAAGCTAGACAATTCAGTTCCTCCCCATATGTCCCTGAAACCTTTCAAGGTGCTGTCCCAGTGCTGGAGCTCAGAGCAAGTGAGTCCGTTAGTGAGTAAGTTCGAGCATGTACCCTTTAAGGGGAACATCTAGGACTCCAACTGCCCTCTGCCTCACTTAGCCACAATTGCTGCTGGTTTTTGCAGCCAGAAGTTGTGGGGATTTCTCTTTCTGGCACTGGAACTCTGGGCTGGAGAGGCTGGCATGGGACTGAGACTCCTCGCTCCTCTGGGAGGACCTCACAGCTGAGTTATCCTTCCTGAATTTTAACTGCCATACTCTGGTGTGGGACCAGCCTATTTGCATCTCTGCCCCTCCTACCAGTCTTGAGGTGGTCTCTTCTGTATGTCCTTAGTTATAGGACTTCTGTTCAGCTAGACTCTAGGTGTTTCTTAATGATGGTTGTTCTGTAGTTTAGTTGTAATTTTTATGTGGTCATGAGAGGAGGCAATCACAGCATTTACCTAGTTCACCATCTTGACCAAAAATCTGAACTGTACACTTTAAATGTTGAATTGCAAAGTATGTGGATTATTTCTCAATAAAGCTGTTAAAAACAAATATCAGTAAAGTTTTAATAATTAGGAAAGGAGAAAATGGAGAGAGAAAGAAGGAGAAAGGAAACAAAAAGGTCATTATTCAATTCCAGTCAATAAGTCCTGGACTTTAGCTAGGGAGAGATGTGGTTAAATACATGAAGATATTAGAAATCTGTGTGGAACAGCATATGGTCTGACACAAATGAAATGTCATGAAATGCTGAAAAGCACAAGAGGAACACCCAACATTTGTGAATGGATGGGAGAGATCAGAGGGGATGGGAAGAGCGTGGGTAGTGGTGAATGAGCCAGTGCTACCCTGGGATTCAGGGTGGCTCAGTGACCCCCTGAGCTGGGAGGAGACAGATAGTGGAATCCTCTGACTTTGTTAAAACAATGAAATTGACCGCTATGCACTTATGTGGAAAGATGTCTGTGATTGTTAGATATAAAAACAGGGTGCAGAACAAGATATCATTCCATTTTTGTTAAAAAATAGAAAGATGTAGAAAAAAAAGTTTGGAAGGATCTACACCAATCATAGGGATCTATACCACAAAGGAGGGATCAAAGAGGAAGCTTATGCTCAGTTTTATGATTTTTCTATGTCGTTTAATTTTTTTCAAGCATGTTATTTTTGTAATTAGAAAAGAAAAAAGAAGAAAACAAACTAGAAATAGAGACCTAATTAACTTGTTATTTGCAGATATTCTTTGACGAGAGATGACACGTAATCAAGAAGGATTATCATGATAGACCCAGCCAACTGTGGAACAGCTGAAAGATAGCAAGTGGACATTCCCACCTCTGCTGCTATCTTTCCGTCATAATGCTGCAGGCTCCTCAGCAGGGCACATGTGGCCCCGGGAGTCCACCCCCGCCTCTCTGAAGCCTCACTTTTCATGACTTTCCCACTGGGCTGCCTCTTCTCCCATGCATCCTATGCATTCCTCATCCCATTGGAACTGGCTTTCCTCCCATTGTTTCCTCAAAACTGAGCTTGTCATGGCCACAGGTGACCTCCAAGTTGCCAAATGCAAACTCTCTGTCTTCCTCTCTACTCAGTGGTGTTTGACAGCCTGGCTCCCACCCTGTTCTCAGAATGCTCTCTTCTCTTGGCTTTCCGGCACCTTAGCTCACCCCTAGTTTCTCTCTTCTCACTGGCTGCCTCTTCACACGCAGCCTGTCCTGCTGCTCTGCACAGTCTGAAATGTGGGTGCATTGGGCTCTGACCTGGCCTTTCTCTTCCTTATCTCTGCCCTTCCTAGAGGACCTCATCTGGGCTCTGCTCCTTTCTTTCTTGGCAGGACCCCAAAGTCCATCTCCCCTCCTGCTTCATATTGAGGAGAAAAAAGAGGCAGAAACAGAGATTCAGAGAAAAGATTCTCAAAATATAAACAAGCTTGTAGGGCTGGATTTTCCTCTCCCCCAATCCAGGTTAAAGCAGGAAAGGAGAGAGGGAAGGTGAAGTCTTTTAGCTGGGGGCTGGTGGACAGAGAGAGAATGGGGGTGGGGGGTGGCAAGAGGGCATACTCGCGTGCTCTCTCTCTCTCTCTCTGGTGTCTCTTCTAATAAGGGCACCAATCTCATCATGAGGACCCCACCCTCATAACCCCCTCTAACCTTAATTACTTCAGTCAAGGCCCTATCTTCAAATAGTCACATTGGGATTTCCACATACAAATTTTTTTTGGGGGGGCGGGAGCATTCACATTCAGTCCATGAAAGACCGGCTTAGTGCTGAGCTGTTTCTTACCAGAAAGCTTGATCTCTCTTCTCTCTCTCTCTCTGCATCCCTCTTTCCTGCTGCACACCTCATCCCCATCCCTACCCCTACCAGTGTGAGGTCACAGTGAGAAGGCCATAGGCCAGGGAAATGTCTGCAAGCCAGGAACAGACCTCTACTTAGAACCCAACCCTGACAGCACCTTGATCTTGGACTTACAGCCTCCAAAACTGTATAATAAAAATACCTGTTAATTTAGTCCCCTGCCTGTGGTATTTTGTTATGGCAGCTCAAGCTGACTGAGACATCATCTCTCTCAGAGTTCTCTGCTCCTCTCTGGTGCTCTGCTGGCCCCTTCCTCCTCTCTCCTTACGCATCGCTACCTCATTCAACACTCCATCAAAAAGATGACTCAAATGACCACTGCTTGGGTAAGTCCAGCTCAAAGGCAACTTTCTTCTGGGTCTCAGGTTAAATTCTGAGATGTGTCTGCTCAGCTTTGTCATCCATTCCCATGGGTACATGGTCCATAGTCCTGCCTGGCAGGGAATGGATGCCTCTGGACTGCTCCTCCTGTTCTGGCCTAAAGCAGGCCCTTTGCAAGAGGGAGTGGGTGCTGGCCACTAGGCCCAGTTCTACCGTGTTTCCCCGAAAATAAGACCAGGTTTTATATTAATTTTGCTCCAAAAGACACATTAGGGCTTATGTTCAGGGGATGGCATCCTGAAAAATCATGCTAGGGCTTATTTACTGGTTAGGTCTTATTTTCGGGGAAACACGGTAGCCCCCACTGGGTAGCACCCACTCAGCATGGCAGAGAGAACACCATGGAGTATGCAAGCCTGTGGGAGGCAGGGAGATGGGGTCCCAGGGAGGGAGTTTGCGTGGGGGGAAGGGGCAGTGAACACCTGTGACCATCTGCTCTTCAGTCATTCCTTGTACACATGTATTTCATCAAACCTTCACAACTACGGGGGAAGCAGGTGGTGGTACCATCTCACAGTGGAAGGAATGGGGCTCTGAGCCTTAAGGGCACTCCCTGGCTCTGGGCAGTGGGGGAAGGTGGGGAGTTAGGGGGCGGGGTGGGGAATGGGGGTGGCAGGGGCGGGGGAGGGGCTAGGAGATGGTGATCTGGGGCCTCTGCCCTGGAGCACAGTCGGCCTGCGCAGCCCCTCCCACATCCCACCCCCCCAAATCAGGGGATGGTCTGAGGCCCGAGAGCATTCCGGTTCTCCAGCGACATCCTGTCCCCTTGTCCAGGTGAGCTTTCAGGTGCACCAGCTAAACCCTGGAATTCCTGGACCCGCAATTGGGGGCAGGGGCCTGCCTTCTTTCCCAGCCCCCCTTGCAAAGGGAGCCTGGGGTGGAGGGCCGAAGAGATTGCATCACAGAGGCGGCTGATGGTAACCAACCTCCTGCCTGCCTTTGGGGTCAAATTAAGCTCTTTGCATTAAGCCTCGTCCCTCCAGGCTTTGATTTGATTACAAACTGAATCATTGTCAGCAGCAACACCTTGGGTGACTTCCTTATCAGGCCCTTTTTTCTCCAGGCTGAGGACTGTACTAGAGACTAGACCTCTGGGAGATTTGAAAGGAAGCCAAGATTCTCTTGCATCCCTCCTAAACAGTCTTCAGTTTAGGAAAATGTAATACATGTTTGACAACCCTCCCATGTTTAGGCTTCACTGCTCCCACTCTGGAGCCAGCTGCCCTTGTTCCAATGACGGCTTCACCTCCTAGCTGTGTGGACAAGCCGCGCAGCTGTGTGTTAGCCTTCCTGAACCTCCATTCCTAGCTGTGAGGTGGGATGTTATTGATACCTGCCTCCTAAAGGCCTGGCCAGGAGTGCCTTGTGTTCAATAAGGGCTCAGTTACAAGAATAAGTATAACAACTAGTGTATCAGTGTTAATTTGCAGACTACAAAGCTCTTTGACATGGTGGAGACAACTGGAGTCAAACCCAGGCTCTCTGATTCCAAATCTAGAGTCCTAAAAGGCCTTCGGTGTAGCTGGACTTCAGGTTGAGCACTGGTCCTGGATGAAAGGGCATCATCTCTCTGAGCCTCAGTTTTCCCACCTATAAAATGGGGATGCTGCTGTGGGTCTGCAGAGTTGTAGGCAGCAGATGTCGTAATGCAGGTTATCATCATTATTACACAGCCGCACTTGTCCTGGTGGGCTTCCCTGCTATTGCTGTGAATATCTGGGCTTAACTCATCTGTCTACAAAATGATAGCAGAAATCTTGAAGTGTGGGAATGGGTCAACAAAAGATAAATTTCAGTCTCAGCCTGTCGTCTCAGCTTTAGATGTCAACATTAGCAGATTTTTCTGTGCTGGTGGAGGAAAAGCATTGAGACTCCTGCCAAGAGCAAAAACTGATTTGCCCACTTGCAGTCCAGCCCTGTGATCTGTCCTTGGAGACAAAATAAGGAAACTGCTCTTTATCCAAAGCTATTTTTATCTGCCTCTGAGCAGTGCTTGTGATGGAGGAATATTTTCTTGTGATTCCCCAAATGATGTAGATGATGTTGGATCTGCCGGCAGTTTCTGGGTGTGGGCTGGGATCGTGTCTCGTGAGACCCAAGAATGGAAACAGGGACCCAGGAGAGGCAAAGAGATTTAAAAAGAGGATAGTTTATTGAAAGCAAAGAGTCAGAGCTTCTGAGCGGGAGGGGGTCCCGAATGGGGGTGGCCCCGTGACTGAGGCAAAAGCTCTTATTTTTATACCTTCCCTTGCCTGTTTGAAGAAGGGAACTGTTTGAAGAAGGGAACTGGTGCCTTCTAATGAAATTCGTCTACCAGGTTTGTTCTGCTTGCCCATCCTAAAGGAGTTAGCAAAGTAACCCACTCTTATCTATCAGATCTGTTCCGTTTGTCAGGCCAAAAGGAATTTTATGATTAAGCTCAAGGCCTTGTTACATTATGTCCTGGAGCGAAGGAGTGATTTCAAAACCTGGAGTTTTAGGGTGTGGCTGTCTTTTGCTTATTCCACCAGGCAAGTTATGCATTTAACAGGTAAGGAGGCTATCAGCAGTGGAGATAACCACTGTGTGGCCCAGCCCTATAAATGGGCACCTTTCGTCTCCTCTGAGTGCTGGAAGAGCCAGGTTTGAGCCCCACGCGGGCCTTGTCTGCCTGTGTTACAGATGACCAGTGCTTCACTCCCAGGAACCAAGGCCACATTCTTAGAAGTTTTGTGAGCTGGTTATCAAACTGTGGCTTGAAATTGACCACGGAGGTATTTATGCCATGGGAATCTGTTAGTGCTGCGTATCTGGGCTTCTTTTCTTTTCCTCTAGTGAGCTGTTTGTTAACACGGAGCAGCACAGCACCGTGGATGTCCCACGGGGAGACTTCCTGAGTCTGCTGTCTGTGTTTCCAGGCTCAGGTCCCAGAATCCACCTGTCCACTCGCACTCTGTCTCAGGTGTCCTGGAGGTCCCTAGGCCTGCACAGCTGCCGTGTGTGCTGTGTAGGGTCACTCTTTGGCCCTGCTCAGCTGTTACACTCTAAGCACATGCTCGGTGCTGCCTGGTAGAAGGAGCACAATCTCCTCACAGACCCAGGGGTTTCACTTCTGCCCGTGTCTGTGCCAGCTGATAAGTGATAGCTTCTGGAGTTCCAGTTTCTCCCTGGTCAGATGATGTTAATGCCACCTATGTGTAGTCTGATTTGTCACTGATGAAGCACCTGCTGGTATTGAGATGTCTCTCCCCCTCACTTCTCCATGCAATGCCACTGATATGCAAGAAGATATGTGAGGTGCAGGGGGAAAGGCACCTGCTCAATCCCTACTGATGGAAGGAGCCTGCTCTAGTGTCATCTTGGTAGGGTGCTCTCAGGGTCCTGGAAGTGTGGCCTGCATAGTAAGAGCAGGTGCTGCGGGATTGTGGCAGGTGCGTCTGGCTGTAGGGGCTCCTAGCCATGTGCAGATCTGGATTTCTATGCAATGAATTTGTCAAATTCTGGCTCCACTTTCAAATGGAGGACACATCGTGTGCTCACTGTTGGGCTCAGTAGATCCTAAAGCCACTTTCTTCTGTCGAGTATTCACAGTTGCTGGTGCTGGACAGCCAGTGGGCCCCACCTTGGCTTCTTCCCGGACTGTCTTCAGGACTCCAATTGTTATGGACTGGATATTGAAGCTGTGAATCTCAATGTGACTGTGTTTGGAGGCCAGGTGTAGGGTGGGGCCCTGATCCCACAGGACCGGTGTCATCCTAAGAAAAAATAAAAAAGAATTCTGAAAGATTTTGCTTGTTAAATATTTGCATTTAGGAAGCATTTCCTGGGGAGTGGCTGCTCAGAGAGCACTGATGCATGCAGGAAGACCCTTGGAGGATCAGTAACCTTGGTGAAATACGGTGAAAGTCTGGAGGAGGGTGACAGCAGGAGGGTAGAAAAGAAGTGCGGACAGGTGAGATGTAAATCTAAATACATAATAACAAAACTGTTTATGAATTTGGAAAAAAAGAGGAGGAAACACCAGCCAGTCCCTTCCTCCCCAACCTCTCCCCACAGAGGAAAGGCCATGTGAGGTCACCTCAATAAGGCAGCAATCTGCAAGCCGGGAAGAGGGTCTCATTAGACACCAGCCACGAAGGCACCTTGATCTGCCTTCCAGCCTCCAGAACTGTGAGGAAAGAGTGTGCTGCTGCAGCCACCCAGCCTGTGGTTTTGGCTGTGGCAGCTGAGTGGACTAGGGCACCAGAGATTACCCTCCTTCACTGAGCACCAGGGGCCTCACAGACGTCATCCACACACACGCTTTATCTTTGTGTTATTTAGATGCATTATTGCACTTAGGTGTCCCCATTTTACAGATGAGGTGTCTGATGTAGTGAGGTGAAGTGACTTGCCCAAGGTCACCGAGAGCAGAGCCAGAATTTGAGCAATAGGGGATCATCTGGCAAGCCACAGTGCTGACCCCACACCACACTTGGAGTTCCCACACAAAGCCCCTTGGGTCTGGCCCCTGCTGGCTCCTGAAGCCTGCAATGCTGTCACCTGCAGCGCCCCTGGCCACAGGTGGGGCCAGAGCCGCTCCTTCCCTGGCACACTGGAAATTAGGTTCAGGATTAAACCTCCAGCAAGTAGGGCCAGTTCCAGGCTTAGGGCATGGGCTCCTTGTGCAGCACCCTAGCATTTTGATGCATGAAAAATATTTCAAATTTTCCTGTAAAATTATCTGTTGTGGAAAGAAAAGGTAATTCTGGCGCATGCAGAGGCAACTTAACTAATTCCTACAAGAATGGTGTGTTTATTTTTAGCCTTGGGGCTGGGTACAATGTGACCCTAATCTGCAGCTAGGGTGACGCTGGCCAGGCCAACACCAGTTCACACCCAGAAGACAACACGGGCAGGGCCAGGGCCAGTGTCTGCCCAGGGGTGCTGCCCCCACCCTCACCTGTCCACCTGGTGCTACATGCACTGGCTGTGGAGCCATCCCTGCCAGGAAAGGGGATGTGTGCCCACTTCTGAGGTTGGGAGGCTGAATGCGACACTGGATCCTGAGTCTTAGGGAATGGCGGGACCTTGCTACCCTGTGAACTCAGGCAGCTCCCTTCATCCATGCAATGGGCGGGGAGGATGGTGAGATGAGCTCAGCATTCTGGGGGTGCTGGAGCCATGTCTACTGCCAGCTAGGGTGGAGCTGTACCCTGAGTGAGTATGGATGGGACGTGTGCCCGGGGCAGAGCTTTCACGTGTCGTCTGTCCCGGTACGCCTTCATGTGAGGCCCTCCTCAGACCTCCAGGCCTTTTATCCATCGTGCAGCCTGCAAAGCTGGGGGGTGGTCAAGGCATCTCCTTATCTGGCCTATGTAGGGGCCCAGTTTCCCAATAGAAGGGAAAGCCGGGGTTGTGTCTCAGCTCAGTTGCTGACCAGATGGGTGACCGAGCCTGTCATCTCTCATCTCTGGGTACCGTGACCATCTGTGACAATGGGAGATGGGTTGCTATGAGATTGGGACAGGCCTCAGTGCTCTATGCATGCAGTGCTTGCAGCAGCAGGGCTCTAGGATGGAGGCTGCCTCCACTCATGCAGCTGCAAGGCTGCCCTCAGGCTCAGATGTCCTGGGGACAGCCACATTTTGCTCTAGGCAGCAGCTTCCTTCTGTGTTGGGGCGGCAGTCTGGGTGGCAGTTGCCTCCACAGTGTCTGGAGGACCGCCTTGGCTTGGAATGGTGATGAAAACTTCAGGCCCCAGCCCAGCAGGGCCTCAGGACCTCCCCAGGCGCTGGCACAATCCCACTTTATGATTCTCAGAAATCCTTCTTTGAGAAAACACAGATTTACCCTTGGGGAGCCAATGGCAGCACTGGGGTACACTTCACTTATCCATGCAAGCGCCCAGGATTCCATCTGGAAACTATAACCCACCCCGAATGTGACAGAGGAGACAAAGAGGAGAGGGGCATGGATTAGAGACATGACTTCTGATTAGCACAGCTATGGGGGCAGCAGCTCTGGCTCCTTGTGGAGATGACGATAAATGTCTGATGTGGGAAAGATGACACCCCGATTGCTGTACCCAGCCTGCTGCCATTCAAGTATGTAATATGTAATTACATTGTATGTTGCCAAGAGAGTTGTGGCAGGGATTCAGTTACACTGCAGAGGACGAAACATCCCTCTCATCTCCTGATGACATGAGAGAAGAGGCTGCATCACTAGGCCTGAGCTCCGCAGAGGAAGCAGCAACAGCCAAGTCACAGCCCAGTGCTGCTTTGTTCAGCAAAGGACCTTCCTACCTTTGCCGAAACACTGACAAGTGTTATGGCCTGATTGTGTGCATCCCCTAAAATTCATCTAACCCTAGTCCCCAGTGTGATGGTGTTTGGAGGTGGGGCCTTTGCGTGGTGATTAGGTTTAGATGAGGTCACGAGGTAGGCCCGTGAGGGAGTAAGCTCCTTATAAGAGGGAGACCAGAGCTCACCTTCTCTTTGTTGTGAGAGGACACAGTGAGAAGGTGGCATCTGTGAGCCAGGAAGAGGCCTCACCAGAGACTGAATTGGTTGACGCTTTGACCTTGGACTTCTCGGCCTCCAGCTCTGTGAGAAATGAATGTCTGTTGTTTAAGTCACCCAGTCTGCATATTTTGCTACAGCAGCCTGGGCTAAGGCAGCAAATAAGAGCTCAATGAAATGCAGGCAATGCCTATAAACAAAGCAGGGACTGTCCACAGGGACCAGGAGCCTGTCACCCTGTCCTCCAGGCCTGAGCCCCACACTCCTCATCCGCTAGTCCCTGCAGGACTGGCCAGACCTCTGCGTTTTATCAAGGAGCCGTTTGAAGTGAGGGACTGGGCTCCTCCTGCCTGTTCCTTGCATAAGGTTAGATATTTTAACAGTGTTTTCCTTAGATCCTCGAAGCAATAAGCATTTTGAGGGGTGTTTAAGATTTCATGCTTTAAAGGATGGCAAAGCTGAGTGTTCACTGGGTGCCTGCTTTGTGCCAACTATTGTCTTAGGCACTGGACAAAATAAATGAAGATGCTTACCCTTGCAGAGCTGCATTCTAGCAGGGAGGAGACATAATAAATCAGGGACGTTACCAAGTATGTTAGGAGGACATGTACTTCAACAAATTAGAGACGAGTCAGTGGGATTAGGAGGCCTGGGTAGGTGAGGGCAGGAGGCGGAAAGCAAGGTCATATAAAGTGGCTAGAGCAAGCCTCACTGACAAGGTGATGATGAGCACAGATTCGCAGGTGGTGAGGCAGTTAGCCATGAGGATATCTGGGTGAAGTACCCTGGAGGCAGAGGGCACGGCCAAGCCCTGAGATGAGACATGCTAGGGTGCTCCCAGAACAGCCAGGGGGCTGGTGTGGCTGGAGCAGAGTGGTGTGGGGTAGCAGTAGCTGAAGTGAGGCCGCCTCAGGCAGGACCTCCTACCTAGGTCATTGTGAGGACTTGGGCGTTTACTCTGAAATACAACCATGGAGGGTTGGAGCAGAGGAATAAAATGACCAGACCTTTATTTTCAGAAGGTCATTGCGGCTTTGTGTTGGGCGGGGGGTAGGGAGGAGCAGGTGGAGTTCTTGGGGGGCTACTGAAGTAATCCTGGTGAGGGTTGATGACGGCTCACACCAGGATGATAGGAGTACAGGGAAGTGTCAGATGCTAGATATATTTTGCATATTGAGCCATCAAGATTTACTGATCCATTGGGAGTGGGGTGCTATGGAACAGATGAGGCAACAATGACCTCCAGGCCTTTTACCTGAGTGATTGGAGTAGAGTTGGGAAGGTGCAGGTCAAGCAAGTCGGGGGAAGAGTCATGAGTTCAGTCCTGGACAGCTGAGTTCGACATGTCCCAGGGGACTGTGAGGTAGGGGGCAGCCCAAGGTCTCCGAGTATATTAGTGGTGGGGCTGGTGGAGGAAGTTAGATTTCCCACATCTCTCTGTCCAAACCTCTGTCTGTTATTCCATGATAATTTTCTCTTTCCATAGTTGAGAACTAGACAACAGAAGGGGACTTGTGCAGCAACTGTCATATTTGCTTTTGGATTTGAAAGCCAGAATTTTCCCAGTTCCAGAGGACCTTTCCTTGAACGCCCTGGGTGGAGCCAGCAGCTCCCAACATGGTGCTGCACAGTTTGGGCAACATCCATTTGCCTGCTCTGTGCCTGGTGTAATTGTTCATGCTGCCCTCTCTCCTTTTAGACTGGAGGTTCTAGAAGGCAGGACTGGACTTGTCATCTCTAGCTTCCCTGTGCGTGGCTCTTGAGGTGGCCTACAGCAGATACTCAGTGAATGACTGATGTCACCCAGAGAAGCAATAGTTACTCAACATTTGTATAACTAATAAAGTGATCCCCATGACGAGTCCAGCAACCGTCTGACACTGTACCACGCTATCACAATATTATTGACTATATTCCCCATGCTGTACATCACATCCCCAGGACTTACTTGTTTTATACCTGGAACTTTGAACCTCTTATTCCCCTTCACCTTTCCCCCCTTTTAAAAATTTTTAATTACAGTTGACATTCAATATTATTTTACATTAATTTGAGGTGTACAGCGTAGTGGTTAGACATGTATATAATTTAAGAAGTGATTCCCCTGACTAGTCTAGTACCCACCTGGCATTATACGTAGTTATTACCATATTATTGACTATATTCTCCATGCGTTACTTTATGTCCCCATGACTATTTTGTAACAACCAATTTGTACTTCTTAATCCCATCCCCATTTTCACCCACCACTCTAACCCTCCTCCTATCTGGAAACCATTGAAATATTCTTTGTATCTATGAGTCTGTTTCTGTTTTGTCTGTTTATTTTGTTCTTTAGATTATAAGTGAAATCACATTGCATCTGTCTTTCTCTCTCTGATTTACCACACTCAGCACAATACCCTCCAGGTCCACCCAGCTGCTGCAGATGGTGAGAACCCATTCCCTTCC
This sequence comes from Rhinolophus sinicus, assembly GCF_036562045.2. NCBI lineage: Eukaryota > Metazoa > Chordata > Mammalia > Chiroptera > Rhinolophidae > Rhinolophus > Rhinolophus sinicus. The sequence goes on from NC_133751.1 coordinate 110,620,410, forward strand.
ATGGCCAAGCAATATGTCTGGTAAAATTCATCTGCAAACCCATCTTGTCCAGGACTTTTGTTTGTTGGGAGCTTGTTGATTACTGATTCAATTTTATTAGTTGTATTTCATCTGTTCAGATTTTCTGTTTCTTCTTCATTCAGCCTTCAAAGATTGTGTGCTTCTAGGAATTTATCCATTTCTTCCAGATTGTCCACTTTGTTGGTGTATAGTTGCTCATAGTGTTTATCTATCTATCTATCTATCTATCTATCTATCTATCTATCTATCTATCTATCTATCTATCTATCTATCTATCTATCTGTGGTGTCAGTCGTCATTTATCCTCTTTTATTTCTGATTTTATTTACTTAGGCCCTCTCTGTTTTTCTTGATGAGTCTGGTTAAAAGTTTGTCAATTTTGTTTATCTTTTCAAAATAACAGCTCTTGCTTTCATTGATCTTTTGTATTTTTTTTAGCCTCTATTTTGTTAACTTCCACTCTGATCTTTATTATTTTCAGCTTGTACTCACTTTGGGTTTTATTTGCTGTTCTTTTTCAAGATCCCTTAGGTGTAAATTTAGACTGCTTTGTTTGTTTAGGTAGGCCTGCACTGCTATGAATTTCCCTTTTAGGACTGCTTTCACTGTCACATAGATTTTTGGGTCATTGGTCATTGTGTTTTTATTTTCATTTGTCTCAAGATATCTTTTGAGTTCTTCCTTGATCTCATTGTTGACTCATTCAGTATTTAGGAGCATGTTAATTATCCTCCATGTATTTATATGTTTTTCACTTTTTTTTGTCTTGTAATTGATTTCTAGTTTCATACCACTGTGATCAGAGAAGACACTTGATATAATTTTAGTCTTCTTAAATTTATTGAGACTTGTTTTGTGGCCTAACATGTGATCTGTCTTGGAAAATGTTCCATGTGCACTTGAAAAGAGTGCATATTCTGCTGCTTTGGGGTGAAACACTCTACAATATCAATAAAATCCATCTGGTCTAGTGTGTCATTGAAAGCAGTTGTTTCTGTATTGATTTTCTGTCTGAAAGATCTGAGCATTGGTGTCAGTGGGGTGTTAAAATCCTCTACTATGATTGTGTTACTGTTGATCTCTGCCTTTATGTTGTCAATATTTGTTTTATAAACTTAGGTGCTGCTATGTTGGATGCATAAATGTTTACTAGGAATATGTCCTCTTGTTGGATTGAACCCTTTATTATTTTGTAATGTCCTTCTTTGTCTCTTACTATAGTCTTTGTTTTAAAATTTATTTTGTTCAATGTAAATATTGCTTTTTTCTCATTTCCATTTGCATGTAATATCTTTTTCCATCCCTTTACTTTCAGTTTATGTGTGTCTTTCGATCTAAGGTGGGTCTCTTGTAGACAGAATATGCATGGGTCTCGTTTTTTAGCTATTCAGCTACCGTATGTCTTTTGATTGGAGCATTTAATCCACTTACATTTAAAATGATTATTGATAGTTACATAGTCATTGCCATTTTATTATTCGTATTTTTTATCTTCTTTTGTGTTTGTTTGTTTCCTCCTTTCTTCTGCTTAACATTTCTTGCAATACTGGCTTGGTGGTAATGAATTCCTTTTGCTCTTTCTTTTCTGGGAATCTATCTCTCCTTCGATTTTAAATATTACTTTGCTGGATAGAGTAGTCCTTGTTGTAGTCCCTTATTTTTCATCATTTTAAATATTTCTTGCCAGTTCCTTCTGGCCTGCAAAATGTCTGTTGAGAAATCAGCTGACAATCTTATGAGAGCTGCCTTGTATGTAACTAGTTGTCTTTCTCTTGCTGCTTTCAGGATTCGCTCTTTGACTTTAACCTTTGCCGTCTTAATTATAATGTGTCTTGGTGTAGACCTGTTTGGGTTCATCTTGTTTGGGACTCTTTGTACTTCATGGGCTTGTATGTCTATTTCCTTTTTAGGTCGGGGAAGTTTTCAGCCATTATTTCTTAAAATAGGTTCTCAATCCCTTGCTCCCTCTCTCCCCTTCTGGTGCTTTTATGATGTGAATGTTGTTACGCTTGATGTTGTCCCACAGTTCCCTTAAACTATCTTCATTGTTTTTTATTCTTTGTCCTTTTTGTTGTTCCAATGGTTTTTTTCTGCTACTTTGTCTTTTAATCACTGATTCAATCCTCTGCTTCATCTAATCCACTGTTGATTCCTTCTAGTGTATTCTTCATTTCAATTATTGTATTCTTTATTTCTGACTGGGTTTTTTTATGGTTTCTATGTCCTTCTTTATACTCACTATTTCTTTGTTGAAATTCTCACTAAGCTTCTTAAGCATTTTTATAACCAGTGTTTTAAACTCTATGTCCGGTAGGTTGGTTACCTCCATTTCATTTATTTCTATTTCTGGAGGGTTCTCCTGTTCTTTAATTTGGGACATGTTTCTTTGTTTCCTCATTGTTGCTGCCTCTCTGTGTTTGCTTCTATGTATTAGGTAGGTCTCCTGTGTCCCTTATGTAGTATGTGTCCTATGTGGTCCAGTGGTGCAGTCTCCCTGATCTCCTGTGCATGTGTTCCAGGAGTGTCCCTTGAGTGTGTTGTGTGTGTTCTCCTGTTACAGTTGAGCCTAGATTATTTTGGCACATCAATGGGTGGGATTGACTCACAGGCTGACTGACCATGAGGACTGGCTATGCCCACAGTGTATGAGCTGTTGTGTTGGCGCTGACTCCTCAGAGGGGTGTTCACCCGAGGGGCCTCTTGTGCCTGTTGAGACTACCCTTTGGGTGTGCAGCTTGTGGAGCTAACTGGGTAGTGCTCTGGTGTGGTCTAAAGCGGACCTCTAGGTGTGTTGTTTCTGGTGTTTCTTGGGAGGGACTCCCATGCAGCCCTATTTCCACCTTGCCTGTGTCCAGCCCGGAGCTACCCAGTAGGAGCTATGCAGCTATATGTGGTTGGTTGTTGCCTGTACTAGTCCTGAAAACGTGTAGGGGCGGTGGCCTTGCTGTGAACCAAGGCCAGCTGCCACCAGTACTGGGCCTGGGTCTGCTTAGCAAAAAGCCTAGTGCTCCCTGTACCTTTTGCCACCCAGTGGCCGTCCATAATGCTCAGCTATTGAAAGAGCTTCCTTAGGTGTGTGTACCAGGCTGGTTGACCCAGTGGTGAGAGTGCCTCTGGCAATGCACTTAGGTGTGGGGTTGCAGGGAGCTACAGGGTGTGGACGGTGGTTTTTACAAAGTTAATGGTTCTTAACCATTGGGTTCTTGCACCAGTGCTAGATCTGCGACCACTTTGCAATAACACTCTGAGAATACCACAGCCAGTCACCACTTGCCTTAGGCTTGCAGGTCCCCAAGAGCTGCCCATGAGAGACTGCAGTGGAGGGTATAGCTCTCTGTTCACCACCAAAGGTTGCCCAGGCCACTGCAGGCTGTCTGCTGCTGCAAAATGATTCTGTAGCTCATGGGGTGGAGCTACTCAGTAGCTGAGAGTGCCTCCATGAAAAACTTGCTGTGTGGGGCATGGACCCCGGGTATCACCAAGGTTGTGTGCATGCACAGATTTTACCAGACCAATGCAGTTTCAAATTTGCCCTTTGGAGAAGGGTTCAACATAGAAAAGGTGTAGCCTCCGATAGGCTACACATAAGGCAGGCTCCAGACAAACAGAATGGCTGGGCCGTCCAGCCCTCACTATAGAGCCACATAACTCAGTCTTTCCTTATGTGTCCCAGTGCCTCTCGAGTTGCCACCCCACCACCGGAGACCAGGTGATTATTTGCAAGTGAATGAGTCGGTGTGCAGTCCCTTTAAGAGGGTGTCTGGGTTTCCAGCCACCTTTTGTCTTACAGGGACAGACAGACAGAGTCCTTGCTGATTTCTACTGCCAGATGTGGGAATTCCTCATCCTGGCATAGGACCCCTGGGCTGGGGAGCCCAGTGTGCGGCTGGAACCCCTCCCTCTTTTGGGAGAATCTCTGCCAAGGAGGTGTCCCTCCTAGTGTTCAACCACTACCTGTGGGTTTGGGACCAGCCTGTTTCATGTCTCTGCCCCTCCGACCAGTCTCGATGTGGCCTCTTCTTTAGATCCTTAGTTACAGAGGTTCTGTTCAGATAGTCTATAGATGATTCTTGAGATTGATATAATTTATTTGTAATTTTGGTGTGATCCTGGGAGACAGTAGGCATAGCGTTTACCTTATCTACCGTCTTGGACCTTTTCCACCTCTTGTCTTTTTGATGATGCTATTCTAATAGGCATGAGGTGATATCTCCTTGTGATTTTGGTTTGCATTTCCCTAATGACTAGTGATGTTGACCACCTTTTCATATACCTGTTGGCCTTTCACATATCTTCTTTGGGAAAATGTCTATTCATGTCTTTTCCTCATATTTTAATTGGATTATTTATTATTATTAATATTAATTATTATTTTGCTATTCAGTTGTATGAATTCTTCATATTTTTGGATATTAATCCCTTATCAAATATGTGGTTTGCAAATGATTTTCCCCTTTTTTCCAATTCTGTAGATTGTGATTTCATTTTGTTGATTACTTCTTTTGCTGTGCAGAAACTTTTTAGTTTGGTGTAGTCCATGAGTTTATTTTTGATTATTGTTGCTTGTGCTTTAGGTGACATCCAAAAAACCATTGACATGATCCATGTTAAGGAACTTTTTTCTTGTGTTTTCTTCTAGGAGTTTTATGGTTTCTAGTCTTACATTTAAGAATACTCAATGGAGAAAAGACAGTCTCTTCAATAAATGGTGCTGAGAAAATTGAATATTCACATGTAAAAGAATGAAACCAGACCTCTAACTTACACCAATTACAAAAAAGTAACTCAAAATGGATTAAACACATACACTTTTAACATGTCAATTTAACAAATCTAAAAGCATTCAGCCTTGCACACTGCCCCAGATACTACGATGACCCTGTGTGCTTTAGCTCTGATCATCCTCCTTCTGCTTAACTTACTTATGGCTTATTATCCCTCTCACCCCAACAGGTTTCCCGGCAGTAGGTCTCTGGCTCTCTGCTGTAATCTCAATGCCTACAGCAGTACTGGCACAATAGCAGGAGCTCAGTAGAATGCTGAAGGAAGGGAAATTGTTATTCATGAAGTCTGCTTATTTTATCCTTCCCACATTAGTCATCATTGTTATTATTGTTTTATATCTTTATTGAGTGACTGCCACTTTTTCTTTTCATTAAGAACACAGCAAGACATTTTTCGATGAGAAGCAATGTTTTCTCTCACAAACTAGAGTAAGCCTTATGCTTTGATGAGTCATTTCACTTGGTCCCAAGGTTATTGCATCTTCCAGTTGTGGTTTCTTCACCTCCAAAAAGAGTAGCTGTTCAGGGACCTTCAAAAATTATATAAGCTGGAAGAGTCTCAGCAGTAGTGTATGCTGTCCCTGGTTCATTTTTCTGCCCTGAGAAAGAATGAATCTTGAACACACATGCCAGGGATTTTAGGACAGGCTCTCAATTCTCCCCTCTTTCCTACATCATCATCTCCCCCTTATCTATTGGATTATTCCTGTGAGCATACAAATGTGTTGTCATGACTCCCATCTGGAAAGAACCCTTCCTCAGGTCACTGCCTCCCTCAGAAACTCCCAGGGATGGAGCATGATTCAAGCTGGAGCTGGCAGGCTGCAGATGGCATGGCGGCATCACAGAGAATGGTGTTGAGGATGACTCTGGGTGTTTGGTTTTCTCTCTTTGCTCTGCAGAGATTTGCAGGCTGTTCCATGGGAAGCTCGTGTTTTTGAGCGGGGGGCAAGAATAGGAAGGGCCAGGAAAGGGCCCAGGCTCTTCAGGCCATTTGTCATCCTTGAAAGAATCAGGGGAGTCAGAGCCTGTGCTCACCTGGTCTCCCGACAAGACCTACTCTCCCTGCTGTTGCCAGACCTCTGGGGTCTGCAGGAAGGTGAGCTCGCCTCGCAGGCATAGCATTACCTAATGGACCCAAGAGGAGGTGAGGAATGTAATGTAGAGGGCCTTTATCGGACACTCCTTGGACCGGCCCTGGCATTGAGGGCCATCAAGTGGCCGGAGATGGGCAGAGAGGTAAGAGGAGAGGTCCTGGCTCAGTGAGAGGGATGTAAACTCCCAGGGGCAGGAGTAAACGGCCCTTAAAACAGGCTGTGGACCTGCCGTTATTCTGCTCCCCTGCCACTGCTTCAGCTCAGCTCTGTCTTGCCAGCACCAAGGCTCCAGACATCTGCAGTGCGCCAGAGTTTCACTGTCGTTCCCCTCAGCTGATGAGGTTCAAAAAGCCCTGGGCCTCCATTCTAAGCTGTGGCAAGCAGTTGGGGCAGCTTTCCCAGGGGCCACCTGACCCACACAGGCTGACTGAACTAACCCTCGACCTCACCAGGTGTACTGTGTGAGCAGTGCTCAACCTCCCGTCTCAGGTGCCTTCCCGGTCCCATGGGAACCCCTTCTTGGCCAAGTCAGGAAAGTAAATAAGACCATGTGGACAGGGTCTTGTGCAGAGCCTGGCACACAGCAAGCCCTCTCTAAGGATCCTTCTCCTTCCTGTCACCACCTTTGCGTGTGATTTTAGCCGAGTCAGGCGCTAGGTCTCTGTTTAATCAGCTGCTGAACAGAGTTAATCATTCCCATTCTCCTAACCTCTCTGGACTAGTGAAAGAAACAAGTCGAAGACTAGACTCGAAAAAAGCTTAATCCAGTCCCGGAGCCTGGCGCACAGAATCCCTACTTGGCCCCCAACTCCCCGGGCTGAACGGGTGTCATGCAGGGACTCAGCTCCCGCTCCCCACACAAGAACACAGGACATGGTGAGGTCAAAAAAGAACAACAACAGAGCCATGGCTAGGGGAGTCATACCACTATATTCTTGATGGCAGCTGGGTTGGAGACACAGGAAGCAGGCTCCACAGGGTGCACAATCCACCCTCCGCTTCTCTGCCAACCAGCCAACCGACCAACCAACCAACCAACCAACCCCCTAGCATACCCACAGCAGTTATATTAGTGGCTAATGGCTAACTGGTAACAGCTCAGGGCCACCTAGCCACAGCAGACTCTGTCCCCACAATGGGGTTTCCACCTTCTGAGTCCTTGGAATCTGCTGTGCCCTCTACTCAGACGACTGCATTTGGCTGCCAAGAGCCAGCATATGTGTCACCTCCCCTCAAGAGTCCCCTGGCCCATCTCCCCCCAACAAGACTAGGTTTGGACCCTTCCCTGTGACCCACAGTCCCCAGGCCCTTCTCTACCCCAGAGCTCATCACTCTCTGCTTTGCCTCCTCATCTGTCCTTCCAGGGAAGACTGGGATCCAATTTAGACCGAAGTCTTTGGATCCAGCACAGGTCTGACAACAGACCCAAAGGCATTTTAAACAAATGGATGCGTGTCTGGATGAGTGAGGGAGCAGACGAGCCCTGAGTAACAGCCAGCTCAGGGGAGAAAATCAGAGCCAGGGGCTCACAGCTGGGGCGCCCTCTCTGGGTGTGAAATGCCCTGAGGTTCCCAAGTTTCCAGTTACCTTGGTGCTTAGCCAAGGGCAACCCCAAAAGAAGGATGAGCCCTGAGTGGAATGTGGCTCCGTGGTCACACTCCATTCCCTGTCCTGCACTGGGCTTCTCACAGCTCTCTCCTGTCTTGAGTTGCCTTTTTGCAAGTAGCAACATTTTGCATAGCCTGAAAGTTGAGTGTTGAAAATAAAAAGGGCTCCATATTGGTTTTATTATTATTCCTTATCATTATCAGAGATGTTTCTGGTACTGTCCCTAACTCCTCACCACCCGTTCATCTCGCAGCCCACTCGCTGGGCTTTCTCCCTAACCACCTCCATTGATCCTGGCCTTGAGTCCCCAGGTTGTCAGATCCAGGCTCCCTATGCTCTCAGAGACATCACACCACGTGACCAACTTCCTGCAAACCCTCCCCTCTCTGGGCCTCTGATCCCATTCTGCCTGCCTTTCCCACTTCCTTCTCAGACTTTTTATGGCTTGTTCCCATCTTCCTGAGGTCCCCGTACTGCCCGCCCAAGCTCACCCATCACCAAGGCCCAGGCATCCCATCCGTGTATTTGTAGGCTGGGTTCCTCTGTAGATCACAGCTCAGGGGCTACTCGATCCCTTCACTTCTCAATCCGGACATGCCCCAAACTCAACTGGTAATTTTTCTCTTGACGTCTGTTCTCTCCGGGTCTTTTTCAGCTGTAAATGACATTTCTATCCACCAAGTTGCTCAATCCTGAATTTTAGAACTCACCCTGCTCCTTCTGAGCCTCCCACACTTTACATCTAACCCATCAAGTCCCATTGATTCTGCCTTCACATGGACCCCAAATCTGTCCACATCTCCCCGCATGTTGTCTGAGTTTCCTGATGAGTTGTGAGCTCCACTTGTTAAAAGAATGACTAAACCTCATTTCATCTACCAAGGAAATCCATGAAGTAGGAAGAGTAAGGGTTGTTACCCTTATTTTAGAAACGTGGATGGAGAGACGTGGGACCTGGATCCTGCTCCCTGCCAGAGTCTTTCTGCTCCATCTCTGCTTGTGCACCACCTTCTCATCATGAGTGTACTGTGGACTGGAGAGTACAGGCACACAGGTTTAGTCAAACCTGAGGTTCAAATTCAAGCACCATCACCTCACAGCTAAGGCTGAGGCCTTAGCTCTTTGTGCCTTGGTTTCTCTGACTAATTCCTGAAGAATCATGCTACTGTTTTAAAAAGTTGTGAGGAGTGAGTGAATGAATGCATGGAGCGCACTGTGGCACCAGCACAGACAACACTCAGTGGGGTTGGGTGTTCACTGTTGTACCCACTGGAGTTTGGCACTGGGTTTCCTGTACAACCATCTCTGCAATGCTGGTTTACTCCCCTTTTCTTCCCCACTCAGCCCACTCCCATCTGGTCCTCCCACCTCTCCGCTGGGAGCGGTTCCCCAGGGTCATCAGGAATGCTTGCAGCCATGAGTACAGCACACTTGTTCTTGCATCTCTCTGGATCTGGCTACGTGCCCTTGGTGGCTAGGGTACTCCCAGTTTTTCTCAACACCCCCCCCCACCACCACTTTCTTTTCTCTCCTCTCCTCTCCTCTCCTCTCCTCTCCTCTCCTCTCCTCTCCTCTCCTCCCCTCCCCTTCTCTTGCCTCCTCTCTCTTTCTCTTCCTTCTCTCTCCTCTCCTCTCTCCTCTCTCCCCTTCCCTTCCCTTCCCTTCCCTTCCCTTCCCTTCCCTTCCCTTCCCTTCCCTTCCCTTCCCTTCCCTTCCCTTCCCTTCCCTTCCCTTCCCTTCCCTTCCCTTCCCTTCCCTTCCCTTCCCTTCCCTTCCCTTCCCTTCCCTTCTTTTGTTTCCCTTCTCTTCTCTTTCCACTCCTCTCTTGATGGCTGTCTCTCTTTCACTGGACCTCAAGGACTGGCATATGTCCCCAGCCTTCCTTGCTCAGAGTTGACTCTTGTAGGAGATCTTTTCCACCCTTTCATATCACCGGCCAGCCATTCACTGGTGACTCCTCCGTCCCCAGCCAATTCTCCTCTCCTGCTCTGTCCATTTCCCTAAGCTTCCAATGGAAATATCTATGGCTGTTTGATGCCTTCTCTTGGGGTCTCCTGAGCGCTGCCACTGAATATGTTTAAACGGAGCTGACTCAGCTTAGTCTTTCCATAGGCACAGGGCCCGATCCTTCACCCCACACCCAGGAATCCTTCAGACACAGTTCCCTCTCCTTATATAGCATACTCCATTACCTTCTGTGCCGTTTCACCTGCTTCATATTTCTTGGATCTATCTACTTTTTCCATCTCTGCAGATATCACTCTAGTTCCAACCTGTAATTTCTTGCCTGGATGGATTACTTTCCCTCTCTAATCTGTTCTCTGCAAAGCAGCTTATGTGATCCTTTAAAAACTTAAATTGGATCACGTTGCTACTTAGAACCCTTCCCTCTTGCCTGTGGCTCTGCTGATGCAACCCTAGGTCCTTGGTATGTGTGCGGTCTTGCTCCCTGAGTTCAATCACCATGTGGCCTGTTCCTGTCCTTGAATGTCCTGTGCTGCCCGACCTGCAGGCCTCTGCACACTGTCCTCTGACTCTGCCTGGCTACCTTGCCCTCAGCCTCACCTTCATGTCTCTCCTCAAGGACACCTTCTTGTGCCCTCAGCCGAGTTCAGGCCTCACTACTGCCTGGGCTCAGAGAAGCATATCCCATGAGCACGTTGAAGAGTGTATGTGTGATTTTTGTGTGATTTGTCAGAGACAATGCCCTCCAGTCTCTGGTTTTAAATTCCATGGGAATACTGGAGCTTCCAGCCTGGCCTCTTCCCCTGGGTCCTCGGCCTGGATGTCTGACCGTCCACTTGAAAACCCCATGGGGATGCCCAGCAGCTGCCTCTGCATGGAGCGTCCTGAAACCCAAATTCCGGGTCCTGCTGCAGGCAGATGTGCCCCTGCACTGCCCCGGGTGTGGGGTGGGTGGGCATCCCTGTGCTCAGGCGGCACTGCTGTGGGGCCACCATCCACTGGCTGCTTTCTCGCTCTCATGCTGGTCAGTCCTCACCTTTGGCTCCACCTCAGAATACATCCCATATCCCAGTGGCATTCTGAGAACATTTAACACCCAAAGATGACTTTTTAAAAAACATCCTCTTTGTTATTAAAAACTTGGTGTAAGTCTCCAAGTTCACATGTTGAGGCCCTGACGCCATTATAATGGTGTTTGTAGTGGGACCTTTAGGAAGCGATTAAGTTATGAAGGAGGAGCCCCCGTGATAGGATTAGTGCCATTTTAAAAGAGGAGGACATAACCAGGGAAAGGGCCCTTATCAAGAACCCCACCATGCCAGCACCTTGATCATGGACTTCCAGCTGTGAGAAATAAAGGTTTTCTTAAGCCATCTGGTCTGTGGCATTTTTTATGGCAGCTTGAACTAACTGACACCCCTGTTCTATGTGACAAAATTATTTTCAGTAATAGTCATGAAATAAAACAAATACTGTCCAGAAAATAAATGCAGAATGCAAAGTTCTTTAACTGAACTTTGTGTACATAATCATACCCATAAAAAAGTGAATTTTAGTGAAACAGAATGAGTTATAAGAGGTACAGTTTAGGCAACCACTAAAAGATATCACTGATGTGACATTTTGATCCTTTTATTAATTCTTTAGTTTTAAAACAATTAGTTAATTATAAAATGATACATTTCAATACAAAAGATCTTATTTACAATCAGTAATAGTTCACGTATGAACCAAAATACCCACTTGCCAAACAAAAGTTTGCACTGTTTCACTGTTTCAGATTTTAAACACAAATAAACATCCAAAATAGTCACATAGAATGATGAGTTGAAGAACTCACGTTCTGTTTCCTTGTCTTCGTAAGTGCTGTGCTATCAATGTTTATTTCAAATCTACTGTTTAAATGCAGGACCTGGAGAGCTGGCGGGTGCCCTGAGTTAGCTCATGTGATTCTGAGCCATGTGAACTTGGTGTGATGGATCCCTGTGCAGCGCACACTGCTGACTAAAGGATACATCATAAAATGTGCTAGCTTGATGTTTAGAGATGCACTAATAAAATTCAACAGTAACAACTGCAATAGTTTAGAAGTTAGATAAACAACGAATTTTGGAGGGAGGAGTATTTTACCAGTGATATTTAGAATTGCCCAATCGTGGATGTTACAATCTCTGTGGACAATAGCCGCTCACTGCCTTCACTTGGGGCGGACTGCTCCCTCACCTACCTTAGCTTCTGCCTGTAGGATTGGACACCTCACCATTTGGACACCACATGTCTGTATTAGGCATCCAACCCAGCCTAAGGGGCTGAAACAGGTGGCAGGTCATGGTGAGGGCTCTGGGAGAGGATGCAATTCAGAAGTAGGGAGCTACAGGGATGGCCTTGACTGAGCTCTGCACGGGGAGGGCTCTGAGTGGCATCGAGAAGCCACATAAAACTACAGAAGCTTGCAGTCTGTTGTGGAATAAGACATGGAGATGACTCACTCACTCACTCACTCACTCACTCACTCACTCACTCACTCACTCACTTTCTCACTCCCTCCCTTCCTCACTCACTCACTCTCTCACTGTAGAGGTGTCTTGAGGCAGGCACCCAAAGATTTTTCCTCTCCTCAGATGTAATGGTGAGGTTAGGGATGATAGAACGGGGAAATTTTGTGGCTGGGGAAGTGAGGGTGCATCCTCCATTTATTCTCAATGAAGAGACTGCACACTGGGTACAAAAATCTTATCCGGATGTGCTAGACACAGAACTCTTTTTTTTTTCTTCTTTTTTTTTTTTTACAAAAACATTTCAATGTGTATTTTGAAAACTTCTAGGTGAAAATTTCTAAATCTCATTCAATATAAAAACCTTTATCAAACTTACAAAAATATGGGGTTTAAGGAGTCTAACAGTGCAAGTTTTGTTATGCAAAATAGAAATCCCCTTGACCCATCCCATAGTTTCCTGCTCTCCAGAGGAAGCCAGTTTTCAATAGTTTTTTTGATGTTATGTTCACAAATCTAAATAAAATGCTTACATTGCTAACTTTCATTTTCCAGTTTGGGTCATTATCCTTTTGCTACCTACCATGGAAGGTGGGAATTATTTTTCCTCCACACTCATTCTGGGCAGCACCATACACATTTTGGAATACTTCCCATCCCCATTCCCCAACAAAATAGTTACATCCTAATTCTGCATGGATTAAGAAAACAAAAGTTCCCACACTACTAGGAAAAGACCCATTGTTCTGTTGCCATGGTAACAAATAACGTTAAACCTTGTCAATGGATAGACACCAGCTGACTTCAATGAACATGCTTTGCAGACAACAAATCAGTGTCAGCCCCAGCTGAAACTCAGCCAATCAGAGATGGACACACTAGAATAGCAGCTTCTGAATGCCAGCCAGTCAACCTTATTCTCTCTCATCCAGTCACTTTCAAGGGATAAAGGATGTGGCCCCCCCAGTCTGATGGCCCACCAATCCCTGCACTCCCCACTCCTGCTCTGGGAGATTGCCTGAGCAGCAAATCTCTTGCTTACTCAAATGAGCAGTAAGTTCAGCTTTGCATTTTATTTTAGAATTGAAGGATGGCCTCATCACTCTTGACAAGATTAGCATTCTGTGTTTACAGTGTGACTATGCTAAGGCCTTTCACAGCCAAACCCTTTCTTGCATAACTTTTTGTTTTACCTGGAGTTAGTGATTGCTCTATACTTTTTATTTGTTTAATTTTCTTTTCCTTTCTTGCATAAGTTTCTCTCTCACTTGGAGTTAATAATTGTTCTGTATTTGACATTTGTGTGATATTTTCTTGTTCCTAAATAATACCCTAATTCCTCCCTGTTGCTCGTGCTTCTTTCCTTAGTATACATTTCCTTTTATTGTGTTCCAATCCATTAGCTGTTCTAGCAATTTCATTTTCCTGCAAAGTGTTGCTGGGAGCCTCTGACCCTGCTCCTCATCCCTCCCCCACACACACCTGCCCTGGCTCTTCTGGCCCTGCTGCTGAGCTCTTCAGGACTCCTTCATTGCTCGTCCTGGGACCCACTTCAGTTGCCTGTCCTGTTGGCTCCTGTTTCCTACAGCCCCGACAGGGTGATGCCCTCCTTTTAGAGAAACACATTCCCTGAGAGGTTCCTGAGGAAGGGTACAGGGGAGGACAACCTGAGTGCTTGCATGTCTGAAAATTTCTTCTACTTTACTGCTGGTATTATAGTTTGGCTGGCATAGAATTCTTTGATCAAGATCATTTTCCTTCAGAATTTTGAAGGTATTGCTCTATTTTCTTCTGGTTCTCAGAATTACTAATAAGACACTTCTGGTATTCTGACCATTGATGTTTGTATCTAACCCATATTCACTTATTTTTGTGCTTTTTCTGAAAGCTTGTAAGATTATCTGTCCTCAGATTCTGAAATTTGAGACATAACGATGGCAAGCTCATTGATCCCAAGTGTTCTCAATTCCTTCAGGTTGTTGCAAATTTAAAATCATTCACCAATGTCTCTTCTCCCCCCATCCCACTCGAGCCACTCCTCCCAGGCTCTGAGGTGCTGGGGTGAAGTGGGGAGGGAGCATTGTAGTGGGCCCTCTGCTAAGAGTGTTTGGCCCAGGCTGGGCCCTGGTGATTGCCATCTAACCCACTGGCATCTGATGGGACTTCCTGGTCCTGCCTTGGTCTGTGGTCACCTGATACCTGACACTTATCCTGTGTCCTCCCTATATGAACTCTGAGACCACAAGGACTCATAGAGCCCCTTAGATATGTTGTTGCCCCGTCACATACACCCAGGGTGGGGGTGCTGATTCAGGCCTCTCTGATGCCTCCAAGGGGTGCCAGGGTGCCCTGAGTGTGCTGGGGGTTCTATCATGCCCATCTTTGGAGCTGACCGGGGTAGGAGGCTGAGGGGCAGGAGATCTTCAGCAGTACCCAGAACTGTTTTTTCCCCTGACCATCTCCTCCCCCAGCCCAGGGACCTATCTGCTGTCTGTAGGGGAAAAGCTGGGGAGGCAGTACCTTCCCATCCTGTCACTTATGTGGGGACCCCAGCTCTTGTTGGTCAGACACCACTTCTCCTGGGGTGATGGCTCTGTCCTGGGCTCACAGGTCTCTTGGTGATGCTGCAGCAGGCTGCCACATGGTCTCTCTGCTTTGCTCCTGCTGGGACAGCCTCAACTCCTGGGCAGCACAGGGGCCTTTTTACTTTTTCAATTTGTAGCGCAAGTTCTTCCTCTTCTGATGAGATAATTTCCTTTGATGTCATGTCCTCTGGCTTCTCTTACCTCCCCTGCTCTCCCCCTTGTTCCCTTGCAACCATTCACTGGTTCCTTGGCTGCCCTTCAAGCTGCCTGTCTGTCCGCAGGGCCTTTGCACTGATTGCCCATTCTTCTCCCAGCTCTTCCTTCTAACTGCATTCAGATCCTTGCTCAAGTCTTCACCAGAGTGGCTTCCCTCTTGACTCCAATGTCTCTCTTCCCCTTACGGAGCACTATGGAGACACACATCTGATGCTGGGAGTATGTGGTTGTCAGTGTTTTACTTCATGAGTGGTTCCATACCACTGAACGCGGGCTTCGAGGGCAGGCACCTTCCTGATTCATCACACCATCTCTAGCCCTGTCTGCTGATGTGGAGCAGGCACACGGTAAGCTGTGTGGATGACTATGAATGGTGCTTGACTTAGTCTTTTCTGCCTTGAACACACTGGCCTGAGAGGGGTGCCCCAGTGAACCCTCCAGGGTGCTCAACTAGGAAAACACTCACTGGTCACATAACAACATTCTTTTACCAGAGCTGCTGAACATGAGTGTCTGCTAATTAGGCCTCTTGATGTCACTATGAGGGAGCTTTTTCTGTCTGTCTGTCTGTCTGTCTGTCTCCTCTAAACATCTGAACCAGGAGGGTCCCCGGTTCCATGCTTCCCATCCCTGACCAGGCTCTGTTCTCTGCTAACCTGCTCACCTGGTGTTCTGCTGTGGAGCAGGTAATTAGCAGAATGCCAAGCATGCTCTATGCCATGTCCAAGCCCAGTACCCAGAGCCCTTCTCTCCCCACCCACCCAGCCTGGCCCTACCGGTGCCTTGCTTCTCCTCTGGTTTATGAAGCATCTGGAACATGTGACAGGTGTCATCAGACCCCATCCAAGTCCCTCAGGCCTTGCCCACTCCTGTGTGCTCTGGTGGACTTTATTTGCCAGTGTCTGAGGGCTTTATCTTGAGCCACATAGGCTGCTCTGCCCCACGTGTGGGACACCACAGGAGTACTGGGGATTAACACTCCCAAAGCAGCCCTCAGCTAATGAGTGTCAGGACTTTTATAGAAATGCTCCAGTTCCCACCCTGGGGTGGATGGTTCTGAGGCTTGTTTTACACCATTCCCAATGGGAGTAAGCTGGTGGTGTGCTGGTAAATGTTTATCCACCAGTTCTCTGGGGGGAAGAGAGCCACGTTTGTAGTGGTTGCCAATTTTCATTAAGCAAAACCCCTAGTATGGCTTGTTTCAGCTACCGTGTGACATCACTGAGCAGAGCTGGGAGGTGATGCACTCCATGAGCAGGTGTGAGCAGCTCCAGCTCACCTGGGACCGAGCTCTTGTCAGCATGACGACCTGCCTTCCCTTTTCTGTCTCACTCCACCTTACTCCCGCTGGGATCCCTGTACCTCCCATATAAACGACTCCCATTCCAATCCTTGTCTCAGGGCCAGCTTCTGGGAAATCCCAGTCTACACACTAAAAGTGAGCTCCAGAAGGGACAACAGAGATAGACAAGGAAATGAAGGTACAGGGAGGGGAAATGACTTCCCAGGGCCCCATAGCTGGGGAGCAACAGATTCAGCTTCAGAAACCGCATCCCTTGATTCCTAGGTTAGGGGTCATCCTCGATCATGCCACCTACAATTCTATGCCTGAATGCCCTCTCAGCCGTGTGGACCTGGGCTCACACATATGGCTGGAAGGCCCAGGAGCGCAGTGCCTTTGCAGGTGGGGTGCTGAAGAGCCCTGCTGCCCCAGGATCCTAGCAGGACACAGAAGGGAAAGAGTGTGGGCGCAGGGGGCAAGGCACAAAGGGTTCAGAATTCTCACTGTGCCTCTCTAGGGTGAGTAAGGATACATTGCTTTTACATTGGAAGCCTGTCTACCTGTAAGGTAGTGATGGCAATTGTGACCTTGAGAACCTTCCAGAGACCTCCACTTAGTTTAGCACATGGTAGGCCCTCAACCAGTGGTGATGAGAATGGTGATGAGTGCTAAGACACAGCAGTCCCAGCATCCCCTGTGCAAACCTTAGGCTCCTTGTCTGCACGGTGGAGTAGTGTACATGCTGGCAGGCTGGCTGGAAGCATGTGTGAGGCGGCCTGTGTGAGTGGATGAATGGCAGGTGAAGGTGGGCCTGACACTGGCAGGCCTCCTGAGGAACACCACAAAGCTGCCATGTCCTGCTTGCTCCGGTGACCAGGGCTGTCCTGGGTCACTTTGGAGCTGATGAGTGCCCTATCATGTCCATGCTTGCTGAAATTCAACCACACAGCCCCACTCAGGAGAAATGAGCTCCAGCAGAGTCAGCTCCATCACAGAGCTGTCATAGCTAGAGACGGGGATGGTGCCATGGGCAATCACTGCAGCATGGAATCACTAGAAAGGGGCCCTTTATCCTGAATTTAGCGATATTTTCTTGCATCACTCATTTACTCAGTAAACATCCCTGACGTCATTCTGATACAGGGATGACAGGATTAGATTCTGGTGAGGGCTCTTACTATCTTGTTGAGGAGACAGACATAAGCAGATGGACCCAATATGATGTATTGGAAACTATGACATGGGGAATGAAGGTTGTAGGGGCAAAGTCTGAGGAAGAATACTCAGTCCAGATATGGAGAGAGTCAGAGGAGCTCCTGCAGGAGGCAATGTTTGGTGTGAGCCCTAAGGGATGGGGAGATGGTTACTGGGGACAGGACGTGAGTTCAGGATTGGAGCTAGGGTTAAAGACGTTGGGCACAAGGTGAGGAGCACCCTGTGATGTATGCAGACTGTGGGGGTCTGGCTGATGCTCTGGGTAATGCAAGAGGGATGGAAGAAAAGGCTGGGGCCCCAGCTCAGTATTGAAGGACAAGAACAAAGTTGGAGGATGAAGTACCCAATTTCAAGACTCACTATAAAGCTGAAGTAATCACGACAATGTGTGGAATTGGTGAAAGAATAGACAAATTGATCAATGAAACAGAATAGAGGGCCCAGAAATAGACCCACCCAAATACAGTCAACTGATCTTTGACAAAGGAACAAAGGCAATTCAATGGAGAAAAGATAGTCTCTTCCATTAGTGATGCTGGAATAACTGGATATCCACATACAGAAACTGAATCTAGATGCAGATTCATTTAAATGAATTCCCTCACAATAATGAATTCAAAATAGATTATAGACCGAAATGTAAAGTACAACTAGAAGATAAAATAGGGGAAAACCTAGATAACCTTGGGTTTGGCAATAACATTTTAGAAGCAACACCAAAGACATGATTCATGAAGAAACAATAGATAAGCTGGATAACAATAGATAAACAATAGATTAAAATTAAAAAATTCTGCTCTGTAAAAGGCACTGTCAAAATAATGAAATGATACGCCACAGATTGGGAGAAAATATTTGCAAAACACATATCTGATCAAGGACTGTTATCCACAACATACACTGAACTCTTAAAACTCAACAATAAGAAAACAAACAATCCAAATAAAACATGAGCCAAAGACCTTAACAGACATGTCACCAAAGAAGATATACAGATGGCAAATAAGCATATGTAAAGATGCTCCACAAACATATGTCATCAGGGAAATGTAAGTTAAGACAACAAGGAGACACCACTACACACCTCTCAGAACGGCCCAAGTCAGGAGCACTGACAACACCGAGTGCTGATGAGGACACGGAGCAACAGGAATGCTCATGTGCTGCTGGGGGTGCAAACTGGTCCAGCCACTTTGGAAGACAGTTTGGTGGTTTATTAAAAAGCTAAACGTACTCTTATCATACAATACATCAATCACACTCTGATTTTTACCCAAAGGAGTTGAAAATGGAAATCTCTGTACCTTCTGCACAAAATTACTGTGAAACAAAAACTGCTCTAAAAATAAAGGGTATTAAAAAAAATGGCTGGAGGTCTTGCAGTGTCTGGTCATGGAGAAACCTCACTATAAAGTAGCGAACCTGGGAATTTAACTCAAGGACTCTGGGGATCCATGAGGAGTCTGCAGCAGAGAGGGCATGACGGGATTTGTTCTTTGGGCAGATGCCTCTGGTCATCAGGCAGGGAGCACTGCAGGATCCTGTTAGGTTGGGAGCGGGATGCATGTGTTCATGTGTGGGGAAGCTTTCACAGAACGCATCTCCTATTCCTACCCAGCCCTGCTGAGCCAACTGGAATCTCTGAGGATCACTGATGACCGTCCCAAAGGACTTCAGCTCAGACCTACAAATTATTTTTTCTCCAACTACATGAATTAGTTTTAGAAAGCGTTGTAGAAAGATATTTTCATCTATTAATTATGGGCTCATAGTTTGCTTGAAACTGCAATGAGGGAGGAGAACCCATCTTGAGCTCAGGATCTTGTCTTTTTTCTAAAAAGTTCTCCAGATTTAGGTGTCTACTGTGTTTCCCTGAAAAATAAGATTGGGTCTTAATTCTTGCTCCAAAAGACACATTAGGGCTTATGTTCAGGGGATGTCATCCTGAAAAATCATGCTAAGGCTTATTTTCCTGTTAGGTTTTATTTCGGGGGAAACATGGAATTTAACAGAAGCAACAAAATAACAAATTTTTATTACCCTTCACCCTCCAATCTGAAAAAGCTATAAAAGTAGACAAAATGTACAAAACAATGATTTTCAAACATTGTACTGTGATCCCTAAAGAAAGTAAACAAAAGAAACGAGCCCTAAGATCACCCCACTTACTGCCTGTAGAGTTTCAACCACTGTACAGCGAAGGGAAATCCAGGCAGAGCCTGCTGGTCTTTATGAGTTGAAGAGACAGAGCTGGGAATCTGGGAGGCCAAGGCAACTCGAGTTTTCAGGTCAGATATGGAGAGGAGAGAGATCCAGAGATACATGGAAGGTCCGCTGAAGTCTTTAGCTGAGCACTGATCAACATACATGTGTCAGGAACCAATCCAAGTCCAGGGAAGAAACCACTTGAAAGGAACAGAGGGAATAACCACCAGAGCTCACAAAGGGTTTGGAAGAGATTGTGTTCTCATCAGCCAGTGGTAAACTTTGTAACTCATGGGGAACTGGTCAGAGTACCTACGAGGGTATTTTCTCAGAAGATAAACTTAAGTAGCCCCAGAATAATGGCTGCTCTAGTCCTGCCTAACAAATCCTAATGGTAAGCCTTGAAGAGATCAAATTGTTTCCAAATAACTGAACCATGCCTCAGAACAAAGTTCAAGAATATTTCAGTATTTAAATACAAAGATATCCAATACACAACAAGGTAAAATTCACAATGTTTACCATCTAGCAAACAATTAGTAAGCATTCATCAAAGCAGGAAAATATGATATATAATGGGAGAAAAATCAGCTACAGTCATGCGCCGCTTAACGACAGGGATACATTGTGAGAAATTCGTCATTAAGTGATTTTCTCATTGTGCGAACATCATTAAGTGCACTGACCCAAATCTGTATGGTATAGCCTACTACACACGTAGGTAGGCAGTAAGGATATAGAAAACTTGAAAACACAATTGAAAAACAAAACTTGACATATTGGCATTTATATAACACTCCACTGAACAATAGCAGAAGATACATTCTTTTCAAATACCCAGTGGAACATTCACCAAGATATTCTAGACCATATTACAAACTGCAACAACTTTAAAAGTCTTGAAATTATACAAAGTAATTCACAAACCATAGCAGATTTAAACTGGAAATTGAATCAATAACATAAAGATATCTGGAAAATCCCCGAATACTTAAAAACTAAATTGAATATCTATACGCAAACAAGAAAAAATGAACTTTGATTCGTATGTCATGGCATTTAAAAAAAGAACTCAGAGTGGATAATAGGTTTAGTTGTAAAGTGTAAAATTATAAAATTTCTAAAAGAGAACATAGGAGAAAATTTTTGTAACTTTAGGTTTAGGTAAAAAATTTTATACATGAAACCAAAAAGCAATGCATAAGAGAAAGAATAGATATATTTAAGTTCATCCAAATTAACTTTTGATCTTTACAGAACTATTAAACCACAAAGTGGGAGAACATTTTTGTAATGAATACATCTTATAAAGAACTTGAATTCAGAACATATGAAATATTCTCAGAATAAATAACAAGAAAACAAACAATCCAGTTTAAAAAAACAGGCTAAAAGATTTGAATAGATAGTTACAGGATAAAATATACAGATAGTGAATATGCACATGAAAGGATGGTTAATGTCACTCATTATTCAGTAGGAAACGCAAATTAAAACCAGAATGTGATACCACTACAAATAAAAAGAACAGCTATACCAAATTGTGGTAAGGTTGTAGGCAACTGTTATTCTCATACACTATTGGTGGAAATATAAAATGCTATATATTAATATATTAAATAGCTTTTAAATAAAGTGAAACATTTACCTATCATACGAGTCAACCATTCCACTCCATGAGAATGGGAAGCATTATGTCCATATAAAGTCTTTGTTATTCATGAATACTCATAGCACCTTTATATGTAATAGCTAAAATCCAAAATACCCAAATGTTCATCAACAGCTAAATTGATGAACAAGCTGATGATGCATATATACTATTGAATGTGACTCAAAATATAAAACAATGAACTATTGATATACACAGAAAATGGATGAATCTCAAAAATAAACATGCTGAGTGAAATAAGCCAGAATGAAAAGAATACATGCTGTATTATTTGATTTACATACAACTGTGGAAAACGTAGACTAATATATAGTGACAGAAAGCAGGCAAGTGGTTGCCTATGGACAAGGAGGGCTGGGAGCAAGGGACATGAGGGAACTTTTGGGGACAATGGTTATGTTAACTATGTTGATTGTGGTGAAGGTTTCATGAGTTAATCTTGTCATCAGTCTTCCAGACGTAACTATGTTATATACCCTTTGAGCTTTTTGGGGAGCTAGTTTTAACATTTACACTTCTCTGTCTTTTTAAATAACGTGCGTATACTGTTACATTTGACAAATATAGGCTTTTGCTATTGACTTACTCTAATGGAAGGTGATGGCTTTGCTCTTTCCCCCTCTCTCTTCTATCTCAGCCACACCCTCTATCGTTTTCACAGTATAGTTATGGCCATATTTTTTCAATGAATTTTCTGTATTTACTTTAATGTGTTGATGTAAATATTACTCAAGGAAGAACCATATAGTATACTGTGATTATATTTTTCTTTTTCTTTTTTCAGTGAAACTAATAATTGCCTCATCTTTACTTTTTATTTGCTTGATTTTCTCTGTACTTATACTCTCCGTACCTTTCCAGGTTTTTTCCATGACAGTTTCCAGAAGGTCAATTACATCAGGTTGTCTGTAAGTTCAAATTTTTGTTTTGGAGTTCTCTAGTCACTAGAAGACAGTTACTGTCTAGTCCTGCTGCATAGCTGTCTCCTGTGGAGTTTCCTTTATTCTTATACTTGGACTTGTCTTGGGCTGGAGCCCCTGCATCCTGGGCCCCAGGGACCTCTTTCTTGATTTATTCCCTTTGTTGGGTATCTTCTGTAGGTGTTTCTTCAGGTTCAAAAGGGTAGACTGTCAGAGGGCATGGTGATGACAGCCCCATCAGCTCCAGTCTGGACTGGATGCCCGTCTGGGTCTTCCTTCCCATCACCCTGAGATTCCCTTCACTGTCTTCCTTGTGGAACCTCCTCTTTCCTAGATCCCATGCCCTGCTGTCTCCTGGCCTACTCTCTCGTATTGGTGCATATCCTCCAGTAATTTATGAGAAAGGAATCATGGGATAAGTGTTCTGAAATGTGATTTATCTGCAGTTATCTTTATTCTGCTCTCATGCCTGATTAATAGTTACCTGAATACAGAATGCTGATCAGAAATAATTATTCCTCAAGAAGGGGGTACTACCTTATTTTCTGGTATCCTGTGTGCTTCTGAGAAGGCCAAAAGCATTTTAAGTCTCAATCCACTGTATGTGACCTAGCTTTTCCTTTATGAAATGTGTACAATCTGATTCTGTTCCCAGTCAAGTGACTTGGGGTGCGTCTGTCTTCACTTGTTTTGCTGTTTACTCTATAGACCTCTCAGCCTGGAAATGTGTGTCTTTCAGTTCAGGGAGTTTTCTTGTTTGTTTGATTTCCTCCATTCTGTTTTCTATGTTCTTTACTTCAGAAATTCTTTTTGCTTGGATATGTACATTGCCTTCAGTCAGGCCCCAAGAAGCAGACCTTGGGATGAAGGTTTGTGTGCAACTGATCCATTAAAGAAGTGCTCCCAAGGGACATGGGTGAGGGAGTGGGAAGAGGGGAGGGAGAGAAGCAGCCAGAGGGTGAGTCTTCAGGCCAGGCCCCATGGAGTGGAATGGAGCTCAGTGGTCCAGTTGGGGATTCTGAGGTGTGAGCTGAACTTCAGAACTGCCCTGCCCTGATGAGGAAGCTGGCCTCTTGTATTCCTGCCTTACACTGACCCAGGGAATTATGGGGATCTAGACTTCTAGTGCTCCTGAACCCTGAGGATACAAGCAAAGTGCCTCTGCAGCCTCTGAGAGCAAAAGCACTCTGATGCTGAGGGCGGGGAGAAGTGAGGTGGGGCATTTGGACAGGATGTGGACAAGATATAGACAGGGGTCACTCACTACATGGTCTCCTGGACATGGCCTCTTGTTTTCTTTTCTTTATTATTATCTTTTCTGCCCTATTTTCTAGCCCTTTGCCTTTTTATCTCCTTCCTGGAAGATGTCCTCCACTTTTTATTCCACTGCTTCTATTAATTTTTAAAATTTTACTACATTTTTAATGTTTAAGAGCTTGCTTTTGTTTTTTGAATATTCTTTTTTTAAAAGTATCCTTTCACATTTTATGGATGCAATATATTTTCTTATCTCTCAGAAGCTACTGATGATGGCTTTATTGAAATTTCTCTTTATGTGTAAGTCTCCTCCAAGTTGCTCATTTTTTCTCTTTCACAATGGAGACTTTCCTCAGATGTCTGTCCCACTCTGGCCTAAGAGCCAAGGATCAAACGCTACTTGGATGTCAAACCCACAAAAGAATCACCAAAACCAATGCCAAGGAGCTTACTGCCTTTGTTTCCTTCTGTGAATTTTATTGTGTCAGGTTTTACATTCAAGTCTCTGATTCATTTTGAGTTAATTTTTGTGTATGGTGTAAGACAATGGTCTAGTTTCATTCTTTTGCATGTGGCTTTCCAATTTTCTCCTGCACCATTCATTAAAGAAACTGTCCTTTCCCCATTGTTCTTGCCTCCTTTGTTGTATATTAATTTTGCATATATGTGTAGGTATATGTCTGGGCTATCAGTTCTGTTCCATTGATCTGTGTGACTGCTTTTATTTGAATTCCATACTGTTTTGATTACTGTAGCTTTGTAGTATAGTTTGAAGTTAGTGGGCATCATACTTCCAGCTTTGTTCTTTTTTCTAAAGATGGCTTTGGCTATTCAAGTTCTTTTGTGGTTCCATATAAATTTTAGAATTACTTGTTCTAGATCTGATGCTGGAGGCAAGGGAAACAAAAGTCAAAATAAATGGGACTTCATCAAACTTGAAAGGTTCTGTACAGATAGGATAACCAGCATCAAAATGCAAAGACAACCTGTTGAATGGGAGAAGATATTTGCAAATCATATATCTGGTAAGGATTTAATATCCAAAATATATAAAGAACTCATACAACTCAACAACAAATAAACAAACAATCTGATTAGAAAATGGTCAGGGGCTCTGAATAGACATTTTTTCCAGAGAAGGAATATAGATGGCCAACAGGTACATGAAATGATACTCAACATCATTAATCATCAGGGAAATGCAAATCAAAATCACAATGAAATATCATCTTATACCTGTTAGAATATTTATTATTAAGGAAACAAGAAATAAGTGTTGGTGAGGATGTGGAGAAAAGGGAAACCTCATGTGCTGCTGTGGGAATGAAAATTGGTGCACTCACTGTGCAAAACAGTGTGGAGATTCCTCAAAAACCTAAAAAAAATAGAGCTACCATATTACCCAAAATTCCACTTCTGGGTATTTAGCTGAAGAAAACAGAAACAGTAATTTAAAAAGATATATGCACCCCTATGTTCATTTTTATAATAGCTAAGATATGAAAATAACCTAAGTGGAAATAATTGATGGATGAATAAATAAAGAAGATGTCACACACACACACACACACACACACACCACACACACACACACACACACACACAATGGAATATTCAGCCATAGAAAAGATGAATCTAGAGGGTATTATGCTAAGGGAAATAAGTCACCTGGAGAAAGACAAATATCATATGATATCACTTATATGTGGAATCTGAAAAACAAAATAAACAGACAAATTAGAAACAAACTCACAGATGCAGAGCACACACTGATGGTTACCAGAGGAGAAGGGGAACAGGGGTGGGTGAAATGATTGAAGAGTGTTAATTGTATAGTGATGAATCGTAACTAGACTTTTGGTGGAGATCACTTTGTAGTGTACACAGATGTCATTATAATGTCATATAGCCGAATATGTATGTAATCTTATATAACAATTTTACCTAAATAACAAAACAAAAAACACTGTTTGGGAGCAGTGAGTGGGTAGGCAGGGCTTGTGGGGCTATGTGGGAAGGGTTCTTGTGGGAGACCCTTGTTTCTTTATCTTTAGGTCTTTCTTCTGGGACAAATAGTTCTCCCCAGAGCTTGAATAACCTTCTCATCTCCTGCCTGGAGAGCAAAACATCAATTGTGGTGTTCTGGGGCCAACAAGGGGAGATTGTGCATGCAGTTGGTTACAGCTTGATGTTTGGAACGACACTCATGGGCTCACTGTGCTGTCCCTGGGCCAAGAGTCTTCGCTTTACTATGTCAGAGAGTCAACCTCCAGTCTTCTGCTGAGCGAGGAGGTGTGAGGTGGGGAAGAGCAGCCTCTGCCTGCATGGTGGAAACAGGAAGAGGGGGTCTAGGGAGCCAAATACTTCTCAAACAGCTGTGGGCCTGTCTTTCTGATTCTAGTTCTCAGTGCTGCCAATTCCTGAGCATTTTGAGAATTCTGCAGTATAAATCGATTCTTTGCTTTCCCCATTGCTCACTTTGGATTTGTCTTTTTTTCAGTTTACTTTCCATCTTTTAAAATTTTGTAGATGAGGGTAAAGGGGGTCATGGAAGCGTAAAGGGTGATGGAAGGTGAACTGACTGTGAGTGGTGAACACACAATGTGTTACATAGATGATGTATTACAGAATTGTACACTTGAAACCTATGTAATTTTACTAACCATTGTCACCCCAATACATTTTAATAATAAAAAAATAAAAAAGGAAAAGTACAGTACAAAAAATTTTTTTGTTGGTGTTGCATCTTCTGTTCTCCTTGTCCTTGTGGGTTTCTGCCTTTTTAAAGATTTCTTCACATTTGTTTGTTTGTTTTTTAAATGGATTTGGGAGGTGGTAAAGTTAGGTATGCATGCTCAATTAGCGACGTTAAATCAGAAGTCTCCCTGTCTCTTTATCCTCCAGAGGCCATGTAGCTCCTGGAGGAGCAAGTTGGGCAAATTTCAATGCAGCTCTTCTCCCTCTGAGCCAGGCAAGTCTGGGCTGCAGCTGGGGCCTACAGGGCACATAAATGAGCACGTGGGACCTGTGACTGGACACCATGCTGCATGGGTGTCTTTCTGGTGGTGTCTGTGGTTGACCTGTGTAGAGGAATCTGTCCAACCAGGAGGGGGGAGGTGGGGTGAGGAGGTGCTTAGGCATGTAGCGATAGTTCAGAGGCTCCAACAGTAGTCAAGTGCCCTGTGCTTGTAGACCACTTGCCCACATGCATTAGTTGGTGCCTCTTGTCAACATATGTTTGTGCTCAAGATTTCTCACTTATATTTTACAGTAACCTTGTAAAGTTGTTACTATTACTTTCCTTTCAAAATCAGGAAGCTCAGGCCCAATCAGGTGGGCCAATGTGTGTCTAACATTACAGAGCTGGGAACTGGGAAGGGTCATGAGTCTTAACTCCACATTCAGAATGTTTGAAGCATCTTGGGGACAAGTTAGAGGTAAAGGCCACAGAACCCCAGTTGTGTGTGAGTGTTCATGATTGGAATTGTAATAAATTGTTGAGTTATCTATAGCATCTTAAACACTTCACCTAACTATTCTTGGTTCATCCCTGTGGTCAGTAATTATTTGGCAAAATAAGCACTCATGATAACTTTGTACGGTGACAGATGGTTAATAGACACATCGTGGTGATCACATCATAAAGTATATAAATGCAAAATCACACCTGAAACGAATATAATATTGTATGTCAACTATACTTTTATAAAAAAATTAAAAGAAATCAATTTGAATCCATTGTTTAGTTATACCAGAATTAGTATCCAAATGATTAAACTGGGGACTTTGGAACACTATAGCAGGCAACTACTGCGTTTCCTTTCTGGTCAGAACTACAGTATACAAAAAGCTCCAGTAAATACTGTGGCTTTAAATAAAATGAGCATGGGCTTTGGAGACACACAGGCCTAAGATCAAATCTTAGTCATTTACTAGCTGTATTAAAGTTCAGAAAGTTATTCATCTTCTATGAGTTTGTTTCTCTACTTATAAAGTAGAAAAATTGTAGGTTGTTACAAGGATTCAACGAAATAACCAATGTATAAGGTCTAACTATAAATGATGCTCAAAAGCTGTTCATTTTTTTCCACTTGTGTTATCAGTAGCTTGTAATCATTAAGGATGACATCATTTTGGGTGAGAGATTTTTTTTTTCAGAATACTTATAGCTTTAAAATTCACTGTTTTCCAATCTAGTAAATGCTAATGACTATCTAAAAAAAAGAAAACACTCAGAGAGAAATATTTTTGAAAAGAAACAGTGATTGCTGGGAGCCTGCATGGGTTCATTAAAAAAAAAAAAGTCATGGCTTAATGATATTCAGTTTTATTACACAGATATAATAAGACCCAGTTCTCTTAAGTAAAATACATTATGAATTCTGTAAATTATTTGACATTTCTAGTTACGTTATTGTGGACAAAATGGGCCCGTGAGCTTGGGTGACAGTGACTGCAGTTAGACGGACACAAAGTGGGCCAAGCTTTGTATTCTCAGCTTGAGACATGAGCCTCATTTGGTTGAGATGCATTTAAAAAAATATTTCTATTACAGTTGGCATTCAATATTGTTTTATATTAACTTCAGGGGTACAGCATAGTACTTAGACATTTATATAAATTAAGAAGCAATCCCTCTGATAAGTCTAGTACCCATCTGGCACCATACATAGTTATTACCATCTAATTGACTATATTTCCTGTGCTGTATTTATATTCCCATGACTACTTTGTAACTACCAATTTGTGCTTCTCAATCCCTTCATCATTTTCACCTAGCTTACCAACCCTCTTCCCATCTTGCAACCATTAGTTTGTTCTCTGTGTCATTGAGTTTGTTTCTGCTTTGTTTGTTCATTTGTTTTGTTCTCCAGATACTACATGTAAGTAAAATCATGTGGTATTTGTTTTTCGCTGTCTGACTTATTTCACTTAGTTAATACCCTCTAGGTCCATCCATGTTGCTGCAAAAGGAAAGATTTCATTCTTTTTTATGGTCAAGTAATATTCCATTAAATGTATATATGTGTGTAAATATATATAGCAACGCTTAGATTGCTTCTATATCTTGGCTATTGTAAATAATGCTGCAATGCACATAGGGATACATATATCTTTTCGAATTAGTGTTTTGGATTTCTTTGGATAAATACCCAGAAGTAGAATTGATGGGTCATAAGGTAGTTCTATTTTTAATTTTTTGAGGAACCTCCATACTGTTTTCCATAGTGGCTGCACCAATTTGCAACCCACCAACAGTGCACGAGGGTTCCCTTTTCTCCACATCCTCACCAGCACCTGTTTGTTGATTTATTGATGATAGTCATTTTGACAGGTGTGAGGTGATATCTCATTGTAGTTTGAATTTGCATTTCTCTGATGATTAGTGACATTGAGCATTTTTTCATATGTCTATTGGCCATCTGT
The DNA here is from genome assembly GCF_036562045.2 of Rhinolophus sinicus. Taxonomy (NCBI): domain Eukaryota; kingdom Metazoa; phylum Chordata; class Mammalia; order Chiroptera; family Rhinolophidae; genus Rhinolophus; species Rhinolophus sinicus. The sequence goes on from NC_133751.1 coordinate 110,649,159, forward strand.
ATGTCCTCTTTGGAGAAATGTCTATTCAGGTCCTCTGCTCATTTAAAATTTCTTTGTGTGAGTATGTGTGTGTGTGTGTGTGTGTGTGTATTAAGTTGTATGATTTTAAAAAAAAATAAAATTGGGTATTAGTCCCTTATCATATGTATCGTGTTTCCACGAAAATAAGACCAGGTCTTATATTAATTTTGCTCCAAAAGACACATTAGAGCTTATGTTCAGGGGATGTCATCCTGAAAAATCATGCTATGACTTATTTTCTGGTTAGGTCTTATTTTTGGGGAAACACGGTATCATTGGTGAATATCATCTTCCAATTGATAGGTTGTCTTTTTGTTTTGTTTATGGTTTCCTTTGTTGTGTAAAAACATTTTAGTTTGATGTAGTCCCGTTTGTTTACTCTTTATTTGTTTCTCTTGACCTGGGGATATATCAAAAAAGTATTACTAAGAGTAACGTCTGAGAATTTACTTCTTATGTTTTCTTCCAGGAGTTTTAATGGTTTTGGGTCCTACTTTTAAATCTTTAATCCATTTTGAATATTTATTCTTGTATATGAACAAGAATATGTATAAGAAGGTGGTCTAGTTTCTTTCTTTCTTTCTTTCTTTCTTTCTTTCTTTCTTTCTTTCTTTCTTTCTTTCTTTCTTTCTTTCTTTCTTTCTTTCTTTCTTTTTTCCTTCCTTCCTTTCTTTTTTTTTTTTTTGCATGTATCCACCCAGTTTTCCCAACATCAGTTATTGAATAGGCTTTTTTTTTTTTTAAACTGCACTGTATGTTCTTGCCTCCTTTGTCATAGATTAAATGACCATATAGGTGTCAGTTAATTTCTGAGTTCTTTGTTCTGTTCCATTGATATATGTGTTTGTTTTTATGTCAATCCCATACTGGTTTGATTACTATAACCTTATAGTATAGTTTGACATCAGGTAGCGTGATACCTCCAACTTTGTTCTTCTTTCTCAAGATTGCTGTGGTTATTCAGATTGTTTTGTGGTTGCCTATAAATTTTAGGATTATTTGTTCATCTTCTGTGAAAAATGCCATTGGTATTTTGATAGGAATTGCATTGAATCTGTAGATTGTTTTGGGCAATATGGGCAATTTAAGAAAGTTAATTTTTCCTATCCATGGGCATGGTATATACTTCCATTAATTTACATCTTCTTCAATATCTTATAATTTTCTGAGTATAAGTCTGTTGTCTCCTTGGTTAAATTTATTCCTAGCTATTTTATCTTTTTGATTCAATTGTATATGAGATTGTTTTCTTAATTTCTCTTTCGAATAGTGTATTATTGGTGTATAAAAATACAACCGATATCTGAATATTAATTTTGTATCCTGCTACATTACTGGATTAATTTATCAGTTCTAATAATTTTTTTTGGTGGAATCTTTAGAATTCTCTCTTTATAGTATCATGTCATATGCAAATAATGACAATTTTACTTCTTCCTTTCGAATTTGGATGCATTTTATTTCTTTTTCTTTTCTGATTGCTGTGGCTAGAACTTCCAGTACAATGTTGAATAAAAGTGGTGAAAGTGGGCATCCTCGTCTTGTTCCTGATTTTAAGGAAAAAGCTTTGACTTTACACAATTGAGTAAGATGTTAACTGTGAGTTTTTCATATATGGCCCTTATTATGTTGAAGTATGTTTCCTCTATTCACACTTTGCTGAGAGTTCTTATAAAAAACGAATGCTGGATTTTGTCACGTGCTTTTCCTGCATCTATTGATATGATCACATGATTTTTATTTTTCATTTTGTATATGTGGTGTATCACATCAATTGATTTGAGGATACAGAACAAACTTCCATCCCAGGAAAAAATCCTACTTGATCATGGTGTATAATCTTTAATATATTGCTGAATTTGTTTTGCTAATATTTTGGTGAGGATTTTTGCATCTGCATTCATTAGGGTTATTGGCCTGTAGTTTTCTTTTTTGTAATGTCTTTGTCTGATTTTGGTATCAGGGTAATGGTGGCCTCATAACATGAGCTCAGGACCTTCCTCCTTCTAGATTTTTTGGAATAGTTTAAGAAGGATAGGCATTAATTATTTTCTCAATGTTTGATAAACTTCATCTGTGAAGTCACCCAGTCTAAGACTTTTGTTTTTTGGGAGTTTTTGATTACTGATTCAATTTCATCAGTAGTTATCAGTCTGTTCAGATCGTTTCTTCTTTACTCAGTCTTGGAAAATTGTATTTTTCTAAGAATTTATCCATTTCTTACAGATTGTCCAATTTGTTGGCATGTAATTGTTTGTAGTGTTTTTTATATGCTTTGTATTTCTGTGGTGTCAGTTGTCACTTCTCCAATTTCACTTCTGATTTTATTTATGTCTTCTCTCTTTTTCTTGAAGAGTCTGTTAAAGGTTTATTAATTTTGTTTATCTTTTCAAAGAACCAGTTTTTGGTTTCACTGATCTTTTATATTGTTTTTCTAGGCTCTATTTCATTTATTTCTGCTCTGATCTTTGTTATTTCCTTCCTTCTACTTACTTTGGACTTTGCTATTTATTTTCTAGTTCCTTTAAGTGTAAGGTTTGATTGTTTATTTGAGATTTTTCTTGTTTCTTGAGGTAGTCCTGTATTGCTATGAATTTCCCTCTTAGAACTGCTTTTGGTGTGTCTCATGACTTTTGGGTCATTGTGTTTTTATTTTCCTTTCTTTCAAGGTATTTTTTTTTATTTCTTCCTGATCTCATTCTTGACCCGTTCATTGTTTAGTAGCATGTTATTTAGCCTCCATGTGTTTGTGCGTTTTTCAGTTTTCTTTTTGTAATTGATTCCTAGTTTCATACCGTTATGGCCAGATAAAATGCTTAACATGATTTCAATCTTCTGAAATTTATTGAAACTTGTTTATTGAAACACTACAAACCTAACATGTGGTCTATCCTGGAAAATGTTCCACGTGTACTTTAAAAGAATGTGTATTCTGATGCTTTGTGGTGAAATGCTCTAAAAAATAGCAATTAAAGCCGTCTGGTCTAATGCGTCATTTATGGCCGCTGTTTTCTTGTTGATATTCTGTCTAGAAGATCTATCCAGCGATATCAATAGGGTGTTAAAATCTCCTAGTATTATTACATTACTGTTGATTTCTCCTTTTTTGTCCATAAGTATTTGTTTTATAAATTTAGGTGCTCCTATGTGGGGTGCGTAAATGTTTACATGCGTTATGTCCTCTTGTTGGATTGATCCATTTATCATTATGTAATGCCCTTCTTTGTACCTTGTTACAGCCTTTAAGTCTACTGTGTCTGCTATAAGTATTATTGCCCAAGTTTTTTTGTTCTCTTTCCATTTGCATGAAATATCTTTTTTCATTCCTTTACTTTCTGTCTCTGTGCGTCTTTTGACACACAGAGTCTCTTGTAGACAGTATATATTTGCATCTTGTTTTCTTATCCATTCAGTCACCCTATGTCTTTTGGTTGGAGCATTTAAACTGTTTACATTTAAAATAATTATTGATACATATGTAGTTATTGTCATTTTATTATTCCATTTATGTTCTCCTCCCGGCCGGCCCCCACTACTTCTTCTTCATGAAGTCCCTTTAAGATTTCTTGTTATACTACTTTGGTGGTGATGAACACCCTTAGCTTTTTCTTGTCTGGGAAGCCCTTCACCTGTCTTTTGATTCTAAATGATAGCTTTGGTAGGTAATCTTGTTTCTAGGTCCCTGCTTTTCATCACTTTGAATATTTTGTGCCCATTCCTTCTAGCCTACAAAGTTTTTGTTGAGAAAGTAGCTGACAGTCTTTTGGGGAGCTAGCTTTTAGGTAACTAACTGCTTTTCTCTTGCTGGTTTTAAGATTTTCTCTTTGTCTTTAAGCTTTGGCATCTTAATTGTGATATATCTTGGGGTAGGCCTCTTTTAGGTTCATCTTGTTTGGGATTCTCTGCACTTCCTGGACTTGTATATCTATTTACTTTGCTAGGTTAGGAAAGCTTTCTGTCATTATCTTTAAATACATTTTCAGTCCTTTGCTCTCTCTCTTCTCCTTCTGGTACCCCTATAATGTGGATGTTGGTATGTTTGATGTTGTCCCAGAAGTCCCTTAAATTATCCTCATTAAAATTCTTTTTTTCTTTTTGTTGTCCTGCTTTTGTGTTTTCTACTACCTTGTCTTTCAAATCTCTGACCTGACCCTCTGCTTCATTTAATCTGATGTTGATTCCTTCTAGAGTATTCTTCATTTCAGTTATTATACTCTTCATTTGTGACTGGCTTTTTTATATGGTGTCTATGTACTTTTTAATGTTTACTATCTGTTTCTTGAAGTTCTTACTGAGTTGATCTATTCTTTCCCTTAGTTTGCTGAGAATCCTTATAAGTAGTGTTTGAATTCTGTATCTGGTTCATTGCTTGCCTTCATTTTGTTTAGTTCCTTTTCTGGGTTTTTTTCTTGTTCTTTCACTTGGGATATCTTTCCTTGTCTTCTCATTTTGGCTGCCTCCCTGTGTTTGTTTCTATGTATTAGATAGGTCTACTATGTCTCCCAGTCTTGGCAGGATGGCCTCATGTAGTAGGTGTCCTGTCAGACCCAGTGTAGACGTCTCCTTGATCACCTGAGCCAGGTGCTCCAGGAGTGTCCCTTGCATGTGTTGTGCATGCCCGTCTATTGTAGTTGAGTCTTTATTGCTGTTGGCACATTGTCAATTGTGGTTGACTGTCATGCTGACTGATTGTGATGACTGGCCCTGACCACAGTGGGGGCTGACCCCATGGAGTGGGATTCACACCAGTGAGGCTTTAGTGCCTGCCAAAACCACCCTTTGTGTGTGTCATTTGTGGAGTTAATTGGGTGGTGCTCTTGTGATCTGAAGCTGGCCACCAGATATGTTGGTTCTGCAGCATCTTGGGATGGGCCCTGGTTAAGACCAAGGTCAGCTGCTACTTGTGTCCAGCCCAGGGCCACTGGGGAAGAGCTACAAAGTGATCTGTGGTTGATAGTTTGCTATGCTGGGACCAGCAGCACTTGGGCAAGGCCATGCCATGACCTGAGGCAGGCTGCCACCAGTGCTGGGCCTGGCGCCACTCAACAAGAGGCACAGGGCACACCAAGGCCAATAACCACCTACCTGGAGCTTACAGACCTTCGAGCTTTTTAAAGAAAATTTGTCACATGGGCCTAGGCCAGCTGCCGGTGAGGTACAAGCTGCTGAAAGCACTAAGAGCATTGCCCCAGTGGTTGGGGTAGGGTCTCAGGGAGTCACCAGGGTGGGGAGGGGGAGCAGTGTTCCCCAGGTTAATAAAGATTCATATTTGGCACCAACCTGCTCCTGCAGGTTGTGTAGGTAAAGGCTCAACACAGGGACAATGTTGGCTCTTGCCCTGAGGCCACACAATTCAGTTTCAACCTGTATGTCTCTAGTGCCTTTCAGGCTGCTTGCTGTCCCTTTGCTGGATCTTAAGGTGAATGTCTGTGATTGAATGAGTCTGTGCTTGCGCCCTTTAAGAGGACATCTGGGTTTCCAGCAGCCCTCCAGTTTGAAATCTCTGCTGATTTTCACAGCCAGATGTTGTGGGGACTCTTCTTCCTGGCACTAGGGCCCTGCACTAGGTATGTTGGCATGGGGCCAGGACCCCTCGCTCCTCTAGGGTGACCTCTGAAGCTGAGATATCCCTCCAAATTCTCAACCACTACACATGAGTGTTGGACCAGCCAGTTTCACATCTCTGCCCATCCTACCAGTCTTGATGTGGGTTCTTCTCTATATCCTTGATTATAGTTCTTAATAGCTAGTCTTCATGTGGTTCTCAAGGGTGGTTATTTTATACTTAGTTGTAATTTTGCTGTGGTCATGGGAGGAGGTGAGCACAGCATTTACCTACTCCACCATCTTGACTTGAACTCCCTCAGATACATCTTCTGTACCATGGCTGAAGGCTCTGTTTGTGGCTGAGACAGTTAATTTTATTCAATGACCTAAATCATGGGAGGTTCACTTATACATTCATTCACCCATCCATCTACTTACTCATGCACCCATTAACCCACTTATTCATCCACCCATCATCCATCCATCCATCCATCCATCCTCCTGGATGCAGCACCCACCAAATGCCTTCTCTAGTTCAGGTGCTGTACCAGGTGCTGGGGAGCTAACAGATGAGTTTGATGCAGCTCCTAGTTTTAAAAAGTTCACAGCCTGTTTATGGGTGGGCATGGGTTTGAGAGGGAAAATGAAGGAAAGAGAATCAGAGAGGGCATTATCATGTGAGAAAAAGAATGTTTGTACTTGAGGGTTTTGGAGTCAAGTGACGGGTGAAAAGGAAAGTGACCAAGGAGCTCAGAAGGAAGTCCCACCATAGCAAAATCTGAATTTTAGGACCATCTCTTTGGAATATCTGGGTGGGACGGATTACAGGGGAGTGATGAGAGGCTGATTGGTTGGCAGGTTGTTCTAACAATCCATATGAGGGATGATGCGGCCCTAGGGAATAGAAGGAAAAAGAACAAGAACGGTTATTGGGCAAGATGCTCTGCTGATGCACTTTCAGGCTGGGGATTGTTCTGTCTGATATTATGGATTTGATGGATATTTTGTAGCATGGAAGCAGAGACCAGGCTGTGGCTCTGGGTACTTTAGGGGCTCTGGAGGCCAAGATATTACGATTGCCTGGTAAATGGTTTCTCTTATTTTCCCAGGCCAAGTGCCTTTCAGTTCTTCCTTCTCCTACCATCCTTGCTTCCCCTGACCTATCCTTCCCTTTTCTAGAATTATGAGAGCTGACAAAAGCCAAGGGTCAGGGGAGAATAAGTGAATTTCCTGCTTCTAAATCACCACAGGAGCACAGACTATTTTTTGCAGTTTCACCCTGACCAACAGCCATTTATCTGCATAATGTGTTTATTGCTGCTTGACTGTTTTGCATTGAGATATATATGCAAACTTAAAGAGCCAAAGATTTGCTTGCAAGCATCAAAAGTAGGAAAATAAAATGAAATTGGGCATATTAGATTATTTTGTATTGAATTCAACGTCTGCATCTCCCCATTTTTCTTCACCTCCTGCCTTTTCTACAAATCAATTTACGTGACATTTGCTGGATATATTATTTAGTATCAAAATCTGTGGGGAAAACCTAGCTGCCGTGGTGATTATTCTTTTACCAGAAGGCAGTGAGATGTTGCAGGCTTGCTAAGGGGCTCTTGTCAGGGGAGCTGTGTTGAGCAGACCCCTTCCTTACACTCTACACCCCCGGGACAGCACAGACACATGCACATGCCACAAACACAAACACAGGCACATGCATGCACACACGATGAACCGGTCACTGTACTATGACTCGGAGATTAAAAACATGAGTCATCGATGGCTAGAGGAAATCAGCTGCTTGTGTTTGGGGAAATCCTGAGGAGAGGCTCTTTCCTCGGGGAGGTGCAGGGGTGATCAGACCTCCATGGGTGTGAGAGGATGAGGGATAACAGTGAAGACATGGCTGCATTCAGTACAAGGCTCTCTCCCTGGGGGAGGTCCCAGCAGGCCCCCCGTTCAGGGAGGTGTCTGGGAAGGTGGTCACCATCCAGCCATCTGTGCAGGCAGCCGCCCAGCTCACAGCACATGCCACCCAGGCTCCATGCCATCCTCTCGGTCCGGCCTCACGCCGCTCGCAGCAGCCTTCCTGCTTTCCTCCAACCAAGTTCAGCCTTTCATTTTCCTTCCCCCTCCCCACACCACTCCCTCCAACTAAATGATTTGTCCTCACTCCAGCCTTGATCCAGTCACAGCATAATATTATCCCATTAATTTTTAATCTTTTTTTTATTGCTTTCATAGAAAAGGTTACCTGTGGCAGGATAGAGTGACAGGCCAAGACATAGACATTTAGGTTCCAGCTGGTTTTGTCTCTACCTGGCTCTGCAGCTCCAGGCTAGGCCCTATGTGTGTCTCAGTTTTCATATCTGCTAAATGGGGTAATTATTTCCTTGCTTACTTTATTAGGTATTATAAGAAGCACAGAAAGGAATGAATGTAAAAGTACTCCGCTAAGTTAAAAACACACCCTGGAGCAGTGATTAAACATGGGCCCTGTTTACTGGCTGTGTGATTCGGCCAAGTTGCTCAGTGTCTCTGATCTGGGGATTCTTCCTGTGCAGCACTCACTCAGAGGCTGCTCTGACGAGGGGTGGCAGTAACATATGATTGTGCAGCTACCTGTGCCCCTCGGGGCTTGCAGCATGCTGAGCCCTCAGTCAATTGGAGAGCTTATTATTCATTTTTAAAAAGACATTAAAACTTATGGAAGTTGGATGACTGAGAGAATGTGATTATATCATTAATCAGGAAAAATTCAAACAGCGGGAATCTTGAGGGGAGAAGGACTCTCCTTATCCACTCTGGGGTAAAATGAACAAATGAGCTGAACCAAAGAGGTGGGAAAGATTCTAAGACCAGCTGCCTCTGTGGGCCTGTGGGCTCTTCTCAGTCTTCCCACCTGTCTGTCCTTCGGCCTCCTGTCCCAAGTCTGGTGTGACCTGAGTGGGCAGGTAGCTGTGCAGAGCCCATGGTCACTTTTGCTGTCCTGCGAGCTGGGCTCTGTGAGCACTGCCCCTTCACAGGGCTGTGACGCACTCCACCTGTCCCCTGCCGCCCACTGCTTCCCCTGCCGCCTGCAGAGAGCGGGTCTAATGGTACCCTTGGTGGCTTGCTGGGGTAGGCAAAACTGCTCTGTCAGCGTTTCCTCAGCTTCTTAATGAAAGACAAAGCCAGCTGAAAAATCCCCTGCAGACACAGCTCAGCACCGAGGCTGTCTGCTCAGAAAGATATTTTCTCTATGAGTTACAGTGGAAATCAGTTTCTAGGGCCGCTCCCACCCCTCTTACTTTTGGGAGAGGATGTAGAGGGGCTGAGGAAGGAAGAGGGCAAGAGACAGCCATTGAAAATTTCAGGCTTGCCCTCCCTTCCCACAATTCCCTATCTGTCCCTGTCTGGCAGCTTCCCCTTCACAGTAAGTGGATCACCATGGCGCTGACCAGAAGTGCCCAGTGACAGGCCTGAGCCCTGCCTTGGAAGAAGAGCACAGGCTGCCGCTGGCTCTAGCACAGGGGGCTCCGTTCCTCTTTGGCAGCTGGCTCTGTGTGGTGGGTGAGCTGTTCTTGGGCCTCAGGTGTCCTCTGCAGTGGTGATGGCTGTAGGCTCCCCTGCTGTGCCTTCCAGCATTTCCCTGAGCAGTTTCCTTGCATCCAGTTCTCAATCTACAAAGCTGTTCTCCTTGGCTCTGTTTACGCATCACCTGGCATGGCGTCTAAACAGCTGAGGAGGCCCCATGAAGGGCCAGATGTGTATGCTGCAGGGAAACTCTCCCCTGGGAGGGCTGGGACAGAGAGCTGAAAGGCGTGGCAGGGGCTCATGCCCACTGTCATGTGTGGGTGCCAGCTGCAGGTACATACAGTGGCTGTGCCTGGAAGGGGTGTGATGCAGCTGGGAAGAGTGGGGTCCCAGCTGCAGAAGGGTGGGTGGAGAAGAGCAAAGAGGGGTTGGGGGGAGGGGTTCAGACAGAGGAGTGAGTGCTGGATGAACGGGTCTCCCAGGTTGGACACCAGGGCTGGGCCAAGGGGGTCTCGGGCTGTCACCTGGCCACAGCACAGGGTCAGGTTCTCAAAAGGTGAGAAACTGGAGAACTGCACTTACTTTTCCTCTTCGAGGTGCTGGGATCCAGCATGAGCCACGTGTCCCAGGTCCTTATCCTGAGGCCCTGCTCTGAGGGGCAGTTAGAGCTCTGTGCTTTCCAGGACTCACTTCACTGTGACCAGGTCCCCATGGGTAAGAAAGCAGTGCCACCTGCCAGTGCAGTCTATATGCAGGCGACGCTCACAGCAGGGACCGCTCTCCTGTCCTGGCATTTACTCCAGCTGGCAGATGTGCAGGGTGTGACGGGAAGTTACTCGCTCCAAGATGCCTGTGTCAGCACTCCCTGCAGCAGTGTTGAAATACAGACCTAGGGACCTCTTCAGGCTTGGGCATGGACCATGGAATATTCAGCCTGAACCTAGACCGGCACACAGAGGGGTGCTGAGGGTGTGCTCAGACATTAGGGAAGGAGCACGTTTCTCCAGCAGGGCTCTGACTACTCGGGGTCTGCCTAGTATACATCAGCTTGTCTGTCTCTGTCCTTTTTATATCTTGAAAACACACTTTTTCCCCCAGAGAAAGTTATTTTACCTTCAAAATCTGGGCATTATTATTTTTATTATTTCTCTAAGTTTCTGGAAGGAAACCCTTCTCTCCCTTCCCTAAATTGCAATATCCTTAGGACCATTATTAGTCATTAAAAAAAAAATAAAAAATGGAATCACTTAAAATTGGAGCTGGAGCTGCCATCCCAGAGGAACTGTCTTGCGTATCTTGTGCCTTAAATCTTTGGAATGTGAAAACAGAGCAAAATAACATTTGTTCTGGGCCTAAAGCAACATTATATCCCAAAGAACTCTTTGCAAAGATAGCAAGAAAGCAGGTATTATGACTACCAGGCTGAAAATTAGAAACCTTGTTTAGAATTAGTGTCACTGTGTTAGCTTTTCTGCGCTTACAGCAATGCCTTCCTTCTATTGATGGAATTGTCCCCCTTCCCTTCTCACAAATACCCCTTGTCTTTGTCTCCTAATTGGAACACTGTTTGTACTTTTTTTCTGAATCATTGCTTCCAGAATAGCTATTCTTACTGATCTCAAATAAATGCTTGCAGCCTTTCACTTTGAAAGGCCTTTTATTTTTAGGGTAATAACTCCTTAATCAGATTGGGCAGGGGCCCCAGTGTCTGCACATAGATGCGGGGGACAGTACCTGGAACTCACGTGAGACGTTTACTTGCAGTTTCCTTTCCAGCATCCTGATTTCTCTCTTCTTGTTCCTGGGCCAAAGGCACAGGTTTTAGGCTCAGTTTGGAACTGGCTGACTTTGGATTTTCCTTTCTCCAGGCCTCAATTTCCCCAGGTGTGGCATGCAGGTCTGGCTGTGCTTGCTGTTGTGATGGGGGACACCTCCAGGCCCCCACTTCCCCCTTTGAGGTAGGTTTGCCCTCTGCCATGCCAGGACCCCTGTCTCCTTCCAGGAGGGGCTCAATTCGACAAAGGGTGTGGCCCAGCCAGAGAACACTGCAGGTCTGGAGCATTTCCCCTGGGCATTGGCAGGAAGTAGGACTGGGCTTGTCAGGAACAAATCCTCTGGGAGGGGCACAAACCTGCCAGGGAACCCTATTCCCGTTTGTTATCTCTTTCCACATCCTCAGTGGGAACCTGCAACCTTCCTTGGGCAGAGCAGGAGCTTGTCCTTACTGCCCAGGTGAAATGCCTTCTTACCTGGTGTAGAAAGAAAGACCACCAGAGTGGAGGTTACAGCCTGCCAGGCTGGGCCTTGGGTGCTGACTCATCTGGTCACCTCAACTTTTTCAACTTGAACCTAAGATAATGGAAGCACCTCCCTCAGGGTGGGAAATCTTCCTGTGCCCCAGGTATCAGGGTCCAGGTCAGTGCTCACCTTCCTCTCAAGAAAGACCTGGCCCATTGTTGGAAAGGCTCTTCTTGGTAGAAGGCCCTTTTGTATTTCTGCGGCAATCTTCTTACAAAATCTGCTGGTTTTGTCCTACCCTGCCCTTTGGCTCAACCAGGAGGTCAGCAGTCAGGTGAGGGAGAAGGAGCATAGACCTTTGGACAGAGCTGACCTGCATTTGAACCCACCCTAGTGGTCACCCCAAAGCAGGGGGTTTGCATGCTTTGATCACGTGAATACCCCCAGCTCTAAGAATACATGGTGGGCATGCAATAAATACTTGCTAAATGCATGAACAAATATATACATGGTATTGGTACCGAAGAACATGTTGGTAGGAAACAAAAAAATGAGGTAACCCAAAACCTTCCAGCGCTTTCCCCCAGATTCTGCCCAGCCAGCTCTCCTGCACTCTTTGTATGTCAATGTCTCCATGTTTAAAGCTTAAATCCAGGCAGACAGCCACCTCGGGCAGCTGCTCAGGAAGTGTGTGGTCTTCTCCTCCTCATTGGTTGGAGTCCTCGGGCCTGGTCAGCAGAGGGGCCCTCAGCCTGCTGCAGTAGCCTGGCCAGTCCCTTCTCCAACTGGGTCTAGCACAGCTTGCTGCCCCTCCCGCAGGCCCCTCGTGCAGGGCATGTCTATTGTGCATATGGAAGCCCAGTGAGTGGCGTGCCTGGGCCTCACTGCTGTTGTGCTGGCGTGTCCTTGGTCTTGCTGGGGTCTGCCTCCCGCACACCTCCCAAAAAGTATCTGCTCCCCACTCTGTCTCCTTGTCTTCCAGAAGCTGTGAGCTTGGGGCACAAACACGACACTTCTGCTAGAAACCCCTTCCGGTGGTGCTCATGGTGAACCCACATGGTGACACTGGGGGCTCAGACCCAGGCCGCAGGCATAAGACATTTCCCTCCTCGGCAACAAGAAGGGAGAATCTTGCCTTTTCCAGCTCCTTCTAGAAGCTGCCAGCATTCCTTGCCTCCTGACCTCATCACTCCAACCTGCTTTCATCATCACAGTGCTTTTCCCACATTTGACTTTCTTGCCTCCTTGGGGACCCTGGTGATTACATTTAGGACCCACCTGGATAATCCAGCAAAATGTTCCCCCTCAAGAGCATTAATTCAATCACACCTGCATAGTTTCGTCTGCCACATAAAGTGATGTTCACAGCTTCCCAGGACACGGACCTCAATGGGGGGTGGTGGGCATTATTTAGCTTGCCCCCAAGACTTTATAAAGTTCAAGATGCACCCAGTGTTGAGATGGCAGAGTAGAATGAGTGCAAGCTGGAATTCAGGCAGACTGGTTGGAACTGTGTCTCTCCCACACGTGTGACTGGGGGCAGGTTATGTCACCTCTCTGGGGCAGATCTCAGAGTTTCTAGGCCCCCTCAATAAAGGCACTAGCTTCACACATTCCCTGTGACTTGAAAAAACAACTGAGTGTTTCATTACAAGATGGGGAAAAAGATAAGAATTGAGTTGCAGCATCAAAAAATGAGGTATGTGAAATGGTGTCTGAATCTTCTTAGCTCAAGATTAGTCATTGTCGGGGAGGAGCTAAAATGGCAGAATAGATGGGCGCTGTGCCAACTGCCCCCCAGGATCACACCAAAATTACAAACAATTTATACAACATTCAACCTCAGAATTCATCTGAACACTAGCTGAAGAAAACCTCTAAACTAAGGAGTTAAAGAAGAGGCCACCACGCTGAGACTGGTAGGAGGGGTGAAGACGTGAGGTGGGCTGACTCCAGGCCCAAGGAGAGAGGGCGAACCCGGTGAGGGGCACTGTGAGGACAGAGCCAGGAGTGCAGTTCCAGGCTCTCAGCTTCACGTGGAAAGGTGCTGGCTCAGGTAGTAAATGGCCATCAACTGTGGCTAGTTGGCCGTCAATTGTAACCAGTGAGCCATTGGCCACTAATATAACTGCTGTGGCTACGCTAGCAGCAGATGGGGGCTAGCAAGAAGATGGTGGCTGAGCTAGCAAGAGCGGATTCTGGATTGTAGAGAAGTGAATGGTAGGTTGCAGATAGTGTGGCTCCTGCTTTCTGTGTCTCCAACCCAGCCACCAGCAAGAACATAGTGGTATGACTTCCCTATCTATGGCTCCATGGATGTTCCTTTTTGGCCTCACCATATCCTGCGTTCTTATGTGGGGAGCAGGAGCTGAGACCCCATATGGCACCCTGCATGACAGGCACCTCAGTGGCAGAGGCTTCCTCTGTTGGGCAGGCACCCTCCGGTCCCAGACCGGGCTCCCCAGCACAGAGTCCCTTTGCCGGGAAGGACAGTTCCACAATAGCTGGCAGTAGAAATCGACTAGAGACCCAGTCGCCCTCCTGTGGATCCGGCACACGGACTCGCTCACTGGCCAGCGCTCACCTGGTCCCTGGCGGAGGGAGTGGCTTTGCGGGTGGGGGCCCAGGAGCCTGCAGGGAAGGACTGAACTGAGCACCTGTGGTGCGGGAGCTGGAGGTTTGGGGTCCATTGTTCCCCTGTGTGAAGCTTACACAGGAGTGGTGTACAGGAGGGTGCCGTTGTTTCAGGATTAAGTCTTCCCTCAGAGGGTCAGGTTCAGGACCACATTGGTCTGGTGGAATGGGCGTAGGCGTGCACGTGTGCCTACGCTACCTTGGGTCCTGGCTCTGCACACTGCGTGTGCAACATGGCCAGGATGGTGCCTGGCTGTGGGGCTGCTCTGTCTATTGGGACCGGCAGAGACTGAGAGTTTTCCTGAGAGTGTCCAGCCAGGAGCTGTGCAGCGCCTGTGATCTGGCCAAGGCATTCGTGGAGCGATTGTGCAGGCTGGTTGGCGGGCACGAGCGCACGCTGCTCGGACTTTGTGGGGCTACTGACCACACCCCGTGGTGTCCTGGGGGCCTGCCCTGCCCACCTAAAGCTGCGTTACTGGGGGGCACACCCTGGGCTCCTGGTGCCTGGCCCCCACCTCCACAGGCCATAGAGGGTTTTTGCAGCAGCGCACAGCCTGCAGCAACCTGTGGGGATTTTTGGTGGTGAGCGTGGCGCCACAGCCCACCGCAGCCAATTGCAGGCAGCTCACTGGGAGCCTGAGAGGGAGGCCGGCGCAGCGTGCTGGGCCCCTCCCCTCAACACAGCTGGTGCTGAGGCGCCTGGAGACTAGTGCTGAGCAAGCGGCCTGCAGATTAAAGTGGCGGGAAGCCTTTTTTTTTTTTGTGGTATTTCTTTTTTCTTTTGGTTCTTCTCTTTTCTCTTCCCCCTCCCCCTTTTTAATGTTTTAAATTTTTAAAAATTTTTACTGTTTTTCCCTTTTTCTTTTTATCCTTTTTTTCTTTTCTTTCTCTTTCATCATTTTCTTCCTTTTTCTTCTTTTTCTTTTGTCTGTTATCTTTTTGTTGTTGTCATTTCCCGGGTTTGTTTGTCTTGTTATTGCTGTTTTTCCATCTTGTTCAGCTGTTTTTGTCTCTTCTTGTTTCTCCTGTCTGATTGTGTTTATCGAGTTTTTGTGGGGCTGTATTTGTTTTTTGGCATTGTTGATTTGCCCTGCTTTGTTTTTGTTTTGTGAAGTGGACGTGGGCCTAGCACTGGTCCAGGAGTTGAGACTACACTGAATTTGTAGAAACCACTGACCACAGCCTTTACCCACCTGTAACACCACCCTGCCCACATACAGCTGCATTGCCAGGGGCACTCTGGGTGCCTGGGTGACTGGACCCACCCCCACAAACTGTGGAAAAGTGTTTTTACAACAGCAGATGGTCCACAGAACCCTGGGGTCACCTTTGTGGTGTTCAATGACCCCAAACCTGCACCACAGCCACTCAGCAGCAGCTCCTGAGTGGCTTTTGTGAGCTTGAGGTGGAGGCTGAGCTTCAGTGGAATTTGTGAGCGTGAGGTGGAGGCTGGCTGTGGTACCCTTGGGACACTGTACAAAGGGGTCACAGGCCAGGTATTGGTGTAAGAACTGGATCTGCACTAAGGTCTTAAAAACCACCAATCATGTCTCATAACTCCCTTGAACTCCACCCTGCCCAGCTAGTGCCCCATCGCCGAGGGCACCCTCAACCCTGGGTCAAACAGCCAGACACATGCTCCTAAAGAGCCTCTTTCAATAGTTGGGCCTTATGGGCAACTGTCAGGTGGCAACAGATCTAGGGGACTCTGACCTTTTGTTAAACTGCCTCAGGACCAATATCGGTGGCAGCCAGCCTCAGTTCACATAGCCCACCCCCATATGACTCCAGGTCCAGCACAGGCAGCAACCAAATGCATACAGCTTTGAGGCACCTACCAAGTAGCCATGGCCCGGTAACAGACAGGGCTGAAACAGACCTGAGAGGGAGTCCCGCCCAAGAGACACCAGAACCAATACACCCAAAGGCCAGTGACTGACCAAACCAGAGCACTACCCAGTTGAACCTACAAATTGCACTCTTAAAGGAAATTTTCCACAGGCACAAGAGCCCACAGGGGCCATGCCTCCTCTGAGGGGGTCAACCTCCACACAGGTTCTCATACACTGTGAGTAGATAGAGCTAGTTCTCCCAGCTAATCAGCCTGAGGGTCAATCCCACCCTCAGACAAGCCAAGAGCAATTAAAGATCAACTAAAACTGTGACACCTCTGGACAGGAGAATAAGGAGACTGTGCAATCTGAATATAAAGGACACATATTACATGTAAAGGACACATACAGCAATGACTGGGAGACATAGGTGGTCTACCTAATACATTGAAGCAATCACAGAGCAACAACCAGAATGAGGAAACAAAGAAATATGTCCCAAACAAAAGATCAGAAGAAACTTCTAGAAATGGAACTAAATGAAACAGTGACATCCAATCTATCAGAGACAGAGTTTGGAACACTGATGATAAGAATGCTTAAGGAACTTAGTGAGAACATAAAGAAGGAAAGAGAAATAATAAAAAACAACCAGTTAGAACTATAGAATATAATAACTGAAATGAAGAACACACTTGAAGGAATCACCAGTAGATTAGATGAAGCAAAAGATTGGATCAACGATTTAGAAGACAAGTTAGCAGAAATCACCCAATTGGAACAACAAAAAGAAAAAAGAATAAAAAAACAATGAAAATAGTTTAAGAGAACTGTGGGACAACATGAAGTGTGACAACATTCATATCATAGGAACACCAGAAGGAGAAGAGAAAGAGCAAGGGATTGAGAACATATTTGAAGAAATAATGACCGAAAACTTCCCCACCCTGGTGAAGGAAATCAACATACAAGCCCAGGAAGTGCAGAGAGTTCCAAACAAGATGAACCCAAACAGGCCCACACCAAGACACAGAACTCAGGCATATGCTGTTTACAAGAGACTCATCTCAAATCAAAAGACACACACAGACTGAAAGGAAAGGGATGGAATAAGATATTTCACGCAAATGGAAAGGAGAAAAAAGCTGGGGTAGCAATACTTATTTTGGACAAAATAGACTTTGAAATGAAGACTACAATAAAAGACAAAGAGGGGCAATACATAATTATAAAGGGATCAATCCAACAAGAGGACACAACCCAGGTAAATTTCTATGCACCCAACATAAGAGCTCCTAAATATATGAAACAGTTTATGACTGACAGAAAGTCAGAGGTCAACAGTAGCACTATTGTAGTAGGGGACTTCAACACCCCATTGTCACCAATGGACAGATCCTCCAGACAGAAAATCAACATGGAAGAAGCAGTGGCCTTAATTGATACTTTAAACCAGTTGGATTTAACCCACATTTTTAGAGCATTTCACACCCAAGCAGCAGAATATACATTCTTCTCAAGTGCACATGGAACATTTTCCAAGATAGACCACATGCTAGGCCACAAAACAAGTCTCAATAAATTTAAGAAGATTGAAATCATATCAAGCATCTCCTCTGACCACAATGCTATGAAACTAGTAATTAATTATAAGAAGAAATCTGGAAAACACACAAATACACGAAGGCAGAATAATATGTTAATAAATAGCGAGTGGGTCAATAATGAGATCAAGGAAGAAATCAAAAGATAACTCAAGACAAATGAAAATGAAAACACAATTACCCAAAATCTATGGGATGCAGCGAAAGCAGTCCTCAGAGGGAAATTCACAGCAATGTAGGCCTAGCTAAAGAAACAAGAAAACTCTCAAATCAACAGGCTATCTTTACACCTAAGGAAACTCGAAAAAGAAGCAAAACAAGCCCAAAGGGAGGACAAGGAAGGAAATAATAAAGATCAGAGCAGAAATAAATGAAACAGAGACCAAAAAAAAAAAAAATACTAAAGATCAATGCAAACAGGAGCTGTCTTTTTTTTTAAATTTAATTTTATTAAATTTATTGGGGTGACAATTGTTAATAAAATTACATAGATTTCAGGTGTACAATTCTGTATTACATCATCTATAAATCCCATTGTGTGTTCATCACCCAGAGTCAGTTCTCCTTCCATCACCATATATTCGATCCCGCTTACCCTTATCTCCCACCCCCTACCCCCACCCCCCCTTACCCTCTGGCAACCACTAAACTATTGTCTGTGTCTATGAGTTTCTGTTTCTCATTTGTTTGTCTTGTTCTTTTGTTGTTTTTGGTTTATATACCACATATCAGTGAAATCACATGGTTCTCTGCTTTTTCTGTCTGACTTATTTCGCTCAGCATTACTCTCTCAAGATCCATCCATGTTGTCACAAATGTTCCTATATCATCTTTTCTTACTGCTGAATAGTATTCCATTGTGTATATATACCACAACTTCTTAATCCATTCATCTATCGAAGGACATTTTGGTTGTTTCCATGTCTTGGCCACTGTAAACAAAGCTGCAATGAACATTGGAGCACACGTGTCTTTATCTCTGAATGTTTTCAGATTTTTTGGGTAGATACCCAGGAGAGGGATTGCTGGGTCATATGGCAATTCTATTTGTAATTTTTTGAGGAACCTCCACACTGCCTTCCATAACGGCTGCACCAGTCTGCATTCCCACCAACAGTGTATGAGCGTTCCTTTTTCTCCACAGCCTCTCCAACATTTGTTACTATTTGTCTTGTTGATGATAGCCATTCTGACTGGGGTGAGGTGATATCTCATTGTGGTTTTGATTTGCATTTCTCTGATGATTAGTGATGTTGAGCATTTTTCATATGTCTATTTGCCATTTGTATGTCCTCTTTGGAGAAATGTCTCTTCAAGTCCTCTGCCCATTTTCAATTGGGTTGTTTGTTTATTTGTTGTTGAGTTGCATGAGTTCCTTGTATATTCTGGATACTAGCCCCTTATCGGAGGCACTGTTTGCAAAAATCTTCTCCCATTCAGTTGGTGGCCTCTTTATTTTGTCAATGGTTTCTTTTGCTGTGCAGAAGCTTTTAAGTTTCATATAGTCCCATTCGTTTATTTTAGCTTTTACTTCCATTGCCTTTGGAGTCAAGTTCATAAAATGCTCTTTGAACCCAAGCTCCATAAGTTTAGTACCTATGTTTTCTTCTATGCAGTTTATTGTGTCAGGTCTTATGCTTAAGTCTTTGATCCATTTTGAATTAACTTTGGCACATGGTGACAAATAGCAGTCCAGTTTCATTCTTTTGCACGTGGCTATCCAATTCTCCCAGCACCATTTATTGAAGAGGCTGTCTTTGCTCCATTGTATGTTTTAGCTTCTTTGTCAAAATTATCTGTCCATATTTATGTGGTTTTATTTCTGGGTTCTCAATTCTATTCCATTGGTCTATGTGTCTGTTTTTCTGCCAATACCATGCTGTTTTGATTATTGTAGCCCTGTAGTACAAGCCAAAGTCAGGAAGTGTGATACCTCCATTATTGTTCTTTTTCCTTAAGATTGCTTTGGCTATTCGGGGTCTTTTGTGGTTCCAAACAAATCTGATGATTTTTGTTCTATTTCTTTAAAATATGCCATTGGGATTTTGATGGGGATTGCATTGAATCTGTATATTGCTTTGGGTAATATGGCCATTTTAACTATGTTGATTCTTCCAATCCATGAGCACGGAATGTCTTTCCATTTCTTTGTGTCTTCTTCAATTTCTTTCAAAAATGTCTTATAGTTTTCAGCATATAGGTCTTTCACATCCTTGGTTAAGTTTATTCCTAGGTATTTTATTCTTTTTGCTGCAATTGCAAAAGGAATTGTTTTTTGTATTTCTTTTTCTGAGATTTCATTGTTAGTATATAGGAAGGCAATGGACTTTTGTGCGTTGATTTTGTAGCCAGCAACTTTACTGTATTCTTTGATTGTTTCTAATAGCTTTTTGGTGGAGTCTTTAGGGTTTTCTATATATAGCATCATGTCATCTGCAAAGAGTGATAATTTAACTTCTTCATTCCCAATTTGGATGCCTTTTACTTCTTTCTCTTGCCTGATTGCTCTGGCAAGGACTTCCAAACTATGTTGAAAAGCAGAGGTGATAGGGGACATCCTGTCGTGTTCCTGAACGTAGAGCAAAGGGCTTCAGTTTTCTCCATTAATTATGAGATTAGCAGAGGGCTTGTCATATATGGCCTTTATTATGTTAAGGTATTTTCCTTCTATACCCATTTTATTAAGTGTTTTAATCATAAATGGATGTTGTATCTTGTCAAATGCTTTTCTGCATCAATTGATATAATCATATGATTTTTGTCCTTTATTTTGTTTATGTGATGTATCACATTGATGGATTATGTTGAACCATCCTTGTGCCCGAGGATGAACCCCACTTGGTCGTGATGAATAATCTTTTTAATGCATTGTTGTATTCGATTTGCTAGAATTTTATTTAGGATTTTTGCATCGGTATTCATCAGAGATATTGGTCTGTAGTTTTCTTTTTTGTGCTGTCCTTACCAGGTTTTGGTATCAGGGTAATGTTGGCCTCATAAAATGAGTTAGGGAGTACTGTCTCTTCTTCAATTTTTGGAAGAGTTTGTGCAGAATTGGTATTAGATCCTCTTTGAAGGTTTGGTAGAATTCACTAGTGAAGCCATCTGGTCCCGGACTTTTGCTTTTGGGAAGGTTTTGGATGACTGATTCAATTTCGTTACTGGTGATCGGTCTGTTTAGATTTTCCAGTTCTTCATGGTTCAGCCTTGGAAGGCTATATGTTTCTAAGAACTTGTCCATTTCTTCTAGGTTGTTGAATTTGGTGGCATATAGTCCTTCATAGTATTCTTGGATGATCCTTTGTATTTCTGTGGTGTCCGTGATAACTTCCCCTTTTACGTTTCTGATTTTGTTAATCAGTGTCTTCTCTCTTTATATCTTAGTAAGTCTAGCCAAGGGTTTGTCAATTTTGTTAATCTTTTCAAAGAACCAGCTCTTTGTCACATTAATTTTTTCTATTGTCTTTTTGTTCTCTATTTCATTTAGTTCTGCTCTAATTTTTGTTATTTCCTTTCTTCTGCTGACCTTGGGTTTTACTTGTTCTTCTTTTTCTAGTTCTTTAAGGTGTAACATGAGGTTATTTATTTGGGAGTTTTCTTGTTTCTTGAGATAGGCCTGTAATGAGATAAATTTCCCTCTTAAAACTGCTTTCGCTGCATCCCAAAAATTTTGGTAGGATGTATTTTCATTGTCATTTGTTTCTATGTATCTTTTGATCTCTCCTCTAATTTCTTCTTTGACCCAGTCCTTCTTTAAAAGTATGTTATTTAATCTCCATGTATTTGTGTTTTTTTCCCGCTTTCTTTTTACAGTAAATATCCAATTTCAAAGCCTTTTGATCACAGAATATGCATGGTATGATTTCAATCTTCTTAAATTTGTTGAGACTGATTTTATGTCCCAATATATGGTCTATCCTTGAGAATGTTCCATGTACACTAGAAAAGAATGTATAGTCTGATGTTTTAGGATGAAGTGCTCTATAAATGTCAATTATGTCCATTTCATCTAATGTGTCATTTAGGGCTACTATTTCGTTATTTATTTTCTGTTTGGATGATCTATCCATAGCTGTCAATGATGTATTTAAGTCCCCTAGTATAATTGTGTTTTGGTCAATTTCTCCCTTTAGTTCTGTTAGTAGTTGCTTGGTGTATTTGGTGCTCCCTGATTGGGGGCATAAATATTGATGACTGTTATGTCTTTTTGTTGTACAGTCCCCTTCACCATTATGAAATGTCCATCTTTGTCTCTTGTTATCTTTTTCACCTTGAAGTCTGTTTCATCTGATATCATTATGGCTACACCTGATTTTCTCTGGGTACCATTTGCTTGGAGTGTCAATTTCCACCCTTTCACTTTGAGTCTATGCTTGTCCTTGTAGCTGAGATGTGTCTCTTAGAGACAGCATATGGTTGGGTTAGTTTTTTGATCCAATCTGCTACTCTGTGTCTTTTTATTGGTGAGTTCAGTCCATTGACATTTAGGGTGATTATTGATATGTGAGGATTTCCTGTCATTCTATCTTTAGTTTTCTGGTAAGGCTGTGTCTCCATTGTTTCTTTGCCTTTTTGTTGTTGTCTATTATTTCTGTGTGGTGGTATTCTATGATGTTTCCCTCTGTTTCTTCTTTTATTTCAGTATATATTTCAATTCTGGATTTTTTTTTGAGTGGTTACCCTTAAGTTTATGTAAAAGAAAGTTTGATATTTAGAGTATTCCATTTTCTTCAGCATGCTTACTTTCTCCATTCCCAGAAATTCGGTTCAGGGCTTTACTCTCCCCCTTTTTGAGTTTTGGTTGCCACAAATTGTCCCTGTTGATGGTGGTCGAATAGCCTCCTTTAGTTTTTCTTGTAGTGCAGGTCGTGTATTAGAAAATTCCCTCAGCTTCTGTATGTCTGGAAAGGTCTTTATTCCTCCTTCATATCTAAAGGATATCTTTGCTGGATATATTATTCTTGGCTCATGGTTTCTCTCTTTCAATAGTTTGAATATTTGGTTCCACTCCCTCCTGGCTTGTAGAGTTTCTGCTGAAAAATCTGATGATAATCTAATGGGCTTTCCTTTGTAAGTTACCGTCTTCTTTTCCCTGGCTGCCTTGAGGATTCTTTCTTTGTCGTTGATTTTAGACAGCTTCAATACAATGTGCCTTGGAGAAGGCCTGTTGGGATTGAGGTAACTAGGTGTTCTATTTGCTTCTTGGATTCGAGGGTCCAGTTCTGTCCACAAATTTGGGAAGTTCTCATCGACAATTTGTTTGAATATATTCTCTGTTCCTTCTCTCTTTCTTCTCCTTCTGGTATGCCCATTATTCTTATATTGCTCTTTCTGATGGAGTCAGAAAGTTCTTGTAAGTTCTTTCATTTCTTTTAAGTCTCAAGTCTCTTTCTTCTTCTATCTGTGTCATTTCCAGGTTTCTATCTTCGATGTCACTGATTCTTTCCTCCATCTGGTCAACTCTACTACCTAAGCTGGTTATTTCATTCTTAATTTCTTCTATTGAGTTCTTAATCTCCAGAAATTCTATTTGGTTCTTTTTAAAATTTCAATCTCTTTCGTAAAATGCTCATGCTGTTCTTTGATTGAGTTTCTGAGTTCATTTAACTGCCTATCTGTGTTTTCTTGTATCTCGTTGAGTTTTTCAGAACTGCAATCTTGAATTCTCTGTCATTTAAGTCACATATTTCTGTATCTTTAAGTGCCTTCTCTGGAGATTTTTCACTTTCTTTCTGAGCTATCTTGTTGCCTTGGTTATTCATGGCGATTACTGGTTTACTATTTCTCTTCCTAGACATCTACAGGAGTGACTTCTGCAACAGGTTGATAGAAAGCGGTCTTTCTTTTGTTTTCCAGTACTTGTTGGTAGAATGTTTTATTATTTCTCCAACTGCAATTTATTTTCTTCTCCCACACGGTAGTGCTATGTTTTCTCTGCACTATTCCTGCTTCTCACACAATGGGGGATTCCCTGGGAGACGGGCTTCTCCTCTGTTAATAGTTCGTCTAGGTCACAGGGCGCAGTGTCCCGGTGGGTATGCGGAGAGCTTTTGATGTTCTAAAGCTCTTCCAGCTCCTGATTCAGAGCCCGTATATTTCAGCAGTTCTGTTTACTCCTGCAGGGATCCGCCCAGATAGGTGGGGCCAGGGGCGGGGTGAGCTGTGAGAGGTGGCCCAGAGCAATGGCGACCACCACCACATCCGGTCCTGCTTCCACAGCTCTCTCCCCTTTGCCGGAACTAGTTGGGCTGTGGATTTGTGTTTGTGGGCCACAGTTCTCAAATATAGCAAATTTTCTGTTGTTTTGATCTGACGCTGCTATTGTTTCACTTCTAGCACCGGGCAGGTGGGGGGGGGGCGAGCTCTGGGAGGGGAGGGAGGGGGCAGCTAGTCTCAGTGCCTAAGGCTCTATTCTCTGCTTGGCAGTGCGGGCTTAAACCACCGTTTTCAGCCTTTTTCCCTCAGTCTTTTCTCCGAGGTCTCTGCCGTGAGCGTTGGGTTCAGCCGTGTTATATGCTGTCCCCTCAGCCCTGTGGGCCATAAGCGGAGCCCTAGTAGTCCGAGTTCTTCCCTCTCCCGCAGCTGCGGTAGTTTCGGGAAGCAGCGAGCTCGGAGCACTGAGCGAGGTCTGTGTCCTGCGCCTGCGTGGCTCCGTCTCCGCGCACTTCTCCCTTCCCTCCTCCCCCCACTCACGCGAATCTCCCACCTGTAGGTGATTTCAGTCGGTAGTGGGCTTGTTCGTCTTGCCTGCCTGCTGTGCAGGGAGTCCTTTGTGGAGTTTTTGTTGTTCGGTTCTTTGTAAATTCCAGGGGAGCTTTACAGAGGCTCACCTCACGCCACCATTTTTCCGGAAAATCAAATCCTCTGTCTTATATAGAGCCCTGCTCTATATAATGACCACAGTCATTATCTCATGGAATCCTTATGATGATGTTGAAGAGTAGGTATTATTTCATCCTTGCAACATTTTATTATATATTTTTCACATACATAAAAGATGGCAATTTCAGTGAAGCTCCATCTATCCACCACCTTAATTTCATCAACAATTTCCTATATTTGCTTTGTCACTGTTTCTTCATCCCTCTTTCTTTTCATCCATCAATCCTTCTTGTTTTTTATGTGTTTCAAGTTGCAGACATCAGTACACTTCTCCCTAAATACATTAGCAGGTCATCTCTTTTTGAGTTCTTCTTTCGTTGCCTTTATGTTCTGTGTAAGGTGTTCTTTAACGAGCACTCTTGGGGAATTTTTAACTGTTTCTTGTCTCCCCCTTTCCTCCTGTGGCTTATTCATCCTTTTTGCCTGTTTTCTTTTCTTTATTTATTTCTTTGATCTTATAATTTCCATAGCTATCATTTGATTTCTTCTCATTTCAATATGAAGACTTCCTCTTCATTTCAATATGGTGCGGGAAATTTCTCCTTGTTTTGTCCTCCTGCTTCTTTTTTTTAATTTTAATTTTTATTAGTTTCAGGTGTACACAACAACATAATGATTCAATATTTATACCCCACACAATGTGATAACACCCCACCAAGTCTACTGCCCATCTGAAATCTTACATAGCTATTACAATACCATTGACTATGTTCCCTATGCTGTATTTGTGACTAAATAGCTATGTAAATATATAACTGTATAACTATATAACTATATATATATATTTAATTATAGTTGGCATTCAATGTTATTTTATATTAGTTTCAGGTACATAGCATGGTGGTTAGGCATTTATATAATCTATGAAGCGATCCCCCCTTTAAGTCCAGTATCCATCTGACACTCTAGGTAGTCTTTACAACTCTATTGATTATATTCCCCATGCCATATTTGATATCCCCACAACTGTTTCATGAGTACCAATTTGTACTTCCTAATACCTTCACCTTTCTCATTCATCTCCCAAGCCCCCTCCCACCTAACAACCACTCGTTTGTTCTCTGTATCTGTGAGTGTATTTCTGTTTTGTTTGCTCATTTATTCTGTTCTTTAGATTCCACATATAAGTGAGATCATATGGTATTTGTCTTTGTCAGTCTGACTCATTTCACTTAGCATAATACCCTCTAGGTCTATCCATATTGTTGCAGATAGTAAGATTTCGTTCTTTTTTTTATGGCAGAGTAATATTTTGTTGTATAAATACACCACAATTTCTTTATCCAATTATCTATTGATGGACATTTTCAGTAGTTTCCATATCTTGGCTATTGCATAGAGCTGCAGTAAACATAGGGGTGCATAATTGTTTTGAATGCGTGTTTTGGATGTACTTGGATAAATACCCAGGAGTGGAATTGCTAGGTCATAAAGTAGTTCTATTTTTAATTTTTTGAGGAACCTCTATACTGTTTTCCATAGTGAACGCACCAATTTGCAATCCCACCAGCAGTGCACAAGGGTTCCCTTTTCTCCACATCCTCGCCAACACTTGTTGTTTGTTGATTTATTGATGATTGCCATTCTGTCAGGTGTGAGGTGATATCTCATTGTGGTTTTTATTTGTATTTCTCTATGATTAGTGACGTTGAGCATCTTTTCATATGTCTATTGGCCAGCTGCGTGTCATTTTTGGAAAAATGTATATTCAGGTCCTCTGCCCCTTTTTTAATTGTACTGTTCACTTTTTTTGTTTTTTGGTGTTGAGTTGTGTGTTTTTCATAAATTTTGGATATTAACACTTTATCAGATATGTCATTGGCAAATATCTTCTCCCATTCAGTAGAATATCTTTTTGGTTTATTGATGGTTTCTTTTGCTGTGAAAAAGTTTAGTCCCCCATGTTTATTTTTTCTTTTGTTTCCCTTGCCTGAGGATATATACCAGTAAAAATATTACTATGGTTAACGTCTGAGAGTTTGCTTCCTCTTTTTTCTTCTAGTTTTATGGTGTCAGGTCTTACATTTAAGCCTTTAACCCATTTTGAGTTTATTCTTGTATATGGCATGAGAAGGTGGTCCAGTTTCATTTTTTTTTTTCATGTATCTGTCCAGTTTTCCCAGCACCATTTATTAAATGGGCTGTCTTTACCCCAGTGTAAATTCTTGCTTCCATTGTCGTAGGTTAAATGACCATTTCGTATGGACTTATTTCTGCTCTCTCTATTCTGTTTCATTGATCTATGAGTCTGTTTTTATGCCAATGCCATGTTGTTTTGATCACTATAGGCTTGTAATATAATTTGATATCAGGTAGCATGACACCTCCAGCTTTGCTCTTTTTTCTCAGCATTGCTGTAGCTATTCAAGGTCTTTTATGGTTCCACATAAATTTTAGGATTACTTGTTCTAGTTCTTTGAAAAATGCCATTGGTAATTTGATAGGGTTGTATTGAATCTATAGATTGCTTTGGGTAATATGGATATTTTAACTACATTAGTTCTTCCTACCCATGAGCATGGTATATGTTTCCATTTATTTGTATCTTTTAAAATTTCTCTCTTCAATGTCTTATAATTTTCTGAGTATAAGTCTTTTACTTCCTTGGTTAAATTTATTCCTAAGTATTTTTTTATGCAGTTGTAAATAGGATTATTTTCTTAATTTCTCTTTCTGATAGTTCATTATTGGTGTATAAAAATGCAACTGATTTCTGAATATTAATTTTGTATCTTGGTACTTTACTAAATTCATTTATCAGTTTTAATACTTTTTGGTGGAATCTTTGGGGTTCTTTATATCGTATCATGTCATCTGCAAACAATGACAGTTTTACTTCTTCATTTTCCATTTGGTTGCCTTTTATTTCTTTTTCTTGTCTGATTGCTGTGGCTAGGACTTCAGCACTATGTTGAATAGAAGTGGTGAAAGTGAGCATTCATATGTTGTTCCTGATCTTAAGGAGAATGCTTTTAACTTTTCCTCATTGAGTATATTAGCTGCAGGGTTGTCATATATGGCCATTCTTATGTTGAGATATGTTCCTTCTATTCTCACTTCGTTGAGAGTTTTTATTGTAAATGGATTTTGTATTTTGTCAAATTCGTTTTCTGCATCTATTGATATGATCATATGATTTTTATCCTTCATTTTGTTTATATGGTGTATCATGTTAATTAACTTGCAGATATTGAGCTAACCTTGCATACCAGGAATAATTCCCACTTGATTGTGGTGTGTGATCTTTTTAATGGATTGCTGAATTCGGTTTGCTAATATTTTGTTGAAGATTTTCGCATGTATGTTCATTGGGGATATCGGCCTGTAGTTCTTCTTCTTATTATTATTAATGTCTGGTTTGTCTGGTTTTGGAATCAGGGTGATGAAGGCCTCGTAAAATGAGCTTGGGAGTCTTCTCTCCTCTTGCATTTATTGGAATAGTTTAAGTAGAATAGGTATTAATTCTTTTTTGAATGTTTTGTAAAATTCACTTGTGAAGCCATCTCATCCAGGGCTTTTGTTTGTTGGGAGCTTGTTGACAACTAATTCAATTTCTTTGGTAGTAATCGGTCTGTTCAAATTTTCTGTTTCTTCTGGATTCAGCCTTGGAAGATTGTATGCTTCTAGGAATTTATCTATTTTTTTCAGTGTTCAGTTTATGTACAGTTGCTCATAGTACCGTGTTTCCCCGAAAAAAAGACCTAACCTGAAAATAAGCCCTAGCATGATTTTTCAGGATGCTTGCAATATAAAATAAACCCTAATGTGTCTTTTGGAGCAAAAATTAATATAAGACCTGGTCTTATTTTTGGGGAAATACAGTAGGGCCTGTTTTATATTACGAGCATCCAGAAAAATCATGCTAGGGCTTATTTTTTGGTTAGGTCTTATTTTTGGGGTAACACAGTATTTTCTTTAATTGTTTTGTATTTCTGTAGTGTCTGTTGCCACTTCTTTTTATTTCTGATTTTATTTATTTGGGTCTTCTATATTTTTTTCTTGATGAGTCTGGTTAAAGGTTTGTTTATCTTTTCCAAAACCCAGCTCTTGGTTTCATTGATCTTTTGTACTGCTTTTTTAGTCTCTATTGCATTTATTTTTGCTATGATCTTTATTATTTCCTTCCTTGTACTCACTTTGGGCATTGTTTTTTGTTCTTTTTCCAGTTTCCTTAGGTGTAAAGATAGACTGCTGATGTGAGATTTTTCTTGCTTCTTTAGGTAGGCTTGTGTTGCTATGAATTCCCTCTTAGGGCTACTTTCACTGTGTCCCGTAGATTTTGAGTCATTGTATTTTCCTTTTTATTTGTCTCAAAGTATTTTTTTGATTTCTCTCTCGATCTCATTGTTGAGCCATTCATTGTTTTGTAGCATGTATTTAGTCTGCATATGTTTGTGTGATTTTTGTTTTTTTTTCTTGTAATGGATTTCTAGTTTCATAGTACTATGGTCAGAGAATATGCTTGATATGATTTCAGTCTTCTTAGGTTCATTGAGACTTGTTTCGTCCTAGCATGTAATCTATCTTGGAAAATGTTCCATGTGCACTAGAAAAGAATGTATATTTGGTGCTTTGGGGTGAAATGCTGTAAAAATATCAATTAAAGTCATTTGGTCAGTGTGTCATTTCAGGCCACTATTTCTTTGTAAAGTTTTCTGTCTGGAAGATTTGTCCATTGATGTCATTGGGGTGTTAAAGTCCCTTACTATGATTGTGTTACTGTTTTTCTTTGCCTTTATGTCAGTCAATATTTGTTTTATATATTTATGTTCTCTTATGTCTAGTGCATAAGTGTTTACTAGGGTGATGCTCTCTTGTTGGGTTGTTCCCTTTATTAGTATGTAATGCCCTTCTTTGTCTCTTAGTATGGTCTTCGTTTTATAGACTATAGCCTTCATTTTATCATCTATTTTATCTGATATAACTATTGCTATTCTAGATTTTTTTCTCACTTCTATTTGCATGAAATATCTTTTTTCATTCCTTTACTTTCTATGAATGTCTTTCAATTTGAGGTGGGTCTCTTGTAGAGGGCATATGCGTGGGCCTTGTTTTCTTATCCACTCAGCTACGGTATGTCTTTTGATTGGAGCACTTAATCCATTTACATGTAAAGTGATTATTGATAGGTACATAGCTATTGTCATTTTATTATTCATATTTTTGATCTTCGTTTGTTTGTTTTCTTCTTTCTTCTGTTTAAAGGAAATTTTTAAATGTTTCTTGTAATACTGGCTTGTTGGTAATAAATTCCTTTGGCTTTTTCTTGTCTGGTAGCTCTTTATCTTTCCTTCAGTTTTAAATGATATCCTTGCTGGGTAGATTAATCTTTTGTGAAGGCCCTTGTTTTTCATAACTTTGAATATTTTATACCACTTCCTTCTGGCACGCAAAGTTTCTGTTGAGAAATCAACTGATAGTCTTATGGGAGCTACTTTGTAAGTAACTGGTTATCTTTCTCTTTCTGGTTTTAGGATTCTGCCTTTGTCTTTCACCTGTGGCATTTTAATTATAATGTGTCTTGGTGTGGGCCTGTTTGTTTTCATCTTGTTTGGGGCTCTCTGCACTTCCTGGGCTTGTATATCTATTTCCTTCTCCAGGTTAGGGAAGTTTTCAGTCATTCCTTAAGATAGGTTCTCAATTCCTTACTCCCTCTCTCCCCTTCTGGTACTTTTATGATGCAAATGTTGTTACACTTGATGTTATCCCACAGGTCCCTTAAACTGTCTTCATTGTTTTTATTCTTTGTCCTTTTTGTTGTTCCAATGGGTGTTTTCTGCTACCCTGTCTTCTAAATCACTTATTCGATCTTCTGCTTCATCTAATCTGGTGTTGATGCCTTCTAGCGTATTCTTTATTTCATCTTCTGCATTCTTTATTTCGGACTGATTCTTTTTTATGGTTTCTATGTCGTTCTTTATGCTTGCATCTCTTCGTTGAAATTCTCACTATGTTCATTAAGCATTCTTATAATCAGTGTTCTAAACTCTCTCTCTGGTAGGTTGGTTGCCTCCATTTCATTTAGTTCTATCTCTAGAGGTTTCTCCTGTTCATTTATTTGGGACATATTTCTTTCTTTCCTCATTCTGGCTGCCACTCTGTCTTTGTTTCTACATATTAGGTAGATCGCCTATGTCTCTCAGTCTTTGCTGGATGGACTTATGTAGTATGTGTCCTGTGTAGTCCAATGGCATAGTCTCCCTGATCTCATGTGTGTGTGTTCCAGGAGTGTCCCTTGAGTGTGTTCTCCTGTTGTAGTTGAGCCTTGATTGCTGTTGGTGCCGTCAGTGTGTGAGAATGACTCCCAGACTGACTGACTGAGGATTGGCTATACCCCCAGTGTATGAGCTGCTGTGTGGGCCCTGACCCCTCAGAGAATTCACACCCATGGGCTTTTGTGTCTGTTGAGAGCCCCTCTTTTTGTGTGTCACTTGTGGGGCTAACTAGGTAGCTGTCCTCTGGGTTTGTTGTTTCTGGTGTCTCTTGGGAGGGGTTTCCATGCAGCCCATGGCTACCTGGTAGAAACCACAAAGATATATTAGTTGGCTGCTACCTGTGTTGGACCTGGAAGCACATGGTGTGGCCTTGCTATGAACCAAGGCCGGGCGCCACCAGTAGTGGGCCTGAGACAGCTCAGCAAAAGGCCCAGGACTACCTAGAACTATTGCCACGTGCCAGCTGCCCATAAGTCCCAGCCATTGAAAGAGCCTCCTTAGGTGCACAGGCTGGGTTCATTGACCTGGTGTTGAGAGTGTCCTCAGTGATGCAGCACTAGCTGGGCGGGGTACAGTACCAGGGATACACGAGACATGGCTGGTGGTTTTTACAAAGTTAATGCAGATTCAGTTCTTATGCCAGTGTCTGGCTTATGACCAGTTCACGAAATACTCTTTGTATACTGTAGCCAGCCAGTGCTTATCTCAGGCTTGCAAATCTCAAGAGTTTCCCTAGAGTCACGGTGGCGCAGATTTGAGTCACTGTTCACCACTAAAATCTGTCCCAGCCATCACAAGCCATCTGCTGCTGTAAAACTCCTCCTTGGCTTGTGAGGTGGGGCCAGCCACCCAAGTGCCGAGTGCTTCTGGCAATGCAGCTCTAGGTGGGCAGGGTGGGGTTCCAGGGAGCTAAAGGGTGTGGTTGGTGGTTTGTACAAAGTCAATGCAGTCTTAGCTCCTGCACTGGTACTGGGCCCACGACCACCTCACAAAAATGCACCAAGAACTCCATAGCCAGCCACTGCCTGTCTCAGTTGCGCAGGTTGGCCCAAAAGATGCTGTGGCAGAGGTTTTGCGTTATGCCCACCAACAAATGTTTCCTGGGCTGCTGCAGGCCATCTGCTCACTGCCGAAAGGCTTTGCAGCCTGTGGGGCAGGGACAGCAGCCCAGCAATCAAGATTGTCTTGGGCAATGTAGCGCCAGCTGTGTGAGGGGTTGGGAACCCAGGGTGTCACCAAGGCAGTGCGCAGGCCTGGATTCCACAAGACCAATTCAGTCTCAGACTTGGCCCTTTGTGGGAGTGCTTAACACTGAAAAGATGGCTTATTCCTGTAGGCCAGACATGTGTCAGTCTCCATACAGCGACAGTAATGGCTGCCACCCTCCAGTTCCCGCACCAAAGACACTCAGTTCAGTTCTTCCCTGCATGTTTTTGGGCCTCCCTCCCAAGCTGCCTCCCCCGCCTTCACCAGAGATCAGGTGAGTGTCTGTAAGTGAGTGACTCTGTGTGCCAGCTCTACAAGAAGGTGCCCGGCTTTCCAGTTGCTTGCACCCCACCAAGAAGGGAAGATAGAGTGCTCACTGATTTTCACTGCCAGATGCTGTGGGAACTGCTCTTCTCAGCACAGGAAACTAGGGCTGGGGAGCTTGGCATGGGGCTGGGACCCCTCCCTCTTCAGGGGGGACCTGTGCCATCAGAGTGATCCTTCCAGCATTCAACTAACATCTGTGGGCTTGGGGTCAGCCTGCTTTGTGTCTCTGCCACTCCTACCAGTCTCGATGTGGCCTCTTCTTTATGTCCTTAATTACAGGGATTCTGTTCTGCTAGTCTTCAGGTGACTCCTGAGATTGATTTTTTGTAATTTATTTGTAATTTTGGTGTGATCCTGGGATGCAGCATGCATAGCCTTTACCTAATCTGCCACCGTCGACCTCTCTGCCCTTTCTCTTCCTATTTGAGACTCTTTCCTTCTCCCCTCAGAGCTTCAGTTTGAGAGCTGGATATGTCGTGTTCTCCATGATTTCCTGTAGCAGGATCTAGGGGTGGATGGTAAGGAGATGGGGTGCTGGGCTGCGGTCAGTTGAGGCTGTGGACCTATCTATGTTTGCCTCTGCCCTGCCAGTTTCCTTAAGAGGTTTATTACAGGTTCTCTTCTTCTGGGAGGAGCATGGCTTAACCCTGAGGGAGACTCCCCTGGCTTTAATTCAGATCAGAACGCTTGCTCCTGAGGTTCAACTGCTGCCTCCTCTGCTCTGACATTCACTTCCCCCAGCAGCTCCCTGGGTAGACAGGAGCTCTAGGCAATGCCCTGGCTGTAAGAGTGCCCTGTGCACTCCTGGCGTCTCCTCCCAGGCCTTCCAGCTCCTCTGAGGACCTCGTCTTCCTTTCGTCCTCTGCTTTGCTAATGCCATGCTTATTTATTAGAGAAAATCAACCTTTGGTGGAAACCCCTCCAGATTGCTGAGCAGATGCTGCACCCACAGTGTGTTCTCCTGGCTCTGGTTCTAGGTATACCGGAGTTCCAGAGGGGTCCCCACTTCAGCACTCAGCACTCCTCCATCTTCTATTGTGCCCTAACCCCTACTGTGTGATTTTTCACTTAGTTTCTTACAGAGAAGGAACCACCCATCTAAGCTGTGCCTCCATGCCATTCCAGCTCATGTCTCCTCTCTTTTCACCATTACAGACATTTATGTTGAAGCTGTCTCAAATTCACAATAAGTTAAACCAAGTTTTGTTTGCTTAATAGTTATTAGATGTGATACAAGCCACTCATGGTAAGCAGGGCTGGGATGGCTGGTGGGGCTCACTGCTCGCTCTGCCTGTTTCAGTTTCTCACGTTCCCCCATAGTTGTCCAGACAGTCCACCAGTCCACTTTATCTGAAGAGCCAGGGGACAGGAAACCAGTCTGAGTCCCAAAAGCACAAATGCAGATCAGGCTGTATCCACCCCTTTTCTCAGGGACAGTGACTCCAAAGCCCACTCAGTGTGCACGTCAGTGTGGTGAGGGGATTTATGTTCACAGTGGGACCTGCTTAGAGGAAGAAAAGGAGAAGAGAAAGCACTGTTTGTCCTCGGCTCTCACCCAAGGAGAGAACCATGTAAGACAAAGACAACCCTAGAGAAAAATGGTCATAGGCAGGACTCTGTATTTCTCAGAAGACAAAATCCCCAGTGGTCAATGAGCACAGGAACATATGCCAATTTACATGACCAGGAGACACTATTAGAACAGGTGTGATGCTGAAAAGAGTGGTGTCTGTGTGTGTGTGTGTGGGGGGCACAGATGCTCATACCCACTGGCAGACATGCACCTCAGCTGTGCCGCTGCAGGCCAGTCAGGTGAGCCCTAATGAAGCTGAATAAGCAGAAAACCTATAACCCAGAAATACTCCTGCAAGGTATTCTCCTGAGGGAGACTCTTTTGTGTGAAGATGTGAACACAGCAGTTAGCTGGAGCATTGTTTACAGTAGTGAAAAACCAAAATGATCACCAGGAAGGAACTGGTTAGATAAATCAAGCTATATTCACACCCACATACTCTAACAACAATTAAAATAAGTGAACTAGATTATGTATGAATCAAATGCAAGAAAGCTTAAAAGTGCAATACGAGTAGAATGAGTGAAGAAAACATGTTTCAGAATTATAAATTCAGTATGACTTCATGTGAATAGTAAAAACAAAGCACTGCTGCCCTCTTTTTGGATGTGAATCAATAGGGTAAATTATGATACTCAGGATGGGAAGAAACATCTCCACAGCAGATTAGGTTTGCCTGTCAGGCCAAGGAGGGGGACGGGACTAGGCGGCATCCAGAGCCGACTCAGTCGTAGCTATATTACTTTATTTCTTTAGAAAGCTCCTAGACACTTACAGAAATATTAATGTCTGTAAATTCTGGGTGGTAGGTACATAGGCAATAATATTTCTTTGTAATGTTTTATATTTAAAATATTTCATTTGACTTCCCTCTGTTTCATTTCCCTGAGAAGGCCCTGGTGGGGTAGGTGACAGTGCACGGAAGCCTGGGCATCAGAACTGGCTTAGTGGCTGGGTAACCACGTGAGGCTTAGGGGACTGTGAGCCTATGACTCAGGGCTGGGGTAATTCCTTTCTGATTTCCTAACCTGGCTCAGGAGGAATGACAGTTGTCCAGGTCATCTTATTTGGAAGGAGCAGAGTGGTGGGGTGTCCTTGCTCCCTGACTATCTCCTGGGGCAGAGAAGGTGGCATCTCTCCAGCCTGCCCGTGCCACCACAGGATCTGGTTCAAGGGCCATCCACACATGCCTGTTGAATGGACAGGCCATGAGGCGCTGAGTGTGGGGCAGTGTCCTGCAGAGGGTCAGCTGCCTCCTCTTGGGCCCCAGCCTCACCCTACGATACCCAGCCAGAGTGGGCTTGACCAGGGAAGGAGTGGGCACCAATTCTGTGTAGAGGTCCGGAGGAAGGTGTTGGCTTCTGCCTCTGCCCAGACTGCTGAGCCACGCCTTGAAAGGGTGCAGTCCCAGGACCACATGTCCTCATCTCTCTCCCTGCCTCAGGGACACAGGAGCAAAAGTTCAGGATGGTCCCAGGGCCTGCCTGGGCAGATGACGTTCTGATCATTAAGTGTGCGAACTTTGTGGCAACAATGTTGCTAACCTTTTTTGATATCAGAGGGATTTTTCATTGTAAATTTGTACCAGCTGGACAAACAGTTAACCAAGTTTACTATTTGGAAGTGCTGAAAAGGCTGCGTGAAAAAGTTAGACAATCTGAACTTTTTACCAACAATTCATGGCTCTTGCATCACGGCAAGGCACCAGCTCACATGGCACTGTCTGTGAGGGAGTTTTTAGCCGGTAAACAAATAACTGTATTGGAACACCCTCCCTACTCACTTGATCTGGCCCCCAGTGTCTTCTTTCTTTACCCGAAGATAAAGGAAATATTGAAAGGAGGACATTTGCATGACATTCAGGACATCAAGGGTAATATGATGACAGCCCTGATGGCCATTCCAGAAAGAGTTCCAAAATTGCTTTGAAGGGTGGACTAGGCGCTGGCGTCGGTGCATAGCTTCCCAAGGGGGGTACTTCGAAGGTGACCATAGTGATGTTCAGCAATGAGGTGTGTAGCATTTTTTCTAGCATGAGTTCGCACACTTCCTTGTCAGACCTCGTACATTGTGAAGGAGGGCTAAGCAGGTACAGCCACCATAGCACAACACTGGGATTCAGATGCAGAATGTTCATATCTGCAAGGTACCTGGTTCTCTTCTGCCAAGTAGCTCATTTCATCACCTAGCCAAAGATAAAGAATGGGTGCCTTTGCTTGAAGTTTGAAAGTAAAGATATTGGTGCCTTCACCCTAGAGCCCTTGAAGAAGGGTGTGGGCAGGTATTTGGACAGGCTGGCTCTGGGCACCTGGGAAGATGGGAGGAAAACCTACTATTTTGGGTTCTGTATTAATGGGTTCTAATTTTTTAAATAAATAGTCCTGAGTCTTACTGACTCCTTAGTTCATGAAGGAGAATTCTATTCTGGGTCGACGCTGTGTCAGGTCTTGTGCTGGGTGCTGGGAGGGCTGGAAGGAATCACCAGGGTCCCAGCCCTCCCAAAGCTCCCTCCCTTTGTGTGTGATTCAGGAGAAAGCAGGGATGTCTCAGCTGGGAGCTGGAAGACTAGTTCAAAGAGCTGGACAACGATTGGAGGGAAGGGATCCAGGCAGATTCAGCAGCAGCCTGTGTGTACAGGCAGGAAGCTTGAGATAATATGGTGCACATAGGGAGCTGCAAGCTTTCGGAGTGTGTGTACATGTTCTTGTGTGCAAACATGCATATGGGCATTGCATGTATCTGTGTGCACACGTGCTTGTGTGCATGAGTGTGCGTGTGTTCAGGAGGGGTGTGCAAGAAGCAGATGGGAGGGAGGTGAGCAGGGAGCGGAGCTTGGAGGACTTTCCTGTCCCAGGCAAGGAGGCTGGCTTGTCTCCTGTGGCAGAGCAGTCCATCAGGACACAGCAAGGCCAGGCAGGCAAGGTTGGGCCCACTGGGGTGGAGGGGAAGGGCAGTGTAAAGAAGGGCCTGGACCTTGAAAGAGTCAGGACTGTGCATGGTTCTTTCAGGTGGGAGGCAGCTCAGGCTGCCCCCAGTCAGGGCCGCACAGACTGACTCACTGCCAGGACCCCCAGACCTGGGCAGCACAGGCATTTATTCCCCCTGACCCTGGAGGTGGGACAGAGACGAGGGGAGAGATTGGGCTGATTTAGAGTGTGACCCATGAGGACCTGCTGCGCCCCCCTCCTTCCAGTGCACGCTTGGATTCAACTAACCATAGATCGGAAACAGTATTTTCAACTTGTGGTTGGGAGTGTGTGGATGTGGAGGGCTCACTGCATTGTTTTACAGCATTTTATATAAGGGACCTGAACATCTCTGGATTTTGGTATCTGCAGGGGTTCTGGAACCAAGCCCCTGCAGACAGCAAGGGACAACTGCATTTAAGATTTGAGGGAGTCAAAAGTTACATGTGGATTTTTGGCTGTGCAGGTGTCAGTGCACTTAATTCCCACTTTGTTCCAGAGTCAACTGTATACAGGTATCAAAGAGTGACTGAGAATATAGTTTTCTCTGCTTCTAAATAGGTGTATAATTGATGTCATACTAAATGTTTCATTTGTAACTCTTTTGTGATTAAAAATTATATTTTTGAGAAATAGCAATGTTGATACATAGAGATATAGTTTTTCTTTTAAGTACTGAATAGAGTTCCATATTTTATTTATCCATTGTGTCAGTGGTAGAGATGAGAGACTGTGTGTATGTGTATTTACATTATATTTTATTCAATAAATATTTTATAATGAAAATTCCATTGTATCATTGACAATTCTTAAAATATCATTTTTGAATATTGAATATTATTCCATTTTATGAATGTGGCAATTTTATTTAGCCATGAATTGTATGGTCTAGCATTATTCAGGAGACTCAACGAACCATCCAATTCTGTGGACCCATATGAATAAATGTGAATTTGAGGGAATCTGTGGCATCTTTAGGGTTCAGGTTGACATTTGATAGATTTCCAGCTTTGCTTCTTTCAAGCTGGGTGAACTTAGCAAGTTACTTACCTTCTGAGAGCCTCCAAATTCCCACCTGTGCAAAGGGGACCATAATCATACACTCAGCTCTTAGGGCTGCAGGGCAGGTTACATGTCGGTAACGTGCTTAGTGCGCTGCCAGACAATCATCCACCAACACCGCTCTGCTACAACTCGCGTTATTGCTGAGAATCAGGCTTGCTCTCTTGGACTAATTTTCTCCTGGGAGATTTGCAGTTATGGGCACTGTGTTTTGGGGATACACATGTAGTGTAGGCCAAAACTTTTCAACAACAAGGCTCACAAGTGTCTCCTGGGCTCTCATGGAAATGCAGATTCCGACCAGCAGGGCTGTGGTGCCTGAGACCCTGCATTTCTTAGCAGTTCTGAGTGGGTGTTGATGCTGCTGGTCTGATTAGTACAAGGGTTTGCATCACTTTGGCCTCTTCCTATTGGCTCACTTTCCTCAGGGCTCTCGTCTTCTCTCACATCTGTGGTGGCCGCATGTGGGCAAGGCTGTGGTTAACTGAGGCCACAAGAAGACACTTTCCCTCCATTCTGCTTTTCCCAGAGGGAGGTCTGGGACTCTCCTGTTGCCTTCAGTTTGCTGAGGAGTGCAGGTGCTTTCATTGTCATTGTGGTGACAAAGAAGTCCCAAAGAGGAGCTTTTTGTTTTCCTCTGCAATACTCCTAAATGGAGTATACTGAAGTACTCAATACTCCTATTAATTTTTGCAATCAGGGATAAATAGAAAAGAAAACTGATATTAAGGTGTGTTATCCTGTCCTGAGTTATTAATGTGGATCCTGGGAAAGAAGACACTTATCAAGAAGGGCTCCTGGTGGCTAACGGGGCTCATTTTTAAGAGCAGAGCCTAGCAGCCATTTCTACACAGGGGCCTCTCATGCAAACTGCACTAAACTGCCTGCCTCCTGCACTGAACTGCCTGGCTGCACTGTTTACCTGCCATCTGAGCTAGACCTCTTAAAAGAGTTCCTGGAATGGATTTCAACCAATAGGACTGAAGCTTTCATTGGAGCTGTGCAGCTATATCCCCGTCAGTATCTTCACCAACCAATCAGAGAGGCTCCATTCTGACTAATCACCAGGACCGTTCTTTTTAGAGCAATCAAACTACAAGGATTGGAGTCTTCATTTGCATAAGGACAAACCAATCAGGGACCAGGGCAAAGACTAATTCTAGATAAGTCACTTCCCCTGTGGCTTGGAGTACTTGCTTTCTCTTTCCGTCAAAGACTGAAGACTTGTTTCCCGGTTGTGGCTGAAGCACCGAAGGTGAAACACTGAAGTTGAAACACCAAAGACGTTTTGCTGGACCAGAGTGGAGAACAGCAGGCAGGCCAGGGTAGGGCAGAGCAGAGCAGAGGTGAGCTGTCTGGCCTTCCGAGCCACCCTTGGGCCGCCTCACAGCCGTGCTGTTTCCTAATTGAGCTGTAAAACGATTGAGCTGCTCCACAGCTGTGCAATTCTCACAGCTGTGCTGTACCACAGTTGTGCTGTTTGCACCGAATAGTTTCCCTCCTCACCACACCCTAAAGTGAGGATTCCTATTGGCGTTCATTTGGCACCAATGACCATCAGTTGACAGTAATGATTAATTTTACTTAAACTGGATTCACTCAGTAAATTTTTTGATATTATTTAATAACCTGAAGGTTTTTTGATCACTAAACACAGAAGAACAAATCTAACTTGTGGATATTAAAAGACGAAGATTGTGCTGAGATGTTACAATATCCACGTTAAAAAAGGAAGAGACTCAGGGAGAGAATAAAATCCTTGCTTTCCATGTACACTGGAGGGGGGAGTGGGAGAAGGGAGTTTGTTTCCTCACTTCCTCTCCCCTTGTCCTCCCAGCCCATAGAAACCCCAAAGCAAAGCAGCCCTCCCCCAAATTGCTGCCTGGTTTTCAATTGTCCTGAGGCAGTGAAATGAAAAGTGATTCTCCCCTGTCCCCACTCCATCCCCTTGTGTCCCTGCTCATCTGGAGATCAAGGTGGCTGAAGACCTTGGTCAGAGCCCTGGTCCTCCCCTAGTGTCCTTCCTCTGACCTATCCCCTTCCAGAACATGTTCCTGAACTCCTCACTGCTGTCCCACACCGCACACCCTAGAGTGGGGGCAGCCTCCAGGTCATCCCTGCTCCACCTTGTGTAAGGTTCCCTCCTTAGAGGCCCTACCCTCTGCCTGTCCTCCTCCTAATTCACTAGCCCTAGATCACCTCAACCATCTCCAGATATGCCCACAGCACACTCCAAGACCTTGGTTCCCCCAAAGCTGGCGTGGTACCCCAGACTCCTCAGCCCTGGGAGTCGCGCTTCCTCAGTGCCCAAACTTGCCTCCCTCTGTATCCTGATGCCTTCCAGAGCCCATCCTCATGGGTCTGCATCTCCTGGTGATCTAGCCTGCCAGTTCCTCCTGTCCTGCCTTCCTGAGTTGACCCATGGTGGATCACCCCATCTCCTCCATCACAAGCACTTTCTCTCATTGCTATGGTCACCCCATGAGATTCCTCCTCCAGAGCAGTGCTGGGGGCCTGCTCATATCCTCAG
The DNA here is from genome assembly GCF_036562045.2 of Rhinolophus sinicus. Lineage (NCBI taxonomy): Eukaryota > Metazoa > Chordata > Mammalia > Chiroptera > Rhinolophidae > Rhinolophus > Rhinolophus sinicus. Next base: position 110,689,309 of record NC_133751.1, read on the forward strand.
TGGGGCTACAGGGCCTCTCAAGAAATCACACCACCTCTGTACAATGTGGATCCCGACAGTTTAGTGACCTGTTCAGCGAGGCTCTCCCACTTCCTGGTGTTCTTGCCTGCCCGTATCCATCACATCCCTTCTCCTCATGATCCTAGTCATCTTCCATCCATGGTGATACTGAGTGCTTTGTCACTGTGTTAATTGGGAACATCAGGGCCTCTCCCTCATCTTCCAACCCCCTTCCCTCCCACTTCCTCATGATGACACTCATCCTGCATCCTTCTGAGAGGACATGACTTCCCAGCTCCACTCAAGGCTACATTTTCTTGTATCTTGGTCTCAGACCCCTGATGCTTGTGAGAATATATTTATAACCACCCCCTCCACCCAATTTTCACCTCCACTGTGAGTTCTAGAAGATCAGGACTGATTTCTTATTCAAGGCTTATTCTTATTCAAGAATTTCTTATTCCTGTCCTCATGCCCAGGTGGCCTTCAATAAACATTTGTTTGGTGAATGTATCCAATTGACTCTCAAATCTGACCTCTTCTTCTTGTTGGCTCCTATCCTAGTTGGCATCCCTGGGATGCTTCACAAGCAATAAAGACCCAAGTTATCCAAAACTGAACCATCATCTGCTTTCTTAAGTTGGTATGAGTCCAGTGACCCCATTGTCTACTCTTCAGTCTAGAAATCTGAAGTTATTATCAACTCTCTTGACTGAATGAGTGTTCCCTGACACAGTCCTACTCCATGTCCTACCAATCCACTGCTACTCTGTTTCCCTCTACTACGACCCAGTGATAAGATCCAGGCAGGACTACACACCTGGTTTGTGGGGTCAAGCCAAGGCATTAATGGTTCTGTTTCAGCCACAGGACCTCAGGGAAAGCCAGGGCTGACCCAAACTGGTCCCCACATCTCAGTTTGTGTTGACAAATAGGTAAAGATGCTGGGTGAATTCCACCTTCATCACAATATCCAGGTCACCTCAATGCCAGCAATAATTGGCAAGTAAAATTCCAAGCTTGTTCTATAATTTATACTGGAAGAATTCCAGACACCTTTGCAAAGTGAGAAACAATAATTCCATCAATTAATAACAAACAAGGATCACAAAAATATTACACAAAAGCTGTCTACAAAAAGAACTACCATATGCAAGGAATTATCAACAGTGGTATCCATAAATAACATAGTCTTTGAGACAGAGAAACCTCCCCCACTCATGCATAATACTTAATAGTAAAGAATGTCCATTACTCTAAGGCAAACAAATCAACTCACTCTCCCAAAACTTAAATCCAATATGAGAAATGGATGGGGAGGAAATCCCAGATTCCATTCTGGATCATTATTATAAGGAACTTTATAAAGAAGAAAAATAACATATTTCTAATCAAATTGGTAAGCTCAATTCCCAAATTTAATGAACATCAAATAAAGCCACTGATAGCACCATTAATCAAGTCCAAGAAAATAGATGGGGTTTAGGAAACTGGTTTCCTCTGGGTTTCAGAGCATCCATGCAAGACTCCAAGGGAAAAGGCTGTAAATAAGTGATTGAGGTTGATGGCATCAGGAAGCAGAGGCATTTGCTTTGTTTTTTTAAGCATTGTGTTATTGGTGCTCCTTGGTCCAAGTCTCCCACCAGAGCCTGGTTTGTGTCTGAGCCTAGGAGATAGTGAATTGAGGAATCCTGCTCCAGCCCTAGAAACTGTTCCCATGTTCCCCAGGGAGCACACTGCACCCAGAATCTAACGGGTGGGCTCAGTGCAGGGAGCTGTCCTTATACAGATTGTCTTCCCCAAGGTCTAAGCAAGGAGTGAAGGGGTTGGGGACTTTCAAAATTCTGCTAGGTTAGCTGAAAGCTCCTTTGATTTGGCAGGGCCAGGAGAACACTTCCTGAGGTCACACACCCCAGAAGCAAACTCCGACTCATGGCTTGGTGCCAATTCCGACTGCAGGGAACACAGGGTGGCTGCCAAGGTGGGGGCAGCAATCAGAAGCTGGGTCATGTGAGAATCGCTATCGAGTGCCTTTGGACAGCACTGCAGGCCACTTGGTTCTTTCTTTGGATAGTTCTCCACTTTTACACCACATCTTCCTTGGCATGGGGGTGAGGACACCTTTTACTTTGGAACTAGGCCACCTTGCTCTGCTGTCTACTCCCTCTCCCTTGGCTTCTGCTTTATCCTTATTATTAGCCCCATAAAGCAACACTCAGCCCAAAGAACATAAATGCAGTTTGATCTGACTCAGACTTGTTCTTCAAGAGTCAGTTTACTGCCACCTCCTGCAAGCTACCTTCACGACCCACCTTGGCCAGGTTAGGCCTCTGGCAGTGTGCCATGTCAGCAACACACAGCTACCATTCTGTAATGCCTTCATTGCAATTGCTTATTGAATCGTTTGTCTCCCCTACCAAACCATAGGCTCTGTGAGATCAGTGACCTGCTTCCAGCTGCATAACTGTGAGTAGGGCCTCAGTCATGATTCCTCAGTTTCCCCTTCCTGTGCATTACTACATGAATTGTGTTCTCTGGGAAAGGGGCCAGCTGCTCACCCTTATGGCTATCACAGGGGCTGTGGCAGACAAGACCAGGCCTGCCTACTGAGAGCCATATTACTCACATGGGGCCCAGGGAGGCCTCTGGCCACGTGCATACAGAGGACTTTAGGACCAAGAGCTGGTTAATGGCACTGGGAAGTCAAGTCCCTGGTTCCCTTGAGAGGTGACTCAAATAAGGGAGGGAGAGGGGAGTTCGGTTACTGCCCTTGGCCAAGTGGAAGGAGGATGCTGAGGTGTTTGAGCTGCATTGGGTCAGTGGCTGATTGGAGTAGGCTGAACCCAAGCAGTGTTTCACATTCATCCCATGAGCACTCTTCACGGGTGCTCAAAATGGGGCTCTACCTCTGTTCTGTTCCATTAATTTCTTTGCCTGACTTTATGATAATACCATATTGCCTTGAAATTATTGTAGTTTTTAATGTCTTGAAATCATGGAGTGTTGTCCTCTGACTTTGTCCTTCTTTGCAAAGTTGCTTTGGATATTCCAGGTCCTTTGCATTTACATATGAATTTTGTCTATACAATCAGTTTGTCTATACGCAGAAAAAATTTCTGTTGGGATTTTGATTGGGATTACGTCAAATCTGTGAATCAATTTGGAGACAATGACAGCTTAACAATATTGATCTTTCTAATATGTGAACATGATAAATGTTTACCTTAATTTCTCTCAAAAGTGTTTCATAATTTTCAAATATTTTTTGTCAGATTTATCCCCAACTATTTCATATTTACTAATGCTATTATAAGTGGTATTTTTAAAATTTTCAATTTATGATTTTCTTTATTGCGATTGTTATTGACTTTGGACAACTTGGGGGTTAGGGGCACCAACATCTTGTGTGCAGTAGAAAATTCAAGTATAACTGTTGACTCCTAACAACTACTAATAGACTACTGTTGGTCGAAAGCCTTATCATAATGTAAACAGTAAATTAGCACGTGTCTTGTATGTTATACGTATTATATACTGTATTCTTACAATAAAGTAAGCAAGAGAAAAGAAAATGTTATTAAGAACATTATGAGAAAGAGAGAATACATTTGCAGTATTTATTGAGAAAAATCTGCATATAAATTGGTCTGCGAAGTTCAAATCCATGTTGTTCGAATGTCAAATATATATAGGAATACAGTTCGTTTTTTTTGTGTGTACTCTGTGACCTGCAAACTTGTTAAACTCATTCTAGTGATTAAGACAAATTTCTATTGGATTGTCTGTATATTAGATAGGTGCAAAAGTTATTGCGGTTTTTGCAATCATTTTTGTTTTAAACTGCAATTACTTTTCCACCAGCCTAATAGATGGTCCTGTCACCTGTAAATATATAGTTTTACTTTTTCCTTTCCAATTTGATGCCTTTTTTTTTCTTTTTCTTGCCTAATTGTACTAACAATGTTAATACAAGTGTTGAGAGAGGAGATCCTTATCTTCTTCCTGATTGAGAGGGAATGTATTGTCTTTCATCATTGAGTATGTTGTCTTTGTAGGGTGTGTGTATGTGTGTATGTGTGTGTGTATCCTTTAAGTTGAAGAAGCTCTCTTTTATTCATAATTTGCTTAGTATTTTTTGTTATTTTTAAATCAGGAATGGATTTAAAAGTTGGAGTTTTTCAAGTGCCTTTGCTACATCTATTGAGATTAACATACGGATTTTCTGTTTTAGTTAATGTAGATTTCATAGGTTGAGTTTTGAAGTGTATACCAATCTTGCATTCCTGGGATAAATCCCACTTGTAATGATGTATTATTCTTTTTATATTATTGGGTATGATGTTAAAATCTTTTTTTTAAAAGTAGAAACAGTGTTTAATTAGTGTATAATTATTTTACAAGTTTGCATTTATAATTCCTTAATATACAGTCAGTTAAGGATACCAATGGGATTATACATTAAAAAAAATCAAACAGTTGAAATGAAGGCTCATAGAATACTGTGCAAATTTGCATCAGCATCCAAATATCTCCTGTATTAAGGTGATCCTGAGTTGCAAAAAGTATCAGTTTTTTATACAATTTTTTATTTTCAATTACACTTGACGTATGATATTTTATTAATTTTAAGTGTGCAACATAGTGACTAGACATTTATACAACTTAGGAAGTGATCACCCCAATAAATCTAGTACCCATCTGGCACCATACATAGTTATTACAATATTATTGATGATATTCCTTATACTATACTTTCTATCCCCATGACTATGTTTTTGTTTTCTGTTTACAACCATATATATTTTTTTCACGTTTTCAGTACGTTTATTAACTGATTTTAATCTTATTTCTCATGGCATTGTACTGCTTTTTCTTCTTTTTTTAAATTAGTTTCAGGTGCATGAAATAATGTAATAGTTAGACATTTAACATTTATATCCCTCACACTGTGTCAACCCCCCTCCCCCCATCCACTATCCCTCTGACATCGCACACAGCCATTACCTTTCCACTGTCTACATCATCCCTGGGGTGGTCTCCCTAATGAGACAAGTGTCCATCAGATACCCTACAAAATCTTTACAACATTATTGATTTCATTCCCCAAATTAACTTTCGTAACCCCATGGCCATCTTGTGGTTACTGACTGTTTTCTAATCCCCTCACCTTCCCCCTTATCCCCACCCCCCTCCCATCTAGCAACCCTAAGATTTTCCTCTATGTCTCTGAAACTGTTTCTGATTAGTTCATTCATTTATTCTTTTCTTTAGATTCCACATATAAGTGAGATCATATGATATTTGTCTTTCTTTGACTGAGTTATTTCACTTAACATAATGTTCTCTAGGTCCATCCATATTGTTGCAAAGGGTAAGCTTTCTTTCCTCTTTATGGCTGCGTAATACTCCATTGTATAAATGTACCAGTTTCTTAATCCAGTCATCTACCGATGGGCATTTCAGTTGTTTCCTTGTCTTGGCTATTGTGTATAGTGCGGCAATAAACATAGAGATGCATACATTTTTTTGAATTAGAGTTTTTGTAATTTTTTTGAATTTTTAAAAAATGTTTTGGATTTCTCTGGATAGATATCTAGGAGTGGAATTGCTGGATCATAAGGTAGCTCCATTTTCAGATTTTTGAGATACCTCCATACTGTTTACCATAGTGGCTGCACCAATCTGCAATCCCACCAACAGTGCACAGGGGTTCCCTTTTCTCCATATCTGCGCCAGCACTTGCTGTTTGTTGATTTATTGATGATAGCCATTTTGACTGGGGTGAGGTGGTATCTCACATTGGTTTTTATTTGTATTTCTCTGATGGTTAGTGAGGTTGAGCATTTTTTCATATGTCTGTTTGCCATCTTTATGTCCTTTTTAGAAAAATGTCTCTTCATGTCCTCTACCCATTTTTTAATTGGGTTGTTTGTTTCTTGGGGGTTGAGTGAGTTTTTCATAAATTTGGGATATTAACCCCTTATCGGATATATCATTGGCAAATATCTTTTCCCATTCAGTAAGATCCCTTTTTGTTTTATTGATGGTTTCCTTTGCTGTGAAAACCTTTTTAGTTTGATGTAATCCCACATGTTTATTTTTTCTCTTACTTACCTTGCCCGAGGGAATATATCAGTAAAAATTTTACTCTTTTAATCTTATTTCTCTTATGTCTTCAAACTTTCTTCCTATATTTTCTTCTAGGAATTTTATGGTTTCAGATCTTACATTTAAGTCTTTAATCCATTTTGAATTTATTTTTGTATATGGTATAAGGAGGTGGTCCAGCTTCATTTTTTTTGCATGTGTCTGTCCAGGTTTCCCAGCACCATTTATTGAATAGACTATCTTTATCCAACCGTAAATTCTTGCTTCCATTGTCGTAGATAAATGACCATATAGCCATGGATTTATTTCTGGGCTCTCTATTGCGTTCCATTGATCTATGTGTCTGTTTTTATGCCAGTACCGTGCTGTTTTGATTACTGTAGGGTTGTAGTGTAATTTGATGTCAGGTATCGTTATACCTCCCACTTTGTTCTCATTTCTCAAGATTGCCGTGGCTATCCGGGGTCTTTTATGGTTCCATATAAATTTTAGGATTATATGTTCCATATCTGTGAAAAACGTCCTTGGTAGTTTGATAGGAAATGTGTTGAATATGTATATTGCCGTAGGCAGTATGGATATTTTAACCATACTAATTCTTCCTATCAATGAGCATGGTATATGTTTCCATCTATTTGTATCTTCTTTAATTTCTTTATTCAGTGTCTTATAATTTTCTGAGTACAGATCTTTCACTTTGGTTAAATTTATTCCCAGCTATATTATAGTCTTTGAAGCAATTGGAAATGGGATTGTTTACTTAATTTCTCCTTCTGATATTTTATTATTGGTATACACAAATGCAACCGATTTCTGAGTATTAATTTTGTATCCTGCTAATTTACTAAATTCACTTATCAGCTCTAATAGTTTTTTGGTGGAGTCGTTAGGGTTCTCTACATATAGTATCATATCATCTGCATATTAATGACAATTTTACTTCCTCCTTACCGATTTGGATGCCTCTTATTCCTTTTTCTTGTCTGAGTGCTGTGGCTAGAACTTCCAGCACAGGTTTTATAGAAGTGGAGAAAGTGGATAACCTTGCCTTGTTCCTGATCTTAAGGAGAATGGTTTTAGCTTTTCCCCATTGAGTATGACGTTAGCTGTGGGTTTATCATATATGGCCGTTGTTATGTTGAGATATGATCCCTCTATTCCCACTTTCTTAAGGGTTTTTATCATAAATGGCTGCTGGATTTTGTCAAATGCTTTTTCTGCATCTATTGATATGATCATATGATTTTTATTTTTCATTTTGTTAATGTGGTGTATCACATTAATTGATTTGCAGATGTTGAACCACGCTTGCATACCAGGAATGAATCCCATTTGATCATGGTGTATGATATTTTTAATGTATTGCTGAATTCTGTTCGCTAATATTTTGTTGAGGATTTTTGCATCTATGTTCATTAGGGATATCGGCCAGTAGTTTTCTTTTTTTGTAGTGTCTTTGTCTGATTTTTGGATCAGGGTTATAGTGGCCTCATGAAAAGTGTTTGGGAGCCTTCCCTCCTTCTGGATTTTTATGAAGAGCTTAAGTAGAACAGGTGATATTTCTTTTTTGAATGTTTTGTAACATTCACCTGTGAAGCCATGTGGTCCAGGGATTTTGTTTGTTGGGAGATTGTTGATGACTGATGCAATTTCCTTGGTGGTAATCAGTCTATTCAGGTTTTCTGTTTCTTCTTGAATTAGCCTTGGAAGTTTGTTTGCTTCTAGAAACTTGTCCATCTCTTTCAGATTGTCAAATTTTTTGGCATATAGTTGCTCATAGTAATTTCTTAAATTTTTTTGTATTTCTGAGGTGTCTGTTGTCACTTCTCCTCTTTCATTACTGATTTTATTAATTGGGGTCCTCTCTCTTCTTTTTGATGAGTCTGGCTAAAGGTTTGTCAATTTTGCTTATCTTCTCTAACAACCAACTCTTGTATTCATTGGTCTTTTGTATTGCTTTTCTGGTTTCTATTTCATTTATTTCTGGTCTGATCTTTGTTATCTCCTTCCTTGTACTCCCTTTTGGCTTATTTTGCTGTTCTTTTTCCAGATGCCTTAAGTGTGAAGATAAACTGTTGATTAGTGATTTTTCTAGTTTCTATAGGTAGGCCTGCAATGCTATAAATTTCCCACTTAAGACTGCTTTCACTGCATCCCATAGATTTTGGGTCGTCGTGTTTTCATTTTCGTTTTTCTCAATATATCTTTTGATTTATTCCTTGATCTCATGGTTGACCCATTCATTATTTAGTAACATGTTATTCAGCCTCCATGAATTGGTGTGTCTTCCAGTTTTTTTCCTGTAGTTCACTTCTAATTTCATAGCACTGTGGTCAGAGAAGACAATTGGTATGATTTCAATTTTCTTAAATTTATCAAGACTTGTTTTGTGGCCTAACATGAAGTCTATCTTGGAAAATGTTCCATGTGCGCTTGAGAAGAATGTGTATTCTGCAGCTTTGGGGTGAAATGCTCTGAAAATATCGATTAAATCCAAGTGGTCCAATGTGTCATTTAAGGCCATTGTTTCCATATTGATTTTCTGTCTGGAAGACCTGTCCCTTGTTGTCAGAGGTGTGTTGAAGTCCCCTACTATGATAGTGTTACTGTTGATCTCTGTCTTTATGTCGGTCAATATATGTTCTATATATTTAGGTGCTCCTATGTTGGGTGCATAGATGTTTACTAGGGTTATGTCCTCTTGTCGGATCAATCCCTTTATTATTATGTAGTGCCCATCTTTGTCTTTTATTATATTCTTCATTTTAAAGTCTATTTTGTCAGATATAAGTATTGCAACTCCAGCTTTTTTCTCATTTCCATTTGCATGAAATATCTTACTCCAACCCTTCATTTGCAGCCTGTGTGTCTTTTGATCTGAGGTGAGTCTCTTGTGTACAGCATATACAAGGGTCTTGCTTTCTTATCCACTCAGCCACCCTGTGTCTTTTGATTGGAGCATTTAATCCATTTACATTTAAAATGATTATTGATAGGTACATAGTTATTGATATTTGTTAAATTTGTAGTTAGATTGTTTTCGTATTTCTTCTGATTACAGAAACCCTTTTAATATTTCCTGCAATATTGGCTTTGTGGTAATAAATTCGTTTAGCTTATTCTTTTCTGGGAAGCTCTTTATCTCTCCTTCAATTTTAAATGATAACCTTGCTGGATAAAGCAATCTAGGTTGTAGGCCTTTGTTTTCCATCACTTTGAGTATCTCCTGCCACTCCCTCCTGGCCTGCAATGTTTCTGTAGAAAAGTCATTTGATAGTCTTATAGGAGTTCCCTTGTATGTAACCTGCTGTCTTTCTCTTGCTGCTTTTAGGATTCTCTCTTTGTCTTTAACCTTTGCCATTTTAACTATAATGTGTCTTGGTGTGGACCTGTTTGGGTTTATACTGCTTGGAACTCTCTGCACTTCCTGGGCTTGTATGTCGGTTTCCTTCATCAGGTTAGGGAAGTTTTCGGACATTATTACTTCAAATATGTTCTCGATCCCTTGCTTCCTCTCTTCACCTTCTGGTTTTCCTATGATGCACATGTTGTTGCGCTTGATGTTATCCCAGAGGTCTCTTAAACCATCTTCATTGTTTTTAATTCTTTTTTATTTCTGTTGCTCTGTTTGGGTGATCTCTGCTAACTTGTCTTCTAAGGCGCTGATTCGATCCTCTGCGTCATCTAACCTGCTGGTAATTCCTTCATGTGAGTTCTTTATTTCAGTAATTGTGTTCTTTAGTTCTAACTGGTTGTTCGTTATGATTTCTCTGTCCTTCTTTATGTCATCACTCAGCTCCTTAAACATTCTTATCATCAGTGTTCTGAACTCTGTCTCTGATAGGTTGGTTACCTCTATTTCATTTGGTTCCAATTCTGGAGGTTTCTTCTGTTCTTTTATTTGGGACGTGTTTCTTTGTTTCCCCATTCTGGCTGACTCTCTGTTTTTTTCGATGTATTAGGTAGATCCCCTAGGGTTGTTAGTTTTTGTTGGGTTATCTTATGTAGTATGTGTCCTTTATATTTGACTTGCACCACTTCCTTCTTCTCCTGTGCGTGTGCACCAAAGGTGACTCTTGTGTTGTGTATATTGTCCTGTTAAAGTTGATCTTTAATTGCTTTTGGCTAGTTAGTAGGTGGGATTAACTCCTAGGCTGACTAGTTGTGAGATTTGGCTCTGCCCACAGCAGGATGTTCTGCGGCGTGAGTGTTGATTGCTCAAATGAGGCTTGGCCCCTATGGTCTCTTGTACCTGTAGAGAATTCCCTCTGAGTGTGCCACTTGTGGGTCAAACCTGGTAGTACTCTGGTTTGGTCTGGAATTGACCTCTGGCTGTGTTGAATCTTGTGCCTCTTGAACTGGGCCCTGGTGTAGGGCAATTTCAGAACAAAACAAATCACCAAGCAGAACAACAACAAGAACAAAGAAAAAACCAAATACATTCACATTTAAAAATAACATAACCCACACTCAACACAGGCACTAATATCAAAGATATAAAAACGAAACAAAACAAAAAAAGCAGCGCCGGTCTTGGCTTAAGCCCACCAAGTGATCTCCAGGTTGTCCTCTGCTGTACCAAAGAGTCCTCTGCGTATTGTGCAGGCAGAGAAGGTCACCTGGTGCCCAGAGTGACCCTGGGACTGCAGCTCTAGATGAGTGGGGCTGTGGGGTCTGGATGGTAGTTTCTACAAAGTCAGTGCAGTTTCTGCATTTGCCTGCACATATGTGCACTAAGAGTAACACAACAAGCCCTGTGCCCAGTTCTCTGGAGTCTTAGGGCCCTTCTTCCGTGAGTGTGTGTGTGTGTGTGTGTGTGTGTGTGTGTGTGGAGGGCGGGAAATTTCTGAGCTGCTGAAAGCCCAGAGCTGTGTCTGCTGCCTACTGCTGACCCCTGGGAGTGTCCCCGCAGATGTAATTGCCCCACCCTAGGCAGGCCAGAAAGGGTGGGGGCTGGGGATGGAGGAGTCTTCTCTCTCCCAGCCCAGCTGTGTCACACTCTTCCTGCAGGCCAGAAAAGGCAGTGGCTGGGGGTGGAGGAGTCTTCAGCAAGATTTCTTTTTGTTTTGTTGATAGTTTTCTTTGCTGTGAAAACGCTATTTAGTTTGATGTAGTCCCATTTGTTTATTCCTTGTTTTGTTTCCCTTGCCTGAAGAGATATATCAGTAAAAATATTACTACGGGTGATGTCTGAGAGTTTACTTTCTATATTTTCTTCTAGGAGTTTTATGGTTTTGGGTCTTACATTTAAGCCTCAATCCATTTTGAGTTTATTCTTGTATATGGTGTAAAAAGGTGGACCAGTTTAATCTTTTATCATTGTTTATCAATTCATTGTTTAGTAGAATGTTATTTAGGCTCTGTGTTTCTGTATTTTCAGGTTTTTGGTTGTTTTTTTTTTAAACTGATTTCTAGTTCATACCATTGTGATCAGAAAAGACTCTTGATATGATTTTAATCTTCTTAAATTTATTGAGACTTGTTTTGTGGACTAACATGTGATCTATCTTGGGAAATGTTCCATGTGCAGTTGAAAAGAATGTATATTCTGTTGCTTTGGGGTGACATGCTCTAAAAATATCAACTAAATCCATTTGGTCTAGTGTGTCATTTAAGGCTGCTGTTTTCATGCTGGTTTTCTGTTTGGAAGATCTGGCCATTGGTGGCAATGGGGTGTTAAAGTCCCCTATTATGATTGTGTTACTGTTGATCTCTGCTTTTATGTCAGTCAATATTTGTTTTATAAATTTAGGTGCTCCTATGTTGGGTACATAAATGTTTACTATGGTGATGTCCTCTTGTAGGATGGATCTCTTTATTATTATATAATGTTCTTCTATCTTATTATATACTCTTTGTTTTGAAGGCTATTTTGTCTGATGTAAGTAATGCTATTCCAGCTTTTTTCTCATTTCCATATGTGTGTAATATCTTTTTTCCCTCTCTTTAGTTACCTTCTATGTGTATCTTTAGATCTGAGGTTGGTCTCTTCTAGCTAGTATATGCATGGGTCTTGTTTTTTTCATCCATTCGGCTACTCTATGTCTTTTGATTGGAGCATTTAATCTATTTACTTTTAAGTGATTACTAATAGCTACATAGTTATTGCCATTTCATTATTCATATTTTTGGTCTTTGTTTTTTTGTGTGTTTCTTTTCTGCTTAAAGGAGTCCTTTTAACATTTCTTTTAATACTGGCTTGGTGGTAATGAATTCCTTTAGCATTTTCTTGTCTGGGAAGCTCTTTATCTGCTGTTCAATTCTAAATGATATCCTTGCTGGGTAGAGCAGTCTTGGTTGTAGGCCCTTGTTTTTCATTCCTTTGAATATTTCTGCCACTCCTATCTGGCCTGCAAAGTTTCTGTTGAGAAATCAGCTGATAGTCTTTTTGGAGCTCCCTTGTAAACAACTAGCTGACTTTCTCTTGCTGCTTCTAGGATTCTCTCTTTGTCTTTAACCTTTGCCATTTTAATTATGATGTGTCTTGGTATAGGCCTCTTTGGGTTCATCTTTTTTGGGACTCTCTGTACTTCCTGGGCTGTATGTCTATTTCCTTTACCAGCTTAGGACAATTTTCAGTCATTATTTCTTCAAATAAGTTCTTGCTCTCTTGATCTCTCTCTTCTCCTTTTGGTTCTATGATGCACATATTTTTACACTTTTGATGTTGTCCCACAGGTCCCTTAAACTATTTTTTGAAAAATTATTATTATTTTTTTGCTGTTCTGATTGGGTGTTTTCTTCTACTTTGTCTTCTAAATAGCTAATTTGATCCTCTGCTTCATCTAATCTGGTGTTGTTCCTTCTAGTGTATCCTTCATCTCATTTATTGTATTCTTTATTTCTTATTGGTTCCTTTTTATGTTTTTTCGGGTTCTTCTTTATGCTTACTATCTTTTTTTTAAATTTTATTTTATTAAATTTATTGGGGTGACAATTGTTAGTAAAATTGTTGAAGTTCTCACTAAGTTTCTTAAGCATTCTTATAACCAGTGTTTTGAACTGTCTCTGTTAGGTTGGTTGCCTTCATTTCATTTAGTTATTTTTCTGGAGTTTTCTCCTGATTTTTCCTTTGGGACATGTTTCCTTGTTTTCTTATTCTGGCTGTCCCTTTGTGTTTGTTTCTATGTAGTAGGTAGATCACCTATGTCTCTCAGTCTTTTGGGGTGGCCTTATGAAGTAAGTGTCTTGTGTGGTCCAATGGCATAATCACTTTGATCTCCTGTTTGGGTGTTCCTGGAGTGTTTCTTGAGTGTATTGTGTGTTTTCTCCTGTTGCAGTTGATCCTTGATTGCTTTTGGCATGTCAGTGGGTGGGATTGACTCCCAGGCTGACTGACTGTGAGGACTGGCTATGCCCACAGTGTATGAGCTGCTGTGTGGGGCTGACCCCTCAGAGACGATTTGCATTAGTGGGCTCTTGTGCTTGTTGTGACCCCCCCCCTTGGGTGTGTTACCTGTGGGCTAGCCATGTAGTGCTCTGATGTGGTCTGAACCTGGCTTCTGGCTGTGTTATTTCTGTTGTCACTTGGGAGGGGCTCCTGTACAGGGCAAGTTCAGCTTTGACTTTTACCGGCCATGGCTCACTAGGAGCCACAAAACTAGATGTGGTTGGCTGCTGCCTGCGCTGGATCTGGAGGTGTTTGGCGTCACCTCTCTGTGAACCGAGTCCGGCTGCCACCATTATCAGGCATAGGGCAGCTTAGCAAAAGGCCCAGGTCTCCTTAGGCCTGTTGCCACCTGTCAGCTGCTTGTAAGGCTCAGCCATTCTTAGATCCTCCTTAGGTGCACGGGCTGGGCTGGTTGACCCAGTGTTGAGAATGTTCTCAGTGATGCAGCACTAGCTGGGCAGGTGAGGGTCCTAGGGAGTCATGAGACATGGCTGGTGTTTTTTAAACAAATTTAATGGAGCATCAGTTGTTGTGCCAGTGCCTGGCCCATGACCACTTTGCAAAAATGCCCTGAGAACACCATGGCAAGCCCTATTCTCCTTAGGCTCACGTTTCCCAAGAGCTATCCCAGAGAGGCTGTGGTGCAGGCTGTGACTCAGTGCCCACCAGCAAATGTTCTCTGTGCTACCCTGGGCCCTCTGTGGGCTGTCTCCTGCTGTAATAGTCTTGCACAGCTGTGGTGTGGGGCCAGCCACTCAGTAGCGAAGAGTGCCCTAGAGATGCATTACTAATTGTGTGGGACGAGGGCATCACCAAGGTGGTGCATACACACGAATTTTACCAGACCAATGTGGTCTCAGATTTGGCCCTTTGGGGGAGGGTTCACCATAAATAAGATGGCTCTCTCCTGTAGGCTACACATGAAGTGGGCTTCCTACAGGGATAATGGTCACTGTCCCTTTAGCACTCATACTGACGACACACAACTCAGTTTTTCTCACTATATCCCTGGGCCTTCCAAGCTGCCACCCCTCCACCAGAGACCAGATGTTTACAGGTGAGTGAGTCTGTATGCAGGCTTTTTAAGAGGGCATTTGGGTTTCCAGCCATCTTCCATCTCACTGGGACAGGCAAACAGAGTTTTTGCTCAATTTCACTGCCAGATGTGGGAACTACTCTTCCCAACATAGGCCCCCGGGGCTAGGGAAACCTGTGTAAGGCTTGGAACCCTCCCTCTTCCAGGAGTACCTTTGCCACTGAAGTGTCCTTCCTGGTGTTCAACCACTATGTGTGGGTTTATTGTCAGCCCTTTTCATGTCTCTGCACCTCCTACCAGTTTTGATGTGGCCTCTTCTTGATATCCTTAGTGATAGGGGTTCTGTTCAGTTTATCTTCAGATGATTTTTGACGTTGAGTGTTCTATAATTTATTTGTAATTTTGGTGTAATCCTGAAATGCAGTAGGCATAGTGTTTACATAATCTGCCATCTTGGACCTAATCAGTTTGTTCTGTTTTGTTTGTTTATTTTGTTCTTAGACTCCACATATAAGTGAAATCTCATTGCATCTGTCTTTCTCTGCCTGACACTCCACTCAGCACAATACCCTTCAGGAGTCCTTCCATAATGCTGCAGATAGCAAGAACCCATTTCTGTCCCTGGCTGAGGGATGTTCCATTGTATACATGCACCACCCACTCTTTATCCATTCTTCTGTTGATGGACACCCAGGCTGCCTCCACATCTTGTCCATTGTAAATAATGCTGCAATGACCATATGGATACATGTGTCCTCTCAAAGTAACATTTTGGGTTTCTTCAGATAAGTACCCAGAAGTGGGATAACTGGGTTCTTCTTTGTCTCTTGTTATAGCCTTTATTTAAAGTCTATTTTGTCTGGTATAAATATTGTAACCCCAGTTTATTTTTTAAATTAAAATTTTATTTTTTTAAATTTCCATTTTCATATGACATCTTTTCCCATTGCTTTACTTTCCATCAATGTGTGTCTTTCAATCTGAAGTGAGTCTCTTGTAGACAGATATGAGGTACAATCAACAAATATAGTGACTGTTTAAATTAAAAAGCATTATTACAGTAAAAGACACATTGCCATTAATCCCATTCAAAATACTCCCCCTCACTTCAAACACACTTATCCCATCGTTCTTATCACTTTCTGAAGCAGTTCTGGAAGTCCTCTTTCATGAGTGTCTTTAGTTGTGCTGTCTTGGCTGCCTCGATGTCCTGAATGGATTCAAAACATTTACCTTTCATGGTCATTTTGACTGTGGGGGAGAGTCAGAAGTTGCATGGTTCCACATTTGGTGAATAAAGTGGATGAGGACACAATGTAATGTTTTTATTTGACAGAAATTGCCGTACCAGAAGTGATGTGTGACACGGAGTGTTGTCATGATGGAGGATGAAACCATTTGCCCATTTCAGATTAATGCACTTTTTGTGGCTCATGATTTATGGTACACTTTAAAATACACTTTCTCTCAACCATAGCTCACACCTGACTGACTGCACTGAACAAGTTGAAACTTGTCACAGACTGTTACTAAGGTTCGATGAACTACTTCTTGTATTGAATATCCTTGCCTTTCTGTTGGATGGCACTTGGCAGCAGCATTCACCATATTCTTTGATCACACCTCGTATGTAAGGGTTTTGTTTTCTTATCTATTCAGCCCTCCTATGTCTTTTGGGTGGAGTATTTAATCCATTTACATTGAAAAAAATTATTGATGTAGCTATTGCCATTTTATTATTCATAATTTTGATCTTTTTTCTTTCCATCTTAAAGAAGTCCCTCTAACATTCTTTGTAATACTGGCTTGGTCATAATGAACTCCTTTAACTTTTTCTTGTCTGGAAAGCTTTTTATCTGTCCTTCAATTCTAAATGATAGCTTTACTCGGTAGAGTAATCTTGGTTGTAGGTCCTTTCTTTTAATCACGTTGAATATTTTGTGCCAATCCCTTCAGGCCTGCAAAGTTTCTGTTGAGAAATCAGCTGACAATTTTATGGGAGCTCCCTTATAAGTTGCTAGTTGCCTTTCTCTTGATATTTTTAGGATTCTCTATTTGTCTTTAACCTTTGCCATTTTAATTATGATGTATCTTGGTGTGGACCTCTTTGGGTTCATCCTATTTGGGACTCTGTACTTCCTAGGCTTGTATGCCTATTTCCTTCATCATGTTAGGGAAGTTTTCAGTCATTATTTCTTCAAATAGGTTATCAATCCCTTGCTTTCTCTCTTCTCCTTCTGGTACCCCTATGATGTGAATGTTATTCCACTTCATGATGTCCCAGAGGTCTCTTAAACTATCTTCATTTTTTTTATTTTTTATTCTTTTTTATTTTTGCTGTTCTAATTGGGTGCTTTCTACTGCCTTGTCTTCCAAATCACTGATTCGATCCTCTGCTTCATCTAGTCTGCTGGTGATTCCTTCTAGTGCATTCTTCATTTCAGTTCTTGTAGTCTTCATTTCTGACTGGTTATTTTTTATGGTTTCTAAGCCCTTTTTTAAATGCTTGCTGTCTCTTTGTTGAAGTTCTCACTAAGTTCCTTGAGCATCCTTATAACCATTGTTTTGAACTCTTGTCTCTGGTAGGTTTCTTGCCTCCATTTTGCTCTTGTTTCTGGAGTTTTCCCTTTTTTAGGGGTGTGTGTGTATTTCTTTGTTTCCTCATTTTAGCTGCCTCTCTGTTTGTTTCTGTGTATTACGTAGATCTGCTACATCCCTCAGGCTTGTCCTGTTGGCCTTATGTAGTAGGTAGCCTGTGGGGCCCAGTTGCACAGACTCCCCAGTCACCTAAGCCAGGTACTCTAGGGGTGTCCCTTGTATGGGTTGTGTGTGTCCTCCTGTTATAGTTGATATTGTCATATCAGTGGGTTGATCCTCAAGGCTGATCTGCTGTTGAGTCTGGCCACATCCACAGCTTACAGGCTGCTGTGCAGGGGGCTTACCCCACTGAGCAGGATTTGCCCCAGCGGGCTCTGTTAACTGTTGAGACTGCCCTTTGGGTGTGGCGCTTGTAGGGCTAATTGGGCAGTGCTCTGCTGTGGTGTGAAGCCAACCTCCAAGTATGTTGGTTCTGGGTCCTCTTGCAAGGGACCCCGGTGCAGGCCCAGTTCAGCTACTGCCTGTGACCGGCTGGGGTCTACCTGGTAAGAGCTATACAGTGATCTGCAGTTGTTTGCTGCCTGTGCTAACCCTGGTGACACACTGGAGAGGCCATGCTGCAAACCAAGGACATCTGTCATCAGTACCCGGCCTCGGGTATCTCTGCAAAATGCCAGGACATCCCGAGGCCTGCTGCCACCTGCCAGTTCCCTTAAGGTTCAGCCACTGATAAAGCCTCATGTGGTTCACAAGTTGAGTGAGGCAGGGTCTCAGGGAATCACTAGAATGGGAAGAATTGAGGTCACCAGGTTAATGTAAATTCTGGTTTGGTGCCAGTGCTGAGCCTGGAGCAAAAGTCTCAGAGCACATTGAGGCCAGTGGCTGCCCACCTAGTGTCTGTCAGATTCTGATAGTTTTCCAAGAAAGAGTGCAATGCAGGCAGGTCTGACTGCTCTTGGAGAAAGTGACTCTGGCATTGGGGGAGTTGGGTAGGGTTGGGTCCCAGTGAGTCAGCAGGTCAGAGCTGCAGCATTCACCAGACCAGTCATTCAGATTTGGCTGTAAGTTAGGGGACAGGCTCAACACAGAAAAGACGGTGCCTACCTGCCAGCTGCACTGGAGGATGACCCTATACAGGGAAAATGCTGACTATCCTTTAGCCCTTGTGTCAAAGCCACACAACTCATCTGTCCCCTATATGTCTCTGACACCCTCCTCCCCCACCAAGTTACTGTCTCTCCACTGGAGCCCAAGGTTAGTGCTTGGGGGTGAAAGACTTTATAAGCGGACCCTTTAAGAGAATGTCTAGGTTTCCTGCAGCCGGATGGTCAAATCACCACTGTTTTTCACAGACAGCTGTTGTGAGGGCTCCTCTTCCTGGCAACAGTACTCTGGACTGGAGAGGCCAGTGTGGGTCCCCCACTCCTCTGGAGGGAAACTCTGTGGCCAATATCACTTCTGGTTCTCAACCGCCGCCACACAGAGGCGCCCGTTTCACGTCTCCACCCCTCCTACCAACCTCAATGTGGCTTCTTCTTTATATCCTTAGTTAAAAAACTTCTGTCTAGCCAGACTTCAGATGGTTCTCCAAACTGATTGTCTTATAATTTAGTTGCAATTTTAATTTGTTCATAAAAGGAAGCAGGCCGTGTTTATCTACTCTACCATCTTGGATCTGTTTGATATTATTAGGTTTAAATATATCATTTTGCTATTTGTTTTCTGTTTGTCTCATTGATCTCTTGTCCCTTTTTCCTATTTCTCTGCCTTCTTAGGGATTTATTAATAATTTAAAAAATGATTTTATGTTATCTTCTTTGTTTGCTTTATTTTGTAAGTTTAGTGGTTGCCTTGAGCTTTACATCTCTAAATTATCTTGGTCTGATCTGCACTTGCACAAGCTTGAGCGTCAGTGTCTCCTAAAATTTTGTGCCCTAAATTCCTTTCCTGCCTCACCTTACTTCTGGCTCTGTTTTTTCTGTCTTTATGTCTTAATTACTAACATCTATGTCTGTTGTGGGTCACATTTGATTGATTGATTTATCTCTTCATTAGCAGTTCTCTTTTCTTGTTTCTTTGCATGACTGCTCATTTTGATTTATGCTAGATATTGTGAGTTTTATCTTGTTGGGTGCTAAATATCTTTTGTACCCCTTAAATATTCTTGAGCTTTGTTTTGGGACACAGTTAAGTACTTGGAAACTATTTAATCATGTTGGGCCTTGCTTTGAAGCCATTTTAGGAGCAGTGCTCATCCTAAGCCTAGTACTCACTGTTACTGAGGCCCCATGAATCTCAAGCTTTTCAGTATGGTTCATGGGAACAAGCACTATTCCCAGCCTTGTTTTGGTGTCAGGCATTGTTTGCCTCCAATCTTTTGGGGTTGTTCTCCCCTAGCCTTGAGTAGTTTCCTCACCAGCATGCACTGGTTAGTTCTCAGCTGAAGAGCTGAGGCAGGTCCTCTGAGTTTTCTTTCTCAGCAGTTCTCCCCTGCTGAGCACTGATCTGTGGACTCTAGTGGACGTGGTCTTCTTGGGCTCTCAGCTCCGCCTCCCCAACTTGGAGCCCATGAGTTGCCTCCTGAATTTTCCCTCCCTGTGCTTTTGGCCTGGAAACTTTTCCAGGATGATAAACTCGGGCAATGTTAAGGCTTACCTCATTTTTTCCCCATCTGTCAGCAGTCATCTTTTGTTGCCTTAAGAATGGTGTTTTACAAAGGTTTGCTTCATTTATTTTATCAGTCTCTGTTGTTCTCTTTAGGTGGGAGGACAAATCCAATCCTTGGTACCTCCTCTTGGCTGTAAGCAGAAATCTCTATTTTACCCATATTAAAGCCCAGTTTTAAGCAGAATCTAAAATCTACTTGCAAGAACTTCGTGGAGAAGTTCAAATTTACATGCTCTTCGGTTCATCCCATCAGAAATAAGTTCTCATCTTCAAAAGTCCTTTAAACTCTAATTTTGTTACTTGAAAGTCAGAGCATAATTTGTCAATGAGTCATTAAAAATTTCAAATAGTGGTTTCATCATCCATGAATAAAAATGATCACTTTTGTAAATGTTTTATTTATAAACTGTAAATACATTTAACTGCTCACTTCTGCCATGCATGCACATACATATAATAACACATCATATTTAGGAATGTTGAAAGATAGAATGAAAAGTGCCTTAAAGTTTGAATAGGACCGATTTGACTTTTTTGAATCCAGCCATGTCATCCCAGCTTTCCTTTCCCCTCAATCCCTATTTTGTAAGCATAAAATGAGGCATGTGAAGTTCTAGAGCACGTAGCAGGTGCCAGCAGCTCCTACTCCCCCTGCCTCCCCCTATGTTCACTGCAGTCTACTTCCTCTCCACCATTTTATGTAATTTATTTTGGTTGAAATAAGCCATGAATAATAATAGGACATCAGGGTGTTTCTGAAGGACCTTGAGATCCCTTTCTGAAGCCAGCATTGGGTGCCTGTAGTCAGGTTTGGGGTAGTGTTTTGCCGTATGGAGCCACTTGCTTCAGGGAATGTTCTGTCCAGTGGAGGCTCTGAATCACCAGCACATCCCTGCAGCCAGAGCTCCTCAGGGCAGCAAAGACCTGCAGGGAATAAAGAGATGGTGCAGCTCGGCTGCCTGCTAGAGGGAGGGCTGAGAGGCATGGGCTGGTTGTGACAAAGTTGGACTTGGAGCCCATTTCTCCTGGTCCTGATGCTGTGGTTATTCTTACATTGTGAAGAGTTCTATGCTCGTGGAGATGTGTTTCACACAAATGTCAAAGGATTATTATGATCATTTGGAATTCACTTGGACTGTGACTCAAGTAGTAAGGACTCAAAATGCTTTTAGAATCATCTCAGTTCTGTTGGCAGCAAAGAGGATGAGCAGAATCACCTGATTGTGTCCATTCTCATTTCATGCGTAAGACAAAATCTGCCACTTACACCCACAGTCCCTGCTGCTATGAATTCTCAGTTCAATATCTTCTTTTCCTCTTTGTTAAAAAAAAGTCACCCATTTTTTCTATCAACAAAAAAATTGAAAGCCAGAGATAGAAAGAGGGATTTTCAAATTCCCATAGTGCATCCTACCAAAGACAACCACCATTAACATTTTGGGATACTTTTCCAATTAAAAGTAAATCTATGCATGGTATTTTTGCCTTTTTTTTTTTTTTTACATAGTTGTGACCACACTCCATATATAATTCCATATTCTGCAGTTTTTATCCCACATTATAACAGAGGTTTTTCCATAGTTATTGTAAATTCTTTATAAAATAATTTTAGTGGCTACAGAATATCTTACCAGTCAACATATTAAGGTATTTAATAATTGGACATATCACTTTTACTGAAACTGAATTCTGGAACTGAAATTACTAGGAAAAGGTCTAGAATGTTTGATAACATAGTTTTCAATATCAAAGTAATAAATGAACATTGTAAAAACATGTACAAAGCAAATAATCAAATGACCAAGAGAACAGAAAATGAAAAGCAAAATTCTTCACCTCGCCACTTTCAGTACCTACCTTCTAGCCCAGTATCTTCTTTTTAACTTATAATTTTAATTTTTCTGGAAATTGCCTCTCTAACTGTAAAGAGTTGTCAACATTCTAAACCTTTCTCTAGTAATTTTAGTCTTTGTATTCAGTAACAGCAAGAGTTCTATGTACAACTAGCTAAGTACCCTAATACATTGCTCAGATGAGTATGATGCAGCCACTAAAATTGTTTTTATAAAGACTTATAATAAACCTGAAGTTCAGCATGCTTCTATTCCTTCTATTTTTATTTATGAACTAAAATTATGTATTCAGTCCTCAATAATATATTGAGGAATTTAGCTCACTTAAAGTATTCAGTACGTCTCCTTACCTTTTCATTATCTCAATTTTTAATCTTTGTGTTATCACCTGAGATCTCCTCGTTATTTTGATAAATTTGAATTATGTACTCACACCTGTATTTCTTGGGCCATCCGTTCTATGAGTTCTTATGACTGCATCATACACGAGGAGGAAATGTGCACCCCTTTTCTTTTTCCCATCTTCCTTTTCTATTTCCCATTCTCAATTTCTTTTTTTTTTTTAAGATTTTTTTTTTTTTAATTGGGGAAGGGGAACAGGACTTTATTGGGGAACAGTGTGTACTTCCAGGACTTTTTTCCAGTCAAGTTGTCCTTTCAATCTTAGCTGTGGAGGGCGCTGTTCAGCTCCAGGTCCCGTTGCCATTGCTAGTTGCAGGGGGCGCAGCCCACCATCCCTTGCGGGAGTCGAACAGGCAACCTTGGGGTTGAGAAGACGCGCTCTAACCAACTGAGCCATCCGGGAGCTCAGCGGCAGCTCAGCTTAAGGTGCCCTGTTCAATCTTAGTTGCAGGGGGCGCTGCCCACCATCCCTTGCGGGACTCGAGGAATTGAACCGGCAGCCTTGTGGTTGAGAGCCCACTGGCCCATGTGGGAATCGAACCGGCAGCCTTCGGAGCTCCAACTCCCTGAGCCACTGGGCCGGCCCCCACCCCCATTCTCAATTTCTTGATATCTATTACTTCTCTACATGCTGGGGCTAATGACATTTACATTTTGTTAAGATTTCAGTGAAGTAGCTACTGACCTGAGATTTCGGAGCTGCAGTAAGCAGAGTTGCACTAAAATTGAAAATCCACGAGTAGGAGAAGCAGCAGCCCAATGTTGTACATTTCAGAAGGTGGGACACAAACACCCCTGCTCTGTGGCTGCAGCCTGTGAGATGTGCTTCCCAACATAATAGATCCAACCACAAGTATGGCGAGTGGGAGGGACAGTGGCCATGTTCTCCTGCTGCCGGTCATTTGGAAGTCTCACGCTCCTGGAGGAAATATCCATTTGCACGAGGTTAAGGAAATATTGGCAGTGTTTCCTTCCCCCTGCCCTCCCTCCTTCTTAGGGGTGGTGTAGATGGGTTGGAGGCTCCCTCTGAGGAGGCTGCTCCCAGAGGGCTGCTAGCAGTGGGTATCCACCTGTTGATGAGCCCTGGGGTCCAGAGCAGCTCCAGCTGCCTCCTCCACTGCTGGCTGTGGTGTGCTAGGGAGAGTCTCAGTGACTCAGAGCCTCGGCTTGTTGTCTAAAAACTGGTAGAATAACACCTCCCCCTCAGAGCTCACACAAGAGAATGTATGGGAAGTGGCCAGGGCAAAGCCTGACAAAAAGTTGGGGCTCCTTGTGATGAGCAGAATCCTCACCTTGGCCGGCCATGACTTCCAGAAGGCTGTGTGGGCATCCATATCCTGCCTCCCATGTCCACATGGAGGGCCTGTTTCTGCATTTTCCCTCACTTTTCTAGGCCCTGGGGACCCAGAAGTGAACAAAAGAGACAGAATCCCAGCCTTCCAGGAGCTGGAAGTCATTAGAGGAATGCAAATAATAAGAAAAATCAATGCCATCAATTGTACAGTGTATTTGAAGGTGGTGAGTGTGATGGAGAAAAATGAACAATAGAAGGGCTGGGAATGAAGGGCTGGGTCCAGCCTGCATCCTGTCCTCCCTGGGGTCCCACCTCCCTGCTGCCAGTTGTCCTTCCCTCCAGGTCTGTACCTTTTCCACTATTTCCTCCTATCCCCATCTCTGCACATAGAAGCTCATGTGGTGTCCTGGGGTAGCAGTAAGCCGACAGTGATGATGAGTGAAAGGGGAATGTGTGCTAAGCTGTCACGAGGCGCTATAGGAAGGCATGGAGGGCAGAGGGTGAGGAGGGCATCAGTGAGCACTGGGTTCCTCACTTGAAGACCTGCTGCAGGAGGCCCCAGGCAAACCCCTCGGCCTCTGGGGTGGGGGGTTCTCTGCCTGGGCTCCTTTTGCATTGGAAGGAAGGAGGATGAATTTTTCTTCCCTGGTGGGTACAGACCACAAAGGGGTGAGCAGGGACTGGGTCACTGTGGCATCACTGGCTGGCAGGTGGTCCTTACCACCCTCCTGGCCTCTCAGCATTGCAGGGACGTTATCAGCACAGGCAGAGACTGGGTCCCAGGCCTTCCCCACTAGCTTGTCACTTCAGTCCTCAAATCACCCACCAAACCGTGTTGTGTGACAGGAGATCCTGCCTTCCTCCCGAGTGGCTGTGCCCAGCACCAGGCCAGCTCAGCATTCAGTAGATGTTGACTGAATGTGCTGGCCCTGTTTGTGTACGCCCCGGGCTGCACAGAGAAGGCCCCATGGGATACCAGCACCTGCCATCATTCCTCAGTGTTCATAAGTTTGTACAAGGAAAGAGGGGTAGGAGGAGCCTCTGGAGGTTGCCAAGGAGGAGAGAGCAGTTCCAGGCAGTGCAATGTGTGACTGCTTGGAAAGTAGCAAGTCTGACCACTGCGTGGAGAAGCGCAGGGTGTGGCCTGGGCACCTGGTTGGCAAGGAAGAGTTGAGTTATTTCCAGGACAGCTGGGGATGGCTTTTCCTTATTCTTTTACTCAAAATAGAATTATCTCTTGAAATCACATTTGACAGGAGCCCCGGGCATTTTGCCTGGGAGTCTGGAGGAATTGGTTACCTCGCCTACAGATGCTTTTTTTTTTCCTTCCAGAGGAAGAGGGAGGTACCACTCTGCTGGTTTAAAAGAAAATGGGGGAGAGGAGGAAGTGCGAGTGAATCAATTTAGAAGGTAGGTGGCAGGGTAGAAAGGGTAGGGGGAGCTGAAATAAGAGCAGAGGGAAGGCTGAGGCCATCACGGTTCCAGTTAGAGATGCTGACCTTCTAGGACCCTCTGGGTCTTCCATGGCAGTGAGATTGTAGACCCCAGGGCCCCCCAGAATGCAGCCCCACTGTGCAATTCCCTGGCCCAAACCTCACTGTGCAAACAAGGAGAAACCAGGGAAAGAGAGGAAAGAGCAGAGAGACAAAAGAGAGTTGTGGGTGTTTGGGAGAGAGTGAGGGAAGGAAGTCACTGCCTTCCTTCCAGAGAGTGCTGGAGAGGCTGGCAAGCCAGATGGCAGGGACCTGGACAATTTCAGCCACTCTCATTCTCAGTTTCCCCATCTGGAAGTGTGAGAAGGTGCCGACTCTTCTCAGCCTTCCTCGGGGAGGCTCTGTACTGTCTGTGTGGCTCTGCCTGGAGACATATCCACCCTTCATGTGCTTGCTGCCCTGGGCTCTGGCCCCTACAGTCCCATAGTCGCCCATGCTCAGCACTAGCCAGCCATGCCTTGTCCTCTGGACACATAAGCCAGTTGCTGACCTCTGCCTTGCAGTGGTCTGTGTCCTGGAGAGACCTGGAAAACATCAGTTCTGCTGTGAAGATGATGTGGATGGACTAGGGTGGCACTGCTGGCTAATGATTAGGCAGAATGTAGCACAGGGGCCTGTGGGGACTGATATAAGGGTGCCCAGGGCAGAGCTGTGGCATCCTCCTAGTTGGTCATGAAAGAAATGGGAGAGCGATTGGCCAAGGGGAGGTGGGGGTGGGGAGAGGAAATGATTCCAGGCTCTGGAGAAGCAGGGCAGAGGTCTGGAGGTGAGAGGAAGCTTGGCGGAGGAAGAGCTGACTGGGAAGGTGGGGCTCACATCCCAAGGCAGGGTGGGCACTCCCGGTGTCTGAGTCCGCCCACCCTGCAGCCAGGTAGGGTGGGGTGTGCTCATCCCTGGCCCAGTCCCTGGACTACCTGAAAGAAGTGATGGTGCCCCGCCCCCACCCCGATGGGGCTCTGCTCTGCCCGTGGAGCTGCCTGTCCCTGTCTGTCTGTCTGTTCTTCCCCGGCTGTGAGTCCCATCATGTCTGGCTTCCTCTGCATCCCCTTGGCCCTGGCACAGGGCCTGCAGACACCTGGCACGTGTGTGCTGAATGGACCCGTACAGCAATTAAAAACCTTAGAGAAACCTCATCAAAAGGCAAGAAGGGGCTTCTTAAACAAGGAAAATTGAACATATGCAGTGTTATGTCTCAAGTCAAAGTTTCATTTAAATAACAGTAAGGAGTAAAAAGAGCATGAGCTCAGAAGAACAAATAGAGAGCCAGGAAGGATGTAATATTGTACAAGAGGAGGTCAGAGCATTTGGAAGCTAGAAGGGGCTGGATAAGCAGCTTTGCTCACCTCAGAGAGCTGAAAGCTAATCACCATCTGTTATTGTACAAACCTCCAGACAGGCTCTAGAATGGAGGGGGGGGTTGGGTGGGACTGGGAAATGTAAGAACTGGACAAAAGTTTTGAGGATAGCCTGAGAATGGCCCACCCTGCCTGGCTCTGTGGCTTGTGTAGGTCTTCTCTGTGGTAACCCCACCCCAGCCACCAGGCCCAGGGCAGCTGCATGGAGGAGAGAGCCCCGCGCCAAAGGCGGCAGGTGCTGCTCTGCCACTGAATACTCCTTAGGTACTGAAGCAGCTGCTGGTTAAGGCTTGAGCTTTTCCTGGACTGCAGATGGCTGTGTTTTCGACACAGGCAGGACCATTATATTTTACCTTGGGCATGCAGCTAATCACTGGAGCATTTCAGCTACCCAGACAGTGGCTGCAAAGCGCTAAGCTGATTATGGAAAAGTACAGAACATGAATGCTTTTGCAGAATTTTCAGTAGTGATAAGGGTAAGCCAAGGTTCAGTGTGATGTGAACTCAGCATTCTCTGTCTTACTGCACTGAGGCCCTTGAACCCTGTTCATCTGTGGTCCCTGACAAGCAGAACCCGGGTATGCACGTGCTCGGCTTGGGTTGGCAGCCGCTCTCTCCAAGCATCATCTCACGTAAGAAAACATGTGGGCAATGTGGGCCTGGCAAAAGAAAGAACACCTGGCAGGTCCTTCAGAGCTCATCTGGCCAGCTGCCCGTTTTGGAACACTCAGAGAGGTGAACCCGCTTTCCCAAAGCACCCCCAGCATACAAACCTGGTTTCACTGATTCTAAGGCCTAGGAGGACTCAACCTGACAAGCAGACCCTGATGCCCCACATGACTCCCATCCGTGGTGTTTCTGGAGAGAAGAAAGCAGGCTCTCCTAGATGCTAACGGTGAATCACAGGGATCTTTTGCCAGTGAATGTCATTTCCGACCTTCTAGTTGCTCAGGTGAGAAGACTGGAGTCATCTTGCCTCCCTCTTCTCTTATATCCCATATCAGCAACAGACCCATACTGGGCCTCTCCTCCCACCTCCCCATCTGCCCTGGTCCAGGCATCCAGCCAACCTGGCCTAGCTGACTGCTTGGCTACATACACAGTCTTGCTGCTTTACTCCCCCCTTCCCTTCTGTCTATACGTGGCACAGCAGCTGAGTGACCCTGTTACACCTAATCAGATCAGATCCCATCTCTGTGCACACCCCAGGTGGCTTCCATTACTTCCAGAGTGAAAGCCACAGTCCCCAAATACATGTTCCCAGCCCTACCAGCCTTCCCCACAGCCTACCCCTTGCTCTGCCCCAGCCAGAGGTGTATCCTTTTTTTGTGGGTGCCTAGCTCACCTTGCCCCAGGGCCTCTACCCTGTGTCCCCCTGCCAGGGACATGTGCACTCTCTGTTCCCACTCCCTCAGGTCTCCAATGACACCCAAGCTTTCTCTGCTCTCCAGACCTGAGTAGTGAGCCCACCCCAACTTGCTTCCCCTATTTGTTTTGCCCCAATGCACTTGTTATTAGCTGACTCAGTTTATACGTATTTGTTCACTGGCATTTGTGGGTCTCCCTCCACTGGAAGATGGACAACGCCTGGACAGGATTTAATTTGTTTCAGTCACACTGTACTTTGTGCTTATACCCTTGGCATGTGTGGGCCAGAGATGCATGTCATTCCCACAGCAGTGCCACATCACTGAATCCTCACCACGGGCATCTGTGTAGGTTTCCTGCACCAGCCCCACAGAAGCCCTGAGAGGTCACCTCCAGCTCTACAGTCCAAACTGTGGGAAGCCATTTTTGCAGCCTCAGGCCGACTGCCAGGAAGGCGGACCAGCTCCCCACTGCCAGCCAGCTGCCTTTCCTGATTAAGCCTGGGGCTCTGGCTCCTCTGCCAACTTACCGAAGCTCTCTGAGCCTCAGTGTTTTCATCTGTAAAAGGGATGAGCATGTACCTCTCTCAGTAATAGCAGTGCTTAATGGCAGACCTCCAGCATGGATGGGGCAGCAGGACTAGCAGTCCTCAAGTGCCATTGCCCTGTTGGGTCTCTCTTTTGGGTTCTGGGTCAACAATTCCATGACCCCTGGCCCCTGGGCTGCCTGACAGTCTGGTTTGCAAGTGTGCCTGAGCATATCTGTTCATGAACTCAGCTGAGGCGGGATGGGATGTGCAAAATCAACTTTCTACAGACTCATAGCTGACCTTACGCAACCTCCCAGCTCACAGCTGGTAGGGAAGTGAGAGCGAGAGGGGCTGGCATCTCCACCATGTGCCGGTGAGGCTGGCTGTCTTTTGCACTTGTTCCACTGGTCCAAGCTGCAGAGGACCAGGGGCAAGATGGTCCTGGGGACTCCTCCCTCGCCCCTGGGGCCTGCAGGGAGCAGGGATTCAGGCCCAGCTGCTTTCCGGGGCTGGGCTGCCTTCCTTGCCCTGTTGACGGGGTGGGCCTGAGCCTCAGTTCTTTCCTCAGGATGCCACCACCAACCCTCCCCACCTCCCAGGGCATGTGGAGGCCTGGCCTGCTGAGAACTGATGTTCTTCCAGCCCTCAGCTGCATTTTCAGGCTGCCTGTGTGGAGAGGTGGGAGTGAGAATGAAGAGCTCTGAGGCCCGAGCTCAGGAGGATGTGTCCAGTGTTTCTGCAGGATTGGTGACGTCCTGGGAAGGACTTGGGGACTCCGAGTTTCTCCGTCCATTTATGGGAGCACTCACACAGAGGCCTCCCTACAGGCTGGGTGCTGCTGCTCTTTAAAACACCCCTTTACCGCCTGCACCCATGGTGGAATGCTCCACACTCACACAAAGCAAGTGTGGCTGGGCGTGTCCTCTAAAAGGGGCTGTCTGCCTCCTTCGCCCACTTTGGAAGGCAGCCCCATTCTGTCTGTGGGACAAATGCCCTGGCCTCTGAGCCTGATGGTCTGAGCTTCGTATAGGCTGTTCCGCGATCATTCAGCTGTGATTCAGAGGGGCTTTTGGCTCCTTTGTTCAGAACAACAGACTCCTGACTGGGATGCAGCTGGGACTGGAGATCCACTGCATAGGAGGGACATGGATGCAGACACTTCCTGTGTCACTCATTAAACCTCCAGTCATTGTCAGTCCCCAGGCCCCTGGGCCCTTCTCCTTAGGGCCTTGTGACACCCAGGAGCATATTCCAAAGAGTGAGAACCTCGCACACATATTTCAGAAAGACTGAAGAGGTGCTGAAAGGGGCAGGTCCAGGCTAGGGAGCTCCGAGCAGCCAAGAGGCACAGGGTGGTGGGGAGAGGATGGAGCTAGGCTCCAGACCAGGCTCTGCTGCAGCTGAGCTCCTGCAGCGCCTTCTCCCATCCTTGCAGCTGGCCACTCTGCTCCTGTATCTCCCACTGGGCCCTGGCCTAGCCAGTGAGGGAGACAGAAAACAGCTGGACAGGTGCTGTGCTGTGTGATGGAGACTGTGATGGAAGACACGGAGTGGGAGGCTGCA
The DNA here is from genome assembly GCF_036562045.2 of Rhinolophus sinicus. Classification (NCBI taxonomy): domain Eukaryota; kingdom Metazoa; phylum Chordata; class Mammalia; order Chiroptera; family Rhinolophidae; genus Rhinolophus; species Rhinolophus sinicus. Next base: position 110,718,965 of record NC_133751.1, read on the forward strand.
GACGGATGGGGGTACCCAGCCCCGTCTCAGGGAGGTCCAGGAGAAGCAGGCTAGAGAGACTTCCTGAGGAGCTGATAGCTGAGGATGAGCTGGAGCATGAGCACAGCTCAGCCAGCCCTAAATGGCAGGCAGCAGAGGGCAGGGGCCCAGAGAGAGGGAGGAGGACAGGAGCAAAGCCAGGAAGTGCAGTCAGTCTGTGTGTGTGTTTGCACGTGCAATTCTGAGCAAGAGGGAAGGTGGGAGTTGGGGAGGTGGGAGATATCACATGGGCTGGAGAAGGGTGTTAACAAGTGTGGACTTTATCTTGCAGACAGAGTGGGGCCACTGTAGGGTTTTAAGCTGGTGAGTGATAGGGTCAAATTTGGATTTGACATAGTGGGGGCAGGGGGCGTGGCTGGAGGCACGGAAACCAAGAAGGAGGTTGTGGTGGTAGTCTCAGTCAGATGGGATGTGGTTCTTGATTGGAGACAGAAAACAAGCCAAAAGGAGGAGTCTTTTGCAGCAGCTATGGAAATAGAGGACACCAGAAACATCCAAGCTAAGCCTGGGTGGGACCCAGGGTGACTGGTTGGGGCAGCCAACGGCTCTTGGTCTGCCAGCTTGGAACATTCCCACGATGCAAGTTTGGCAGGCAAAGTGCTTAAATACTACTTATTACAAACATAAGTTGATGTTGGAGAACTAAATTCTCAAAAGGAAAATAGAAAGGAAAGGGAGGGTTGGACCTCTGAATCCCAATGTGTAGTGCCCAGCCTCTGCATATTTCATTAACTCAGAGTGCTGAGGGACCAGAGGTTCTGGGTGCAAGGAGTTCTGGCAAGTCACTCCAATGCTCCTCCCAGCAGTAGCTCATTACTCTGGGCTGTGTGAGGAAGGTCAGATGCAAAGATACTTGAAAAAAAAAGTGAATGATATTGTGATGGACAGGGCGAGGACCTGTGTCAAATTGCTGAAGGAATAACCAATAGAGAAGTGAGTTGAGAATTGAAATGAACATCAGGAAAAGGCAACGGGGTGTTTGGAAAGAGTATCGACTATGGAATCAGACAGACCTTCATCCTTTTACCAGCACTGAGAACTTGAGAAAATGTGTTACTACCTCTGGACTCTGTGAAGTACAAATAACATGATCTACAACCATCATATCACCATCACCGTCATTGCTACCATCACCACCATCATCAGCCCATCATCATCACCAACATTATTGCCATCGTCACCTTCATCATTATCATTTTCCTTTTATAAAGGTTTTCTTAAAATATACGTAAGATACAATATTATATTAGTTTCATGTGTACACCATAGTTATTCAATATTTACATACCTAAGGAAGTGATCACCATGATAAGTTCAGCAACCATCTGACACCATACCATGCTGTCATAATATTATTGACTATATGCCCTATGCTGTACATTACATCCTTGTGACTTATTTGTTTTATACTTGGAGATTTGAACCTTTTATTCCCCTTTAAATTTTTTTTCAATTACAGTTGACATTCAATATTATTTTATATTAATTTCAGGTGTCCAGCATAGTGGTTGGACATTTATATAATTTAAGAAGTGATCCCCTTGAATAGTCTAGTACCCACCTGGCACTATACATACTTAGTGATTATCATTTTCTTGACTACATTCCCTATGTTTTAATTCACATCCCCATGACGTTTTCATAACTACAAATTTGTATTTCTTAATCCTTTCATTGTTTCACCCCACCCCCAAAACCACCTCCCACCTGGCAACCATCAGCTTCTTCCCTGCATCTGCTTTGTTTGTTCATTTATTTGGCTCCTTAGAGTCCACACATAAGTGAGATCATATGGTATTTGACCTTCTCTGACTTGTTTCACTTAGCATAATGCCTTCCAGGTCCATCCATGTGGTTGCAAATGGAAAGATTTCATTCTTGTTTTATGGCCAAGTAATATTTCATGGTATATATGTACCATGTCTTCTTTATCCAATCACCTATTGATGGGCACTTTGGTAGCTTCCATATCTTGGCTATTGTTAGTAATGCTGCAATGAACATAGGAGTTCATATATCTTTCAAATTAGTGTTTTGGATTTCTTCGGATAAATACCCAGGAGTGGAATTGCTGGGTCATAAGGTAGTTCTATTTTTAAATTTTTGAGGAACTGCTATACTGTTTTCCATAGTGCCTGCAGCAATTCGCGATCCCAGCGACAGTGCAGGAGGGTTCCCTTTTTTCCACATCCTCGCCAAAACTTGTTGTTTGTTGGTTTATTGATGATAGCCATTTTGACAGGTGTGAGGTGATATCTCATTGCAGTTTTAATTTGCATTTTTCTGATGATTTGTAACTTTGAAGCATCTTTTTCATATGTCTATTTGCCATGTGTATGTCCTATTTGGAGAAATGTCTATTCAGGTCCTCTGCCATTATTTAATTGGGTTGTTCTTTTTGGGGTTGGTTGCATGAGTTCTTTATACATTTTTTATATTAACCCCTTATTGGATATATCATTGACAAATAGCTTCTCCCATTCAATAAGTTGTCTTTTTATTTTGTTGATGGTCTCCTTTGATATGCAAAAACTTTTCAGTTTGATATAGTCACATTTGTTTATTTTTTCTTTTGTTTCCCTAGCCTAAGACAAAATATCAGAAAAAAATATTACTGAGAGCAAGGTCAGAGTTTTCTTCTAAAAGTTCTGTCGATTCGGGTCTTACATTTAAGTCTTTAATCTATTTTGAGTTTATTCTTGTATATAGTGTAAGAAGGAAGTCCAGTTTCATTTTTTATATGTATCTGTCCAGTTTTCCCAGCACCATTTATTAAATAGACTGTCATTACCCCATTGTATAATCTTGTCTCCTTTGTCATAGAGTAACTGACCACATAAGCATCGGTTTATTTCTGGGCTCTCTATTCGATTCCATTGATCTATGTGTCTGTTTTTATGCCAGTACAATGCTGTTTTGATTACTATAGACTTGTACTATAGTTTGATATCCAGTATTGTGTTACCTCCAACTTTGTTCTTCTTTCTCAAGATTTCTGTGGCTATTTGGGGTCTTTTATGGTTCCATATAAATTTTAGAATTATTTGTTCCAGTTCTATGAAAAGTGACATTGGTATTTTTGATAAGGGTTGCATTGAATCTATAGATTTTTTGGGGTAATATGGACATTTTGATGATATTAATTCTTCCTATCCATAAGCATGGTATATGCTTCCACTTATTTCTTTGTTCTTCAATTTTTTTTCAGTGTCTTATAATTTTCCAAGTACAGATCTTTTGCCTCTCCGGTTAAATTTCTTCCTAGATATTTCTTTTTTTTTTTTGATGCCATTGTAAATAGGATTATTTTCTTAATTTCTCTTCCTGATAATTCATTATTGGTGTATAGTAATGCAACTGATTTCTGAATATTAATTTTGTAATCTGCTACATTACTGAATTCATTTATCAGTTCTAATAGTTTTTTGGTGGAACCTTTAGGGTTCTGTATATATAGTACCATGTCATCTATAAATAATGATAGTCTTTCCTTCTTTCTTTTCAATTTGGATGCCTTTACTGATTGATTGATTGATAGATTGATTGATTGATTGATTTTTTGTCCGATTGCTGTGGCTAGGACTTCCAATACTACGAAGAATAAAAGTGGTGAAAGTGGACATCCTTGTCTTTTTCTTGATCTAAAGGAAAATGTTTTTTGCTTTTCCCCATTGAGAATGATGTTAGCTGTTGGTTTGTCATATATGATCTTTATTAGGTTTAGGTATGTTCCCTCTATTCCCAGTTTGCTGAGAGTTTTTAATCATAAATTGATGCTGGATTTTGTCAAGTGCTTTTTCTATGTCTGTTGATAAATCACATGATTTTTATCCTTCATTTTGTTTCTGTGGTGTATCATGTTAATTGATTTGTGGATATTGAACCAACTTTGCATCCCAGGAATAAATCCCACTTGATCGCGGTGTATGATTTTTTTAATGTATTCCTGAATTTGCTTTGCTAATATTTTGTTGAGGATTTTTGCATCCATGTTCATCAGGGATATTAGCCTAAAAATATCCTTTTTTGTAATGTCTTTGTCTGGTTTTGGAATCAGGGTATATGTGGCCTCATAAAATGAGGTTGGGGGACTTCTATCCTCTTGAAGTTTTTGGCATAGTTTGAGAAAAATAAGTGTTAAATCTTCTATGAATGTTTGGCAAAATTCACCCATGTAGCCATCTGGTCCAGGACTTTCGTTTGTGGGTAATTTTTTTTATTACCAATTTGACTTTGTTACAGGAATCAATCTGTTCAGATTTTCTGTTTCTCCTGGGTTCAGTCTTGGAAGATTGTATGTTTCTAGAAATTCATCCTTTTTTTTTTCCAGATTGTCCATAGTATTTTCTTTTAATCCTTTGTATTTTTGTAGTGTCAGTTGTCACTTCTTCCATTTATGATTTTGTTTATTTGGGTCCTTTTTTTTTTCTTGATGAGACTAATGAAAGATTTATCACTTTTGTTTATCTTTTCAAAGAAACAGCTTTTGGTTTCATTGATTTTTTATTGTTTTTTTAGATTCTATTGCTTATTTTTATTCTGATCTTTATTATGTCTTTCTATTCACTTTGGGATTTGTTTGCTCTTCTTTTTTAGTTACTTTAGGTGTAAGGTTAGATTGTTTATTTGAGATTTTTCTTGTCTTGAGGTAGGCCTGTATTGCTAGGAATTTCTTTCTTAGGACTGCTTTCACTGTCCCACAGATTTTGGGTCATTGAGTTTTTGTTTTCGTTTTCGTTTGTTTCAAGGTTTCTTTTGATCTCATTTTTGACCCAGTCAGTGTTTAGTAGCATGTTATTTAGCCTCCATATGTTCATGTGTTTTTCAGTTTTATTCTTGTAATTGATTTCTAGTTTCATACCATTGTAGTTGGAGAAGATACTTGGTATAATTTCAGTCTTCTTAAATGCTTTGAGACTTGCTTTGTGGCCTAACATGTGGTCTATTTTGGAAATGTTCTATGCACATTTGAAAAGAATGTAAATTCAGATGTTGTAGGGTAAAATGCTCTAAAAATATCAATTAAATCCATCTGGTCTAATATGTCATTTAAGGCCACTGTTTCCTTGTTAATTTCTATGTGAAAGGTCTATCCATTGGTGTCAATGGGGAGTTAAAGTCTCCTACTATGACTGTATTACTGCCAATCTCTTCCTTATGTTTGTTAATATTTGCTTTAAGTACTTAGGTGTTCCTATATTGGGTGGATAAATGTTTACAAGGGTTATAAACTCTTCTTGGATCAATCCATTTATCATTATTATATGTCCTTTTTTGTCTTTTATATAGCCTTTGTTTTAAAGTCTATTTTATCTGGTATAAGTATTGCTACCCCAGATTTTTCGGTTTACTTATTATTTTTTGTTTGTTTTTTTTCAATCTGCATAAAATCTCTCTTTCTATCCTTTTACTTTCAGTCTGTGTGTTTCTTTTAATCTGAAGAGGGTGTCTTGTAGACAGCATATGTATGGGTCTTATTTTCTTATCCATTCAGCTACCCTGTGTCTTTTTATTGGATCATTTAATCCATTTACATTTCAAGTGGTTATTGGTAGGTATGTGTATGTAGTTTTGCCATTTTATTTTTCATATTTATGTTCCTATTATTATTATTATTATTATTATTTTAAATCTGGGAAGCTCTTTATCTCTCCTTCAATTTTAAATGATAGCCTTGCTGGATAAAGTAGTCTTGGTTATAGTTCCTCGCTTTTTATCAGTGAATATTTCCTATCAATACATTTTATCCTGAAAAGTTTCTGTTGAGAAATCAGCTGACAGTCTTAAGGGAGTTATCTTGTAGGTAACTGCCTTTCTCTTGCTGCTTTTAAGATTCTCCTGGTCTTTAACCTTTGGCATTTTAATTATAATGTGTCTTGGTGTGGGCCTCTATGGGTTCATCTCATTTGGGACTCTCTCTGCTTCCTGGGCTTGTATGACTATTTCCTTCACCTGGTTAGGGAAGCTTTCTGTCATTACTTCAAATAGTTTCTTGATCTCTTGTCATGTCTCTTCTCCTTCTGGTATTCCTATGATGCGAATGTTGTCCCATGCTTGATGTTGTCACAGAGATCTCTTAAACTGTCCTCATTGTTTTCAGATTCTTTTTGCTGTTTGGATTGGGTATTTTTTGCTACCTTGTCTTCCAAATCACTGAGTCGATCCTCTGCTTCACCTAGTTTGCTGGTGATTCCCTCTAGTGCAGTCTTTATTTCAGTTATTACACACTTTACTTCAGACTGGTTTATTATTATGGTTTCTATGTCCTTTTTTTTATGGTTGCTCTCTCGGTTGAAGTTCTCACTAAGTTCCTTAAGCATACTTATAACTATCGTTTTGAACTCTGTGTCTGGTAGGCTACTTGCCTCCATTTTGTCTAGTTCTTTTTCTGGAATTTTCTTCTCCCTTTTTTTTTTTTTCTTTCTGTTTTGGACATATTTCTTTGTTTCCTTATCTTGGCTGCCTTGCTGTGTTTGTTCCTATGCATTAGGTAGGGCTGCTATGTCTCCCAGTCTTGCAGGTGACCTTATGTGGTTGGAGTCCTGTGGGGCCCTGTGGCACTGTCTCCCTTGTCACCTGCTCCAGGTGATCTAAGAGTGTCCTTTGTGTGGGTTGTGTGTGTCCTCCTGTTGTAGTTGGGCCTTGATTGCTGTTGGTATGTTAGTTGGTGGGAGTGACCCTCAGGTTTAATGACTGTGAGGATTGGCCAGGATCATAGTATAGGAACTGCTTTGTGGGAGCTGACCCCATGGAACAGGATTTTCTCTAGCAGGCTCTGGCACTTATTGAGGCCATTCTTTTCGTGTGATACTTGTGCGGCTAATTGGGTGGTGTTCTTTTTGTGGTTTGAAGCTGGCTACAAGGTTTGCTGTTCTGGGGTCTGTTGGGGTGGGCTCCTGTGCAGGTTAAGGTCAGCTACTGTGTGACTGGTTCAGGGCTACATAGTAGGAGTTACATAGTGATCTATAGTTGTTCAGGGCCTGTGTTGGACCTGGAGGGGCATGAGAGAGGCTACACTGGGAACTGAGGTTGGCCATCACCCATACTGGGACTGTGGTATCTCAGCAAATGGCCCAGGGCACCCCAAGGTCTGCCACAATTGCCAACTGCCCATAAGGCTCAGCTGCTGAAAGAGCTTTGGGTGTTATGGGAGTTGGGTTGGACGGGGTCTCAGGTTGTCACCAGTGTGGTGTGAGTGGTTTTTAATGGGTTAAAGCAGATTCAGTTTGATGCCAGTTCTGAGCCTGGGAGCCAGTCTGCAAAAGGCTGACAGCAGGCCAAGGCCAGCCACCATCTGACTTGTATTGAAGTGGACAGAGCCCCCCCAAAAGCTATCCAAGAAAGGCTACAGCATGGGCCAACCTTGGCTGCCCACAGACCACCAAAATAGCCTCTGGTGGTATGTGAGTTGGGAAGGGCAGGATCCCAGGGATTCACCAGCATAGGGCAAGTGGTGTTCAATGCATTAATGCAGATTCTACTCTGTAAAGGTCTTAGAACACATTAAGGCCAGCTTCTGCCCACCTGGGGCCTGCAAACCCCCAAGAGTTGTCCAAGAATGACTGTGGTGCAGAACAACACTGGCTTCCTGCCAGCCACAAAAAAGTCTCTGGTGTTTTGCACAAGTTCTGTGTGGCAGAGTCTCAGGGAGATACCAGAGTGGAGTGAGTGGAATTCACCAGGTCAATGAAAATTCAGATTTAGCCATGTGGTGGGAGTGCTTAACACAGGAAAGATGATGTCTGCTTGTCTGCCACATGGGAGGAGGGCTCAATACAGGAACAATGGCAGGTTTCCCTCCAGCCCTCTGCCTGAAGCCACACAACTCAGTCTCTCCTTGTATGTCTCTGGCAACTCCTAAGCCACAGTCCCTCTGCTGGAGCCTGGGATAAGTGCCTGGGAGTGAGAGAGTCTTTGTGCGGGCCCTTTAAGAGTATGCTTAAGTTTCTCACAGCCTTCCATCTCATCCAGTCAGATGAAACATCTTTTGATTTTCATAGTCAGATGTTGTGAGGGCTCCTCTTCCCAGCACTGTACTCAGAGCTAGAGAGCCTTGTGTGGAGCTGTGACCCCTCACTCTTCAAGGGGGATCACTGCAGCCAAGATATACCTTCTGATTTTTGTCTACCACACATGATTATGGGGCCAATCCGTTTTGTGTCACCGCCCCTCCTACCAGTCTTGATGTGGCTTCTTCCTTATATCGTTAGTTATAGGACTTTTATTCAGCTAGTCTTCAGATGATTCTCCAGGTTGATTGTTCTATAATTTAGTCGTAATTTTAATGTGGTAACAGAAGAAGGCAAGCACGTGTTTACCTACTTTGTAATATTGACTAGAACTCTATTATCATTTTTATTACCTGTGAACTGATCTATTTCTGCAAACAAGAATATCATTATAGATTGTTGTTTATATATTTCATGGCACAATTCAGGAAACTGAGGCATAATAAATTAGGCTGAAGTTGACCAAGAACTAGTAAGTGGCAAAGTCATTCTACCTTACAGTATACATGTCTGGGTTGAGTGTCTTTGTGAGCATTAAATACAGTGAGGTTTATTCATTGCTAGTGTGAAACAGGTCTCATTACATGGGGCTTCTTGTTGCATGTGTCTTAGTTAGTGAAGGGCAGTTGTTCTGTGGCTTTGTCCAGGGGTAGCATGGGTCAGGTTGAGCCATGTTAAACATAAACAAAGTCTGAAGATATTTTGGAGACCCTCCTATGGGCTGGGCAATGTGCCAGGAAACACCAGGCCATGTGGCCCTTGAGACAAGCACCAAGAAGCACATCTTCACATCTGCAGCCTGGCCAAGGGGGTGCTTAGCCTGCATGAGACACTGGAGACTCCCTCTGCCTACTGCTCAGGGAGCCACTGACCAGTGGCTGTTGTGTCATGTCCTAAAGACAGAGGTAGAGAGGACCTTGGTCAGTGACTGCAGTGGTGTCATCAGAGTTCAAAGGCCTACTGGCTCCTGCTCAGGTGCCCAGATGTGTACTGGGTCGCTGCATCCAGGCCTTGGGTAGTCAGCAGAAATAACTTGAAAAGGAGAATTGGTCTTTGACATTTTGAGAGCAACCGGCTCATGAATTTAAATACATTTTGATTACTTTAATAAAGCACACACTACAGAATGCATTTTAAGGGCAGAAGGAGGGAGGGAAGGGCCTTATAATTATTCCAGCCCACTGCATAATTTATTTTATGTAGTGAAGGGTCACTTTAGGCGTATAGGCATCTACTGTGCTTTTGGCAAAGGGGAAAACAGACAGAAAAGGGAGTCTTTTTCTTATTGGGTTAGTCTAATTCACTTCATTAAAGGGTCAAAATTATTTTCATAACCCAAGTCAGAGTTTTACCACCCAAAGACAAACTTTTTGTTAATATTTTGTAAATGTATCCTTATACCCTTCTTTTCTTCTTAATATTTTTATTAAAAAAGAAAGTGAACAAAAGGAAGGAAGTTAGGGTCAAGAAATTTTGGGGGAGAAGAGAACCCTGCTGGTGGTGTGATATCTTAGAAAGTGTGTTGTTTTGTGTCAGATGAATGCAGGTTAAAGCTGCACCTTGCCCATAACTCTGACGGTTACTAAATCTCTCCGCTTTAGTCTCCTCATCTTCTAAGTAGAGATCAGAATATTTACCTGCCAGGGTATGGGTGAGGTTTAGTCAGGTGTACTCCAGTAGCTCCTGGTAGGTACTTTAGTAGGTGGCCCTCAGGACTACACAGAGGGACATGCCTTGTGTTCACTGGGGGTTCCTGGGATCAATTCATTCCCCCAGTATGGACGGACATACCATACACGTGCATGTATGCTGTGTGAATATGTGCTGTGTGCGTACACACACACACACACACACACACACACACACACACACACACACTGATAGAGTTAGATACATGGCTACAGAGGACCAGGGACCCGCTAACAGGACAGGGTGCATTTGAAAGGGAACGAGCATTTCAGAGTCAATACAGGTGTACGAGCCCTCTGATGGCTGAGCGAGCCATGTTTACCGTGGCACCCTGGTCCACTGGTTCAGAGCACTTCCCTGCATGGGCTTTTGGGGAACAGGGGTTCCACACCATCGCAGGCCCCCCGGCTGAACAGCAGCTATGCTGCTACCGAACAAAGATACAGCTCACTGTCACCCAGTGTGTTGGCCGTGGCAGCTGATTCCCTCGCTCTGGCTGTCAACCATGGTAAGCACCAGCAGCTGCAAAGCCTGTGAGTCTCTGAGACAGCTCTTGTGACATGGGAAATTGGGCACATGGGTCAGGCTGCGTGCCCTTACCTTGAGAGATGCTTGGAATAAATGGTAGCTGTGTCTGGAGTGGATAAAGAGCATGTTCTGGGCCCAGGTGCTGGGCTTCGAGCCTCAGAGGGAAAAAATCAGGCCTGAGCATGCCCCAGACTTGCTCTTGTATCTGAGGTGGAGGCAATGCCAATTCTCTGTGATGTGACTGAGAGCTCCATTTATTTGGACTGTGATAATTCATTTGATATGTATTTCTGAGGCCCACTCCCTTGGGGGCATTGTGCAGGCAGGTGTGGAAGGTGACAGATGACTGCCACTTCCCTACTACCTGTCCCCTAGGAAGGAGGCCTGCATTATATCCCTTTGAGTCTAGGCTGGCTTGTAGCTATTTTGATCATGGGGAGTGGAAGGCAAGAAAGCTCAGCCATGCAGAGATCTCAGAGAGTGTTTATACAGGGAGAGAGGATGGTCTGTTCCAGTGTGCTCCAAATCCAAAGGCATGCTCTTCCTCCCACCCTGCTCCTCCCACCGTGCTCCTCCCACCGTGCTCCTCCCACCCTGCTCCTCCCACCGTGCTCCTCCCACCGTGCTCCTCCCACCCTGCTCCTCCCACCCTGCTCCTCCCACCCTGCTCCTCCCACCCTGCTCCTCCCACCATGCTCCTCCCACCCTGCTCCTCTCACCATGCTCTTCCCAGCACGATGCACTCCTGGGCAACTTGGAATGATTGCACCTTGCTCTCATCTGAGCTTTGAGTGTTTTGAAGTTCCATTGCTGCATCCCATTCACAAACAGGCATGTTCCAGAGATTCTCCAGCCCTTTCAGGTGAGGTGCTGAGGTCCAGAGACATTAAGCAACTTGCCAAGGAGGGTTCAGAGGCTGGCCTACCTGGACCTTTCCATGGAGACAATCTTCATCTTGGGAGGGAGTGCAGAGCAGTTTTGGAAGTAGAACCTGTCAGGGAACTTCAGGGCTGGAAGGTGAAAAGCAGCTGTAGTAAAAAGAATCTTTGTATCCATTTTTGGAAGAGAGGAAAACAATGACAATAGCAACCACACTTTATCTGCTGTATTATTTACCCAAGTGATCCTTGGAGGAGCTAAAGCAGACTGTCCATGTCTGAGCCCCGCATCCAGGCCCAGCTGCAAATCTGGGGGGCCCCATGCAAAAGGAGAAAGCAGGACCCTAGGCAGGCTGAGAAAAAGCACAAAGGAGTGAGTTTTGAGGTGTCAGGAGGCCTCAGGCTGGGAATACAGCTCACAACAGGTCCAATGAGAGGAGTGTAAAATGCCTCTCCCTTCTCTCCTCCTCTGTTTGCATGTCAGTTTCTCTCTCTGGCCCACATGGAGGCACATGGGGAGGCAGCCCCTGAGATTATTTTCCCTCTCCCTCCCTCCCTCTCTCTCATGGCCCAGACACCCAAAGAGAGGCTGGCCCAACTCTAAGGCCCTGACACAGGAAAGATGCCCGACCCCAGCTTGGCCTGTTGCCTGAGGCCAGGGGTGGGTCCAGCTGGAGCTTGCTCCCCCTTCAGCCCTGAGTGAGGGCTGGGAGGACCCAGAGAAGGAGCCAAAGAGAGTCTTTCCATTCTCTCTTCCTCTGCCCTGCTCAGTTATGAGGCCCTGGAAAATGTGCCTTATAATCACCCGCATTCCTCATTTCTGCCTGAAGGAAATTTGGAAGATATGGAAAAGTATACAGCAAAAGCAGAATCTCCTGCCGTCCTCCCACTGGGAGACAACCTCTGTTACATACAGCCTGGTGAACTTCCGTCTAACTTTTCTAAGTGTCAGTCTTTTGGGATAAAGACTGCTCCCCCACTGGCTGCAAGCAGCTTACTTGGACAGCTTACATCACACCCCTATGCCTCAATTCCTTGCTCTGAAATGGGGATAACAATCCTTGCTTCATAGGGTTGTTTCTGGGACTCATTACTGCTAGAATTGAACCTGGGACATGGTGGACACTGCATGAACACTGGTGTCCATACAATTTTCTATGAGCCGGTGTTTACCAGTCCCTTTTTGGGCTCAGTGTCCCCTACTCTCTAGCTGCTTTGTGTTCCCTTCTCTGGGAACAGAAACTGCTACACATGGGGGTGCCACACCTGTGGCCCCAGGAGCAGCAAGACCAACAACTGCCACCCCAGGGGAGCTCCATAGTTCCCAGCAATCTGCTCAGAGCCCCCCACCAGGGTGACACAACTTTACCTGAGGTCACTCTAGTTGGTTCTTTCCAGATGGAAGTTGGTCTGGGCTATTTTACAGAGCTTCCTGTAAAGCTCTGCCTGAATGCTTCTCGGCACCCACATCTGAGCCCCAGGCTCTGTTTCCAGGGACCCAACCCAAGACTGCTGTCACTTCCTGTGGCTGCTAGGACAAAGCATCACAGACTGGGAATGACGTAAAACAACACAGATTTAGTAGCTTACAGGTCTGGAGGCCAGAAGGCTGAAATGTTTCACTGGGTATTAAGGTGTCACAGGGCAGCATGTCTTCTGGAGGCTCAGTCAGAATCCCTTTTCTTGCCTTTTCCAGTGTCTAGAGGCCCTACATTCCTAAGCTATGGCCCTTCCTCTGTCCTCACAGAGCCTTACTCCAACTTCTTCTGTCACCACCTCTCCTCTCTGCTTTTCCCATGTCCCTGTGATACGGACTCTGTGGTCACATTGGGCTCCCTTCATAACCTGAATGATCTCCCCATCTTAATGCACTAGACTTTATCACTTCTGCACAGCCCCTTTGACCCAGGTTCCAGGGGCGTGGACATCTCTGGGGACCAATTTACAGCCTCCCACGACAGCGGTATTGTCCAAATCCTCCTTCCCAGGGTGGGATGACCAGGTCCCTTCCCAATTGCATGGACAGGGGCACTGTGGGAACCAGGGAAGGGCAGAGGCCACTGCCTTGACACTGGCATCTAGGGGAGGGCTGGGCAGTACCCACCATCTTCCTCCTCCATACTAAATGCCCAGTCAGACCTGACCCCTCAGCTCCAACCCTCTTGTGGCTCCCATCTCTGTCAGAAGCCTCCTGGGCTCCACTCAGTCCTGCTTTTATCCCACTGGACACTTGGAGTTTCCTGAACATTCCAAGCACAGTCCTACCAGGACCTTTGCATGTACTGTTCTCTCCGTCAGAGACACCCATCCCCAGACATCCGGCTCTTCTTTCAAGTTTCAGCTCAAGTTTCTGTGATTGATGGGTCCCTCCTTTTTAACCTCTCTGAACTGGCTTGCACCTCCACTCTTACTTTGTTTTTCTTTGTGATGCTTCAGTGCAACTGACATACATTTATTTAGCTATTTGCTTTGCTTCTGTCACTCCAAGAGAATCTAAGCTGCTGAGGAATTTGTATCCCCAGGAACTAAAACAGTACAAGCGTTGGTAAATATCAAATGAATGAATGAATGAATGAATGAATGAATGAATGAATGAATGAATGAATGAATGCCATACACTTTGGGGGAAAGCTCACACAACATGAGGTCCAACATCACCGAGGTGGAAAGGAAGGCTCTGGATTGGGATTCCTGCTTAGATAACGGTCTGCCTTCCTTCTCCCTCAAGCACACGACTTCCTGGGAAGGTGCCAAGTTGACCCCAGTGAGTGGGGGGAGAGGGCTGTGCTACCCACTGAGGGAGAAGAAATGGCTTTTTAAAAACTGGGCAGTGCCAGCACCTCCACTGCGAGGCTCCTCGGGCATTGTAAGCTCCTTAATGAAGTTGGGGCCTGAAGGGAAAAGACACTCTGTGAATACACTCTCAGACTTAAAATTAAATTCTAAATGTTTCTGAGCTCATGGGAATTGTAACTGCCATTAATCTGTTATTTGTTTCTCAAAATTCTTCTGTTTTAAGAAATTCAGCAGGAGGAGAAGAAGGTGAAAAAGAAAAGGGGGAGGGAAGGACTAGAGGGAAATGAGGACGCCCCAAAGGCAGACAGAATAAGGTGAAGTGGCTGTGTGGGGGAAGGGCAGGGGGAGGTGGGAGACTGTCTGAAGCTGCTCTGTTTTCTTTCCTCCTGGTGCTTGCTGCAGACATTGCTCAGCTGAGAATATCTTTGCCTCCCAGTGCTATGTGGAGGCCCTGATAAAACCAAGCATTTGTAGCAGTGTTGGAGGCAAGGACATTTCTCTTGGAGGCGTGGAGTCCCAGCCTCCCAGGCACTCAAAGTGTAATCAGCCTGCCCTACACAGCATCTCCAAGAGCTGGCAGAGCACCCTCCCATCCAGAGCTCTGCCCAAACAGAAACAGAGATCTGCTCCTCTGGTGCCCTCTGGGGGTGCAGGAATGCTTGTGGGAGAGGCCTTTCGGGGCCCAACATGAGCATGTAAACCACAGATTTTCAAAGGAAGAAAGGGCGGTGGTTCTCAGGTGAGCTGGCATCAGACTTTCCTGGTGGGTATGGACACCCCTGGGTGTGAGAAGCCGCTAGTTCCTGACAGCTCCCATATTTTGCACTGGAAACTGTTAATCTTAAAATAAAAGGCCTTTCAAAATGAGAGGCAAAAAGCATTTATTGAGATCAATAAGAAGAGCTATTGGGAAGCATTGATTCAAGCAGGAGCCCAGGTAGTGTTCTGATGAGAAGACAAAGGCCAGGGGTATTTACGAGAAGGGAAGGGGGACAATTCCATCAACAGAAGGAAGGCATTGCTATAGGTGCAAATAAGCTAACACAGTGACAGTGATACTAATTCTAAACAAGGTATTTAATTTTCAGACCGGTATTCATAATATCTGCTTTCTTGTTATCTTTGCAAACAGTGTTTTGGGAAACAATGTTGCTTTAGGCCCAGTCCAAAGGTTATTTTGCCCTGTTTTAACATTCTGAGTTTTGAGGCATAAAATGAGCAAGGCAGTTCCTCTGGGATGGCAGCTCCATTTCAAAGTGGACCAAATAAGTAATAAAGATGTGCTCATTTCAATTAACCTCAGAATCATTTCCATTGCAAAGAATCACCAAGGCCCATGGTAGCTGGCGCCTACTTACGTGATACATTCCCAGCTTCTAATGGAGGTGGGGAATGAGGCCTGAATGGTATATTTGGATAAGTGCTATCTGATCTGAGAATAGCCAATGCAGAGACCCTGAGAAGAGATGCTCATGGCTTGTTTGAGATGCAACAAGGAATTCAGAAGGGAGTGAAATCTGGGGAGAAGTGTAGGGGATATGCTACTCAGAAGCCCCAGACAGGACAGGGCAGATTGTCAGGGTCTTGCAGACAGCCCTGAGGACTTTGTCATTAGTCTGAGTGATGGTGGCCACTGCGGCTTCGAGCAAGGAGGTCCCTGGTCTGACCTACATTGTAGAGGCACCGCTCTGGCTGCTGCTTTATGGGAAAATGTTGGGCAGGGGTGGCACACAGAAATGCATTAGGAGATGAAGGTGGGTTTGGACTGGGATGGGGGCAGGGGAAGCTCAGAAAAGTGGTTGGATCGGATATACAATATTCAAAGGGCAGAGACATCTGATTGGCTGTTGGAGCGCTTGAGGAGTGAGAGAGAAAAGTGGGAATCCAGTCCGATTTCCAGGTTGTGTCTGGGGAGGGCTGTGGGAGCACTCTCAGAGGAAATAGATGTGGACAATGGGGGTAGGGCGGAGGAAGCTGGAAGCAGCCTGGGTGTATGAGTGTGTGTTCCTGGGGCATCCAGGCTGGCCTGCGATGGTGGGCGAAGTCATGGCACTGCAAGTCATGCCTGCCTGAGTCATCATGTGAGGCTGGAGAGAGAAGGAACATGCCTGCTCTGGGGGGCCGTGCTGAGCCACCCATCTCCAGTTCTCATGCTAGGCGATATGGCCTCTTCAGCCGAGCACTTCTCAGCCTCACCTGCCAAGGGTTCAGGGCACTCCCAGCTCTAAGACCTGCTCCCCGTGACATCGCATGACTGTCCTCAGCTCCTCTTTCCTGTCATCCACAGCCTCAGACCACAGCCTGGAGCCTCCATGGTGGTGCCCTTGTCCTTAAGCAGGTCCCTCACACTGCTCTGAGGGAAGCCGAGGCTACGAGCTGTCTCCCTGCGCCCCTTTGCCCCAGGGCGGCCCCCAGCCTCTGTCTCCTCAGTCTTCACGTGTTTTATATTCAGTGCTCGACTTAGAGCTGACACTCCTGGGATTTATGTCCAGAAGTGGGTTCTAAACTGAGAACCAATACCCGCTGTGCTTTTCGGCTCTGCCAGCTGGGCCGCGGGGTTGAGGTGTCCCTGCTCCTTGGCTGTGTCAGGATCCTTTGCAACTCTGCCGAGGGAGGCCAAGCACTGAGACCAAGTGAGACCCTCTCTTCCCTCTCTGCTTGCTCAGATCACGCCACCTTTAGTTTGTTTTATATTTTCACCATAACTTTCTTCTAAGTTTATTTCTTCTTGCAGCTTCCAGTTGCTTGTTTATTGTTATTGCTGTGTAGTCATTTTTAGTTTTTGGCATATGTCTGTTATAGCCTCAGGATTTTCCAAGATTTCTATAGCTTTTTCATAGAAATATAGCAACTGTCTAAAAGCTCCTCCTTTGTCTGATCTGAGGCCCCTTTCCAGCGCCCTCTCTCCATCCTTTGTCCCCTTATTCCCAAGGGCCTGTTTCTGGCCTGCAGCACAGCTGTCCTCCTGGATGACCTTGACTTTTCTCTTGGGTTGGGGCATTGTTATCTGATCTTGTATCTTCATATTTCTTGGTTTTCACTCTCTTTGCTGCAATCTATTAACAATAATAATAACTCTCTAAGAAAGAGAGTTTTAGAGTTAAATTTCTTTCTTTTTAAAAATAATTTTTAATTTTCAATGAGAGTTGACATACAATATTGTATTAGTTTCAAGTATAAAACATAGTGATTAGACATTTATATAACTCACAGAGTGATCACCCCTGTTAATCTAGTACCAACCTGGCATTGTATTGTACATAGTTATTACAATATTATTGACTATATTCCCTGTGCTGTACCCCAACTACTTTGTAACTACCAATATGTACTTCTTAATCTCTTCCCCGTTTTCACCCATCCTTCAACTCCATTGCCAGCTTACAGCCACCAAAATGTTCTCTGTATATCTATGAGTTTGTTTCTGATTTGTTTGTTTTGTTCTTTAGATTCCATATATAAATGAAATCATATGGCATTTGCCTTTCTGTCTGACTTACTCTACTCAGCACAATACCTTTTGGGTCCATCCAGGTTGTTGCAGATAGCAAGATTTCATTGTCTTTTATGGCTGAGTAATATTCCATTGTATATATGTACCATCTACTCTTTATCTTATTTCTTCCATCCAGCTGCCTTCACATCTTGGCCATTGTAAACAATGCTGCAATGAACATATGGATGCACAGGCCCATTCAAAGTAGTGTTTTGAGTTTCTTCAGATAAATACCCCAAAGTGGAATTACTGGGTTCTTCTGTGTCTCTTGTTATAGTCTTTGTTTTAAAGTCTATTTTGTCTGGTATAAGTATTACTATGCCAGCTTTTTGGTTTCATTTCCATTTCCATGAGATACCTTTTTCCATTCCTTTACTTCTGTGTGTGTCTATTTTTTTGAAGCGAATCTGTTGTAGGCAGCATACCAAGGTCTGACAATTAAATTTGCAAACTTTTTGCACTGATGTAGCTAAATTTTTGATAACAGAGGGATTATTCATTAAGAATTTG
This sequence comes from Rhinolophus sinicus, assembly GCF_036562045.2. Classification (NCBI taxonomy): domain Eukaryota; kingdom Metazoa; phylum Chordata; class Mammalia; order Chiroptera; family Rhinolophidae; genus Rhinolophus; species Rhinolophus sinicus. Next base: position 110,736,910 of record NC_133751.1, read on the forward strand.
TACCAACTGGACTAACAGTTAACCAAGTTTACTATCTGGAAGCGCTGAAAAGGCTGCGTGAAAAAGTTAGACAACCTGAACTTTTCACAAACAGTTCATGACAATGTACCAGCTCACACGGCACTGTCTGTGAGGGAGCTTTTAGCCAGTAAACAAATAACTGTATTGGAGCACCTTCCCTGCTCACCTGATCTGGCCCCCAATGACTTCTTTCTTTACCTGAAGATAAAGGAAATATTGAAAGGAAGATATTTTGATGACATTCAGGACATCAAGGGTAACAATGACAGCTCTGATGGCCATTCCAGAGAAAGAGTTCCAAAACTGCTTTGAAGGCTGGAGTAGGTGTTGGTGGTGGTGCATAGCTTCCCAAGGGGAGTACTTCAGAGGTGACCATAGCAATATTCAGCAAGGAGGTATGTAGCACTTTTTCTAGGAAGTGTTTGCTAACCTAATTGTCAGACCTCATATGTAAGGGTCTTGTTTTCTAATCCATTCAGCCACCCTATGACTTTTAATTTGAGCATTTAAGCCATTTACATTTAAAGTAATTGTTGATAGATATGTAGGACTTGCCTTTTACTATTCATATTTTTTATCTATTTTTTCATGTTAAAGAAGTCCTTTTAAAATTCCTTGTAATTCTGGTTTGGTGGTGATGAACTCCTTTAGCTTTTTCTTATCTGGGAAGCTCTTTATCTGCCCATTCAATTCTAAATGATAGCTTTGCTGGGTAGAGTAATCTTGGTTGTAGGTCCTTGCTTTTCATCACTTTAAATATTTCCTGATAATGCCTTCTGACCTGCAAAGTTTCTGTTGAGAAATCAGCTGACAGTCTTATGGGAATTCCCTTGTAAGTAACTAACTGCTTTCCACTTGATGTTTTTGGGTTTCTGTTTTTGTTTCTAACCTTTGACATTTTAATTATGATGGGTGTTGGTGTGGACCGCTTTGGGTTTATCTTGTTTGGGACTTTCTGTGCTTCTTGGGCTTCTATTTTCATTTTCTTAGCCAGATTAGGGAAGTCTTCCATTATTATTTTTTCAAATAGGTTTTCAATACCTCTCTCGCTCTCCTCCTAGGATGTGAATGTACATTTGAGTCATCCCAGAGACACTTTATATTATCCTCTCTCTTTTTGGATTTTTATTTTCTTTTTGCTGTTTTGATTTGGTGTTTTCTGCTATGCTATCTTCCAAATTGCTGATTTGATTTTCTGCTTCATCTAATCTACTGTTGATTCTGTCTAATATATTCTTCATTTTAGTTATTGTATTTTTTTATTTCTGATTGATTCTTTATGTTTTCCATCTCCATTTTTATGTTTCCTATCTCTTTGTTGAAGGTCTCCCTGAGATCACTGAGCATCCTTATAACCAGTGCTTTGAACTCTGCATGTGGTAGATTGCTTTTTTCCATTTTGTTTAGTTCTTTTTCTGGAGCTTTCTTTCATTTGGGAAATTTTTTTTTGTCTCCCCGTTTTGGCTGCATCCATGCATTTGTTTCTGTGTAGAGGTGCTATGTCTCCTGGTCATAGTAGAGTGGCCTTATGTAGTAGGTGTCCTGTGGTATCCAGTGGCACATTTTCCCTGGTCACCTGAGCTGAGTGCTCCAAGTGTGTCTCTTGTTCACTGTGGTGTCTCCAGCCCTTGGATCAGAGGACCCATGGAAAGGGCACAAGTAATATTTATTCAGTGAGTGGCTGTTGCATCCTTGCTTTCAGACTTGAAGAACTGCTGGCTGCCTACCCACAGCCATTTTACCTTGCCAGAAGATCTTTAATTTTTGTTCAGGTGTCAGGTTTGGAGATATGCTCAGGGTAGGTGAATCCCCAGACTGATGGGGACTCTGTGATTGGTTCACATCAATCATAATCCCACTTCTCTCAGTCAGGGACTAGTTTAATGATGAGTATGTAGCTAACTCAGTTCTGGTTAATGCAACCTGAGGGAAAGTCAGCTGGTGGTTTCTGGGAAAAATATTTTCTTCCCTCATAAAACCACTGAGCCTCACAGGAATAAGACTCTCTGCCACTGTCTGCCCTTCTTCCTGCTTCCTGTTTTGTGAGGATGTAATGTAGCCATTTTGTGCTCATGAGGAAAAGGGCAAATGGCCCAGAATTGTGATGTATTGGAGTAACAGAATGGGAGGACATGTGAAACGGGTTGTTCCCACACCCAGGTGGGAGAGTTAAATATCAGGAGGGATATCTCTGCTGTAGAAATCAGCCCTGAGGGGTGAAAGGTCCAGCCCCACAGCAGGTTCCTCAGCCCAGGGTTCCAGTGCTGGGAAGAGAAGTCTCCATAACTTCTGTATGTGAAAACCAGTGGAGATTGTGGCTGAGTGAGATGGATGGTGGCTGAGTCCCCAGTGTTCATTTTAAAGGGCCCATGCATGGACTTACTCAATCTCAAGATCTGTGAATCCTATACACCACAATAGGAAACTGATTCAAGCCAGTCACCCTTGCCTGCAGGCAGCTGGACTGTAAGTCTCAGGATGTTTGTACTTCCCCAAGGGATGAACCCTATATACATATGAATAGATGGAGAGCACATAATTGAATCTGTTCCCTTGCAGGTTTTGGGAAGGAATGCAGCCACAGAGGCAGAGGCTTTTCTTAGCCTGGGGAAGGTGGGGAGCTTTGCTCACCTCTACGAACCCTGTGGGTTCCCCTGTTGGTCCCCACTCGACTGCGCTTGGCTTGAGTTGTCCCCCACGTGGGGAATTTTACTTGTCATTGGCTGACCAGCCACCTTGAGATGGGAAGATTATCCTGGATTATCCAGGTAGGCCCAATCTAATCACATGAGTCTTTAAAACAGGAAGACAAAAGAGGAAGGTCAGAAAGATGCCACATGAAGACTTGACTTGATGCTGGTTTGAAGATAGAGGAAAGGGGCCATGACCCAAGGGATGTGGGCAGCTCTAGAAATTTCCAACCAGCAGAAAAATGGAGACTTAACAACCACAGCAAATAGGTCTTCCCTAGAACCTCCAGTTAAAAAAAACACACACAAAAAAACAAAAAACGGTCTTGCCAACACTTTGATTTTAGTCCATTAAGACCATTAGGTTTGACTTCTGACTTCCAGAACTATAAGATAATGAATTTGTGTTGTTCTGAACCATTAAATTTGTGGTGCTTTGTTACAGCAGTGTACACTCAGCAGGCCTGGGTTGTCCAAACCCTGAACTTTTCAAAGACCTTCAGGACTGGCCTTTTCAAGCTTCTGGGAGATAAGTTCTGAGTCCTTGAAATATTCCACCTGACGAGAGGGTCTTTGTATATTTTTGTATATCTGGGGCTTGCATAACAACATAACATAGGCTAGGTGGCTTGAACAACAGAAATTTATTTGTCATATTCTGGAGGCTGAAAGCTCAAGATCAAGATGTCAGCAGGTTGCTTCTCCTGAGGCCTCTCTCCTCGGCTTTCAGATGCCCATCTTCTCACTGTGTCCTTAGGGCCCATCCTAATGGGCTTGTTTTAGTTTAATCACTGCTTTAACATCCCTATTTACAAATGCAGTCACAATCTAAGGGGATTAGAGCTTCAACATATTAATTTTGGGGAAGGACACAGTTCAACTCATAATAATAATAATAATTCCTGTTTTCCTTTGCCTGGGCCCTGGACCATGTCATATATACCCTGTTTCCCCCAAAATAAGACCTAGTTGGACAATCAGCTCTAATGCATCTTTTGGAACAAAAATTAATATAAGACCCCGTATTATGTATTATATTATATTATATTATATTATATTATATTATATTATATTATATATTATGTTATATTAAAGACCTGGTCTTATAGTAAAATAAGACCGGGTCTTATATTAATTTTTGCTCCAAAAGACACATTAGAGCTGATGGTCCATCTAGATCTTATTTTCGGGGAAACACTGTAGTGCGTCTGCTGGGGGGCTGAGTAAGCTCAGTCACATGGGCTCTCAATGCCTGTGTGACTGACCTCTAATAAAAACCCTGGATGACCACATGACACACATATGGTCACACATCTTTTCTGGGGGAATTAAGTGCTATCCATGTGACTTCACTGGGAGAGAACACCTGAAAGCTTGTGCCTGGTCTCTTCTGGGTTCTGCCATAGACACCTTTTTCCTTTGCTGATTTTAACGTATATCCTTGTGTAGAGCATATAAAATGCATTATTTATGTTGGACTGAGGTTTGCAAAACAAGTTGTTTACTAGTAGGGACAGGACTATGGCCACACATGTGTGAGACTGATAAGAGTAAAGTGAAAGTAAACTTTACTTTACTTTTACATAGAGCATATACATGAAAGTAAAAGCATGTTTTTGTGTGAAACTGAGTGTAACAAAATTGAGTGATGAACACATTCACCAAAACCGCTTCTGGTTATCACCTGCGACATAAAAAGTCCAAGGAAAAGAGGATAAAAGCAGAGCTCCAGAGCAAGGCCATGAGTAGTCCGACTGGGCGATCCAGCTAAGCCCCTCTTCCAGGTGCAAGCCACGACATCGGGACTCTCCGAAGTTCTTCCTCTCAAGACCAGCTCACCTCAGACCCATCGTGGGCCCAGTCGCCTCTCCTGGACAAGGGACCTTCCTCACCTCAATTGACTCTGAGACTTGGTTCGTTATTAAGTTCTATTCTATTCTATTCTATTCTATTCTATTCTATTCTATTCTATTCTATTCTATTCTATTCTATTCTATTCTATTCTATTCTATTCTATTCTATTCTACCTTCTGTGTTTATCAGAGCATTGGCCTCTGGAGGGACATTGGTTCCCAAATAAAGCTGTGTTACTCTATCTGAACCTGTGTGTCAGGACTTTGTGCCCCACTCACGTCACAAGTACCATGCAGGGACATAGGGCCTTGCCAAGTGGTAAATGTCCCCTTGTATTTCAGGAAGAGACTGAAATGTGGCAACTGCCTGACAGGCACTTACGCCAATCCTTTTATTATAATAAACCATAAATGTGAGTATTAACAGCTTTTCTGAGTTCTGTGAGTTCTTCCAGTGGGTAGTCAGCTAAGGAAGGTCTTGGGGACTCCCAACAGAAGCACCAACAGAAAATTAATACACCTGTGAAGAAAGTCAACATGTGAAGTGAAGCAAGCTGCAATGGGAACCCTAACTCATTAATTAGAATGTGGCCTTCCCCAGAGAACTCTGGGTATGGGT